>NC_090648.1:249409919-249776997 GCF_040937935.1 Hyperolius riggenbachi | reverse complement strand
GGGAGCGCGTCACCAGTTGTTGTGCGAAGCCTAGAAAATGATCAAGAGGGACATTACAGCGTGAAAGCACAATTTAAAACATCAAACTCTTATACTGCTGGTGGGATGTATAAAGAGAACTGGCATGGGGATGACACTGTAGACTCTGTGAGGCTTACTCCCTCTCGTTCTCAGATTGTAAGGACTCCATCACTTGGTAGAGACGGCCATGAAAAGGGTTCAGGCAGGACTGTGGTGTCTGATGAGCTGCGGCAGTGGTACCACAGGTCCGCCTCGTCTGCCTCGTCTCAGAAGGAGCACAACAGACTTTCACATACTAGTTCCAACTCATCAGATAGTGGCTCCCAGTACAGCACCTCTCAAAGCACCTACGTGGCACACAGTAGGGTCACTAGGATGCCTCCAATGTGTAAAGCAACAACAGGTAAGATTCATTTCTAAGTGATTTTTATTGGAAAATAGTGTATTGTGTTTCTAATAGTGTTTATTATATAAAAAAAAATGCAAAACACCATACTGGGTACAATTGGTAACATTTCACCAATGGGCTCATATCCAGAGAAAAGGAAGTGCAGATTATTTCTGTAACAAGCATGGTGGTTTCAGTCATAGTAACTTGCCTTCCTTGGAAAATAACTTAATTCTGGCGCTGGTAGATTTGAGTGATCTGGAGCCTGTTTACTGTTGCTTGTAGTGTGACATGTGAGTTCAGTGGTGGAGCTTTTGCAAAGGCAGTTGTTGTGTAGATATGCAGCAATGGTTGTGTGATTCATGCAGGGCCGTGCAGAAGGTCCTTAAGGAGGAGGGTGCTCAAATGTGAAAAATGGGCCCTAATCAATCAATCATGCTAAACTGTGTATGTAATACCCCCTCCCCAGAAAGCAGTATTAGACAGTCTTAACCCCCCCCCCCCCCCCTCTACACGCACACCTTTTATAGCAGTATCATGCAGACTTTGTGTCTCCTTCCAACCAAGTCTTTTGGCGCCACCGCCCTCAAATCAGCAGTGATAGGTGCCTACTATTAGAATGGGCACAGTGGAGCCTGAGGTAGGCACGGACTCACCTTTCATTACTGGGAACCTCTGTCCCTATTGATCAGCACCCAAGTTTCTTTTCAGGCAAAGAAGAAGTGGTTGCCAATATGCAGTGGTTGCTAAGCATAAGTAGGTTCAAAACTGCAGTAAGTGCTAAGGTGCAGTGGGTGCCCACATGCAGTGGGTGGTAAGATGCAAAGGTCCAGTTTGTGCTAATTGCAGTGGGTGCTGAGGTGCCAAAGTACAGTCTGTGTCAAGCTGCTTTGGGTACCAAGGTCCAGATTGTATTGGGTGTTTATTTGCAGTGGGTGCTGAATAAGTAGCAGATGGTAATAAACAATAGTGATGTGCCATGTGAGTGCTAATTGGTACAGGGAGCCATGTGAGCGCTGGACATGAGTGAATAGGGAGTGCCATGGGTGAGTACTGAGTCTCATATAGGTTCAGACCAAGGGTGGGTACTGGGTGCCATTTGGGTGCTGGCCATGGACTGGTACTAAGTGCATATAATGGCTTGGTAACTTGTTGCCGTATGAGTACTGTGTCATGTGGGTGTTGATTATGGGGGGTATAGGGTGTCATGTGGGTCCTAGGTGCAAATACTGAGTGCCAAGTGCGTACTTGGAGTGAGTACATGGTGCCATATGGATGATGGGTGCTGGCTAGTGGGGTATTTGTTGTCATGTGGGTGCTAAATGCAGATGCTAGGTGCCATGTGGGTTCTGGATGCTGGCACAGGATGTCATGTGGATTCCAGCTGTATAGGTGGGTATCAAGCATCATGTAGGTGTTGATTGCAGGTACTCAGTCCCTTGTGAGTTCTGGGTGCATGTACTGGATGTCATGTGAGGGCTTGGTGTTTGTGCTGGGCACCAAGTGGAGGCTTAGTGCAACTAGAACTACTGCAGATGAAACATGTGGGTGTTGGGTGCAGGTACTGGGTATCACATAGGTGCAAATACTTGTAACCATGCCTGCACTGGGTGCTAGCTATGGGTGGGCATTGTGTGGCATATGGGTTCTGAATGCAGGTACTTTGGATGCTAGTACTGGTTATGTGGGTGCAGATAGTGGGTTCCATGTGGAGGCTGTGTGCAGGTGTGAGTAGTAGGTGCCATGTCAGGGCTGGGGGCAAGCACTGTGCCATGTAGGTGTGAGTACTGGGTGCCAGCTATAGGGTGAAGTGGAGCAGGTAGTGAGTGTCATGTGGCTGTTTGACGCAAGTACTAAGTGCCATATGGAGGCTATATGTGAGTATCGGGTGCAGGGTGCTTGGTGCAAGTACTGGGTGCTTGTTATAGTGGGGGTTACTGGTTGATTGTAATGTGGGTGCTGAATATTGGTGGGATTGTTGTGGGTGCAGGGGGTGGGAGGTCACTGTGGGTACTGACATGAATGGCATAGTTGCTGCTAGGGTAGGTAGAGGTCAGTGTGGTTGCTGGGGGAGGTAGAAGTCAGTGTGGGTGCTGGGGGAAAGGTAGGTCACTGTGGGTGCTGGGGAAGGGAGAGGTCACTGTGTGTGCTAGGTGGAGGAAGAGGTCACTGTGGGTGCTGGGGAAGGGAGAGGTCACTGTGGGTGCTAGGTGGATGGAGAGGTCACTGTGGGTGCTGGGGAAGGGAGAGGTCACTGTGGGTGCTGGGGAGGGAGAGGTCACTGTGGGTGCTAGGTGGGTGGAGAGGTCACTGTGTGTGCTAGGTGGAGGAAGAGGTCACTGTGGGTGCTGGGGAAGGGAGAGGTCACTATGGGTCCTAGGTGGATGGAGAGGTCACTGTGGGTGCTAGGTGGATGGAGAGGTCACTGTGTGTGCTAGGAGGAGGAAGAGGTCACTGTGGGTGCTGGGGAAGGGAGATGTCACTATGGGTCCTAGGTGGATGAAGAGGTCACTGTGGGTGCTGGGGAAGGGAGAGGTCACTGTGGGTGCTAGGTGGATGGAGAGGACACTCTGGGTGCTAGGTGGAGGAAGAGGTCACTGTGGGTGCTGGGGAAGGGAGAGGTCACTGTGGGTGCTAGGTGGATGGAGAGGTCACTGTGGGTGCTGGGGAAGGGAGAGGTCACTGTGGGTGCTGGGGAGAGAGAGGTCACTGTGGGTGCTAGGTGGATGGAGAGGTCACTGTGGGTGTTGGGGAAGGGAGAGGTCACTGTGGGTGCTAGGTGGATGGAGAGGTCACTCTGGGTGCTAGGTGGATGGAGACGTCACTGTGAGTGCTGGGGAGGGAGAGGTCACTGTGGATGCTAGGTGGGGGGAGAGGTCGCCGTGGGTGCTAGGTGAAGGGAGAGGTCACTCTGGGTGCTAGGTGGATGGAGAGGTCACTGTGGGTCCTGGAGAAAGGAGAGGTCATTGTGGGTGCTAGGTGGATGGAGAGGTTACTGTGGGTGCTGGGGAAGGGAGAGGTCACTGTGGGTGCTAGGTGGAGGAAGAGGTCACTGTGGGTGCTGGGGAGGGAGAGGTCAGTATGGGTCCTAGGTGGAGGGAGAAGTCACTGTTGGTGCTAGGTGGATGGAGAGATCACTGTGGGTGGTAGGTGGAGGAAGAGGTCACTGTGGGTGCTGGGGGAGAGGTCAGTATGGGTCCTAGGTGGAGGGAAAGGTCAGTATGGGTCCTAGGTGGAGGGAGAGGTCACTGAGGTTGCTAGGTGGAGGGAGAGGTCAGTGTGGCTGCTGGAGGAGGGAGAGGTCATAGTGGGTGCAGCTAGGGAGACACCATTTTACTTGCTTCCACACGGCAGGGGTGGGGCTTCCCGCGGGTGGGCGGGGCTTATCACGGTTGGGGGCGGGGCTTCTTCTCCGTGGCCAGAAGGGCATTTTTTGAAGATTTTAAAAAGGGGTTGCCTGGGCACCCAGAGCACCCCCCTCTGCACGTGCCTGGATTCATGTATGGCCAGGTTGGTAGTGGTATAGCAACGCTCCTACTTATGCTCAATGTGTATACTGTGAACAAGGCCTTAGCCTGCCTTTATAAAATGCCACTTTTTTCCTTTATGTAGGGCTCCACTACAATTACTAGGCCCCTATGATTTCTGATTACATGCATGCTTATGGGATATGTATTTGAGATGATGTTTGAGCCAAAATCAATAATTTATTATGCATAAAGAAGAGAAACCGAGAGCATGATGATATAGTGCAGTATGTACTGGTAATGGATTGTCTGTGAGTATTATTCCTTTCAAGCTTTTACACAAAGGTGGGTTACACCAAAGGTAACCGCTGTATAGGCTGGTGGGGAGACTAGACCTGAGCCCACTCGAATTAATGTCGCTCTCTGTAGTGCAGAAATAGTAGTTGTACCTATCCACCTAAGGTGGCTATCAAAATGTAGCAATAATCAAAAAACAGAGGTGCCAACACAAGATAAAACACACTAAAAACCAGATTAAAAGGGAGGTAGTGGTAGACTTACCTCCAGGTAGTCAGACTTGATAAGTATAGTTTCAAAAACACTTTTATTTTCACATTTGAAAAGAACTGCAATTGTGATGCGTATCGCTGGAAAAACTTGTTTCCTCCGGCATAATTATTGGAGTATCTGTTGTCCAAGAACTCAAACTTGTGTTGCCATCTCTGAGCCAAGTTTGATGTCTTGGACAACAGGTATTCCAAAAATGTTGCCTGAGAAATTCTCCCACGAAATGCATCACAATTTCAAATGTAAAAATAAAAGTTGTTTTGAAAGTAATGTCTGACTAACCTGGAGGTAAGTCCACCACTACCTCGCTTTTTATATGTTTTCAGTGTATTTTAGCTTGTGTTGATTAAAGGACATGATTTGTCGATCACATGTGATCAAGATTTTATTTTCTCATTTCCGGTGGATCAAACTTCTTGTCTAAAATGTCTAATCAGGCAAAAATATAGTGTTTGATGTCCTTAACCCTTACACCATGTTAGCAAGCCTTAAAGGACAACCGAGGTGACATGTGACATGATAGATAAACATGTGAATGTACAGTGCCAAGCACACAAATAACTAGGCTGTGTTCCTTTTTTTTCTTTCTCTGCCTGAAAAAGTTAAACATCAGGTATGCAAGTGACAGTTTCTGCTCAGGTCGGGACCAAGTCGGACTGGGTCAGACTACAGCATAACCCTCACTGATAAGTAATTACAGCCATAAAACACTTTCCTGTCAGTAAAAGGCTTCTGAGAGCAGGAGAGAGATAAAAAGGGTCAATAATTCAGAGATTTGAGCTCTGACATACTTCAAAGAAGGTAGCATGGAGCAGAGACAATGAAACAGTAAAAACTTAAAAACTAGCTTTAAATACAAAATAAAACTGTGGGATATCTAAAAAAAAAGTCATTTTTAGGCAACTGAGAATCGATACAATTTTTTTTCTTATTTATTTATGTATTTATTGTATTTATAAAGCGCCAACATCAGTTTACTTATGCCTCGGATGTCCTTTAATAATATTTAGTGCATAGTCCTCTGGTTTATAACATGAACTGTAGACACCCGATTGGGATCTGCATTTTATTGGTATGCTTCCACTCAGCCCAGTATTGTGAGAAGTCAGAAAGGGTTGTCTTCCTGGTCTGCCTGTGGTTCTCACCAGCTTACCTAAGTGGGTGGTCTGCTCCTCACAGGGTGGTTATATGAGGAAATTCTTGTGAGCCAAATCTTGTTGCACTCCATACAATGTATAGGGGAAGACAGGATGTCCTCAGCCTGCTGGCTCACAAATCATACAGATGTTTCTATAATCTTTTTACTTTGCTAGTTTTATAAGACAAAATTGTTCCTTAGTTTAACTCACTGCACAGGCGAGGTCTTTATTTTTAATTGTTTACAGCCAAAACCATTATGTTGCAGTATAGTTTGGATTACTAGCAGATAATAATAGTTGTGTTTTTGATCATATATAACTGTCTGACCTCTTGAGAGCAGAACATACTTTCCCAGAGCATTCCCTTGTATGTGGCTGATTAAATGGATTGCAGTCAGCTCATTGCTGTATGTGGTGTCTGGGTCCCTTGCACTTGGATATCTCAATAGACTGTAGATAGAATGCTTTGTTATGTAAGACACATTTTGTTTTATTCAGCAAAAACATAATTGCCCTCTTTATGTAACCACATGTTTTTCTGTTCATCCACTGTTTGTCATTTCAAATGAAACTCCAAAGTGGCTGAGTATTAGCCAAGCCACAAATGTACTGGAGCTATGAACAACGGCATAGTAGTTAAAGGGACTCCGAGCAGTGCAGAAACTATGGAAATATGCATATCATTTTAAAGCTCTCTTTCTCCTCTTTCCAATGATATATAAACCGCCGCCCTACGCCTTTTAGTTTTCGCTATTTTCGCGATTGAAATTGCTGCGGCCGCGATTTCAATCGCGAAAATAAAGAAAACTAAAAGGCGTAGAGCAGGGGTCCCCAAACATTTTGGGTTGGGGGCCGGGTTAACATACTTCAGACTGCTGGGAGGCAGAAGTATACATAAAATTACGTCTTTGCAGGCCAGAAAGTGAAGCATATCCAGGTGACAACCAAAGTCCAATTGGACAGCAGTGTCACCTGATATGGAATTTGATTGGAAACCAGCGAATTACTGCTTTCTGGCTTCCATGTGGATGGGTGGTGCCAGCACTGCTATTCTATTTGTGGACCACCAATATTTAAAGATGTAGCTGACCGCATCTATAAGTAATACATTTTGTGTATGGGGGCCGGTAAAAAGGCTCAGGGGGCCGCATTCGGCCCGCGGGCCTTAGTTTGAGGACCACTGGCGTAGAGCGACGATTTAGGTGTCGCCAGAAAGAGGAGAAAGAGAGCTTTAAAATGATATCCATCTTTCCATAGTTACTTGTATTACACAGGACGACACTTTCCCCAGTGTCAGCAGCTCCATTCAGCAGAAAAAGTCGCCCTGTGTAATACAAGTAACTATGGAAAGCTGGATATCATTTTAAAGCTCTCTTTCTCCTCTTTCTGGCGACACCTAAATCGTTGCCCTACGCCTTTTAGTTTTCTTTATTTTCGCGATTGAAATCGCGACCGCGGCAATTTATATCGCGAAAATAGCGAAAACTAAAAGGCGTAGGGTGACAGTTTATATATCATTGGAAAGAGAAGAAACAGAGCTTTAAAATGATATGCATATTTCCATAGTTTCTGCACTGCTCGGAGTCCCTTTAAATTATTATTATTATTATTATTTAGTATTTATATAGCGCTGACATATTACGCAGCACTGTACAATGTATATATATATATATCTTGTAAATGGCACTAACTCAATAACAGAGTATGTCCAGTTGTTCCAAAGGACCATTAATCATTGATGGAGCTCCAGGCACATCTTGGTTTAACTTCATTTATGGTCTTCAGTCTCCCTAAGTGACATACTTGGCATATATCTTTATTTTTCCACAATGTCTGATAAAGTGTCAATGGACATGTAATCCTAAAAGGGAACCTTAAGTGGCATATGACATGATGAGATAGACATGTATATGTGCAGTGCCTAGTACACAAATAAATATGCTGTGTTGATTTTCTTCTTTCTCTTTTTGAAAGGGTTAATATTCAGCTATGCAACTGAGGTTTTTTTTCCAGTTGGGATCCAGTCAGACTATAGCATTTCTTACTGATAAGGAATTACAGCCAGAAAATATTTTCCTTGCAAAGATCTGGGCTTCTAAGGGCTCTTTCACATCAAAGCTTGCGTTGGAGAACGCTCAAAGCATACGTTTTGTTGTATGCCTTTTACTGCGTTTTGATATGCGTTGCACTGCAGTGAGTGTGCGTTTTTAATCCGTTTTCAATGCGTTACTGCACATAGAAAAACGCAGGTAATTTTTTTTTCTTTTAGTTGTCAACTTTCTACATTGTTCCTCTGTTGCATTCTGGGACTGATTGCCTGCGTTAACGGATTAAAAACGCGCATAGTGTGCGTTTTACATTGACTAACATTGTAACGCATAAAGCTAGCGTTGGCCAAAAAACTGCGCCTGGGTGCAGTGGAACGCAACGCACAAAAAGGCTGCGTTATATGTGAAAGCTAAAATGAAAGTCTATGGACTTTCATTTCACCTTGGGTAACGCAAACTTTATCCTTTGCGTTGAAACGCAGAAAATCTGCCCTAATGTGAAAGAGCCCTAAGGGCAGTGGATAGATTAAAAAGGTCAATAGTTCATATATTTTATCCCTCTGAGTCATGGGACAGACTGTTTCATTAAGCCGAATCAGGCAACTTTAGACCTAACTAACTGTTTATGAAGTGAGACTCGGGCCTGGGAGCTAAATTGTGCTTCCCCTTTCTCCCTTGTTAGGTGGATCCCACTAGTGAACTGTCTCTAGACCAGGACCTACTAAGCATATCACCAATATCACATGGCTAGAGACAGTGACAGTTGGCCATTGGGAGCAGCTTAGTGAGGCAGGAAGGGGCAGGAACAACTTTTCAGTCTGTGCTGGTCTCTGCTTCAGTAATCAGTCTCAAACTTTTTCCCACTGCCTCTTAAACATTAAACCAGGGGCATAATAATAGACCCTGTAAGGGATACAGATGAGGGGGGGGGGGGGCAGAAGCCACAGGGGGCCCAATCCTGAGATACTGACAACTAAGGGCAAGGAGAGAGAAAGCTTTCTGCTCCCTGCACAAATGTTCTAATGACTGCATCTGCTCAGCCACTGATAAGGAATCATACATAGATTTGTAGACAGCCTATTCAGTGTGCAGCAGGCTTTTGTGTGCAGCACCCAGCACCCAACCTCTCTACCCCTCCCCAAGTGCCGTGTACTGCAGTGATGCTGGAGGAGTCTGCAGAGCCAGTTCTGCTCAATCAGAGGACAGAGTGAGTGTAATAAGCTGAGGCTGGGAGCACACTCATCTGTCGGTTTTCTGTACACCAAGTTTGTCTGTATGTGTAAAAACATGCACATTTTATCACAGAAGCTAATGCAATTGATAGAGAAAATGCATGCAGTGGGTTGGTTGGAGGGGGCAGGAGGGAGCCCCATCCAAAGTTTTTCAGGGGGGTCCATTGAGTTCTAGTTATGCCTCTGGATTAATCTAACGCTGTACAATAATCATTTACTTTTGGAGTGCTGGTAGTAATTGTGATTTTTTGTGTATGGAGAATCATTTATGCGGTGTCAGCAGGAGATGACGTATGTTGAAACAAAATAATTAATAGCCATATACAGTATTATTATTATTATTATTATGTATTTATACAGCACTAATATTTTCCACAGCACTTCACAGAGTATATAGGCCTTTTACTAACTGACCCTCAGAGGAGTTCACAATATAATTCTTGCCTGATGAATAGTACATTATTGATTAAAGCCTTATTTATGGTATAAGCACACTAATTAAGGTTGTCTGTAACACTCATTTATATGGATTCCATTTTTGAATACCTATTTCAGCATTTCAGGATTGCTTTAACTATAATATAAGAAGTAAAAATACAAATAAGCAAGTACAATGTTTATTTTTATATCCTCATGTTACTGAAACCCAGTCCAAGCAGTGAAGTGCATTTTGCACTTGTGTTTTATCAGCACATTAAATTGCTTTGAAATTGATACTCCTGCAGTGCTTTTCTTTCTAGTGCCTTTGAAAGATTGCCTAGAGCTTACAGATGAATGCTAACTAGAGATGAAGCATAGCAGAAAACTTTATAACTAGCATCACCATGGCAATCTATGTAGCAGGTCATTCCCACCCTTTGTTTGGCTGAATGACTCCTGGAATGCAGGAGATGAGTGTGTAGAATGTGCTATTCATGTGATGACTTCAGCCTGAGAAGTATGGTCATTCTTCAGGTTTATGAATATTTCATCTCTTCTCTGTACTGTGAGACTTTTCACACTTCAAGGATCTTGTTGTCTTTACTTTTCTGCAGTCTATCACTTATTTACTCTTATTTATTCAATAGTTATTCCACAGATTTTGTATGGTAAATGAACTTTGAGCTTCTCAGCACCAAGGAAAAACATTAAGCCCTAACTAACCTACAAACAGCACAATGAGAGGTCATATATACAATTAGGCAGAGTGTCAGCAAAAATAAAAAATAACTAAGCAGTGTTATAGATTGCCCAGCAAGCTCTGGGTGAACCAAAACTCCTAGAAGTGCATAAGGAGCTGAAAGAGATCAAAAAGCCCCTTTAGTCCTGGGACCCACTAGTAGAGTTTCCCTTAACACGTGATTTGAAAAGCTCTTGCTAATGCAATGCTATGGGGGATTTTTAAAAATCACATTCCTAAAATGGGATCACATACATTTGTGCAGACTTCTCTTGTGCAGACTGACTGAAGTGACGGGACCCAGTACTGAAGAGGGAGAAGACTGAGGATGTCGGCGTGGGAGCGATCCATGCGCATGGGGCTGGAGGAAGCCCCAGGTATGTATAAAACGTTTATTTTATGACAGATCTGGTACACTTTAAAACAAAGTATTTGCGACTATTCAACCTGACTCCAACCTAAATAACTAGCATGGTTTCTCAAAAAAACAGGTTTAGAGAGCATGTTTTCCTAAGAAACTAGCTTCCCTAGCATGTCCCCCAAATAACATATTTAGGCAGTGTGTACCTCCAAAAAACAGGTGTGGGCAATAGGACTCTCAATAACGTGTTCAGACAAAATGTTGCATTATTAAAGAAAAAAATATTTACGCATATTTCCTAATTAACAATGAAACATTTAGGCAGCCCCTTAACAAAAATGTTTAGAAGGAGTAGAGCAACGTATTGCCCCCTTGCCTGTAGTATAATACTTCTGTTTTGTGCTCCATCTCTGTAATTATTGTCTCTCTTTCCTGTAATAGAACCATTGTGCCCTGTCTCTGTAATTAGTCTCCCTCTTCCATGTAATAAATCCACTTGGTCCCCCTCCCTGAGAGCATATAAAGTAGCTGAGTGTACAGAGTTAATGAATTGGCATCTATTGGTCTGTTTTTATTTGGACTAAAGATTCCCATTGATGATACAGTCTTACCAATTCTATCCAGTAGAAGGATAAACCGAGTGAATATAGTTAAACTATATACTTAAGATAGTCTCTTATATTACATAGAAGTGGTAAGACTATCATTGATGGGCACCGTTATGGTCTCTGGTCTCAGGAGAAACCTGGTGGGGATCTGACAGCCAAGCCATGTTCAGGGGCTAATTGTCCAAAACTTATGTTAAACAATTAAATGGTTAGTCCATTAAAGCAGGTTAGCTAAATGCTGCAACCCTCATTTAGTAAACAACAATGAAACTAGTCTTTTTGTTTAAACCTATAATGGATGGGTTTTGATTTGCCAAAAATATTTGACACTTGGTGTTAGCATTCCAGATGTGCCCTTTTACCTGAGAAAGAGCATGTATTTCCTGTGAGGAAATTGGTATTTAAGATCCCTGGGAAAATGCCTTGGCGTATATGTAAAGTCAAACATGCAGGTCACAGCCTTCATTAAGTGAATGAATTGTAATTTAGATATTAATATAATTGGAATTTCCAGCTAAACTCATATATCAAAAACACAGCAAAGTGCACAGCCCTAGAGAGGAAACTGACGTTGTATATCTTCCTGTTTTTAGGCTTAGACAAACAAGTAAAATCCTTCAACAGGACACATTATAATGCAAAGCCTCCAGAGAGAGTTCCTTCAGGAGTGTGGTGAGAATTTAGGAATGAAGTACAACATTAGCAGCCCATGCTACACTTACAGTGGATCGGGACTCAGAACAGTCTTTTTGAACTATATAACCTAGGCTCTCAGTATGTGCTCTCTGGGGGGGCACATGGAATATGCTGGGCACATGGAATACTTCAACATTCTGCAGTCAATCCATTAGTACAAGTTGGGAAACATGATAGATCATGTATAAAACGTCTTAAAAATATTTCTACACAATTATAGAATATTCCTAACAAATAAATATGGGTGAAGGGATGCGGAGATGATGATACCCATAGCACAGTGGGCTTGGCAAACAGTCTTTAATAAGGGGATACATGCTAAGATAATGCTTAGATGCTGCAATGATTTGAGAAAGAAGTATCGAAATGCCTGTGCGTCATCATCATGCAGATTTTCTTTTAATCATGTCTTTTTACAAGAGCTATAAATAAAGAAACTTGTAACTTGAATATTGGATGGTGCGGACCTTTGATGATTGCTTTGGATTCCCTGTGACTCCAGGGGTGGTCTCTGCACGCCAAACCCATTGGTGCAACAACGCTGGTTCTGATTAAGATAATGCTTAGAAACAATTATCTGAAATTCTGGAATACTTAAGAAAAACACAGCTAAAAATGATAAAGAAATAGTACAGGGCATCCTGAGTATTCAGGCATACATTCTAGGATTGTAACGAGATCAGAGTTTGGACAGAAGCACCTCTCTTCCTCCTTTGTTACTCACAGTTGTAAATTCCAACAACCCTCCATTCCTATATCCTGCAACAGTTATTATTGTCAGGCTTTTAAAATATCTTTTTATATAGCAGACTTATTGTATGTCTGTACGCACTCTTCTATTGACATTACTCACATTTTATACAACCACAGAGTAAAAGTTCTTTATATATTTTGGTGTAAAATTACAGTCATTATTGGGTATCTATGGAATTGGCCTTCAAGAATTAACGTTATATTTTACATTAGGACAGAGAAAATGACATAAACCTATAGAGTGAGCCTAGGGATACCTAATTTTATGTAAGGTATGTTGAGGTTTCAAGATTTACAAAGACCAGGCATTTTGACAGCAAGAAAATCCTGACAAGAGATTCCGACCCTACCTAAATCTGCTTCTACAAAAAAAAATATTAAAAAAATAAACATAACCTTGAATTGCTTTAAACTCATAAAGGCTGGTGAAATATAAAGTTGTAAAGGTTCTATAGTGTAGAATAGACGGTTGTTCCCTAAACCTTGCTCTCACCAGTCTTGGCTGTATGGAGTGTAGAAATGTCTACTACGGCTGTCTCCGGCAGCAGGACTGTGAGACTGGGTGCTTGTTTTCTGCCTCTGGATCTACAGTCTTCACATCCACATATTTGTTTGTGTGTATTGCGGCTATTCAGGAAACACTTGTTGTTAGTTTGCCTTCTGTTTAGTTGTTGAACTGATGTAGCTGTAATGTAAAATACCACAGATAAACTGTTCGATGCAATCTGACTTGATGTTATTATAAGGTTTTGCAGCATGTGTTGGTGGCAGGATGATGAATATAGTAAATAAATGCTGTATACTAGGTGTAGCAAACGTAGTCACTTTGTGTTGTATGGAAAAGATTGAAGGTACTATGGTTGTGTGGCGTAATCCATGAATCTTACACGTAGCTCTGCACTGAAAAAGGAGTTCTGCCTGGGATTATGGATGGTCAATGAGATGCAAAATTATGCAAAATCTTTGTGCAAATTTATGAAACTTGAAAATGGACCAATCAAAAAAAAAAAAGTTGGTTTCGATTGATGCATTTTCAAACTGCATATATTTGTGGTAAAATGTGCATAATTCTGCATCAGTTCAGAATTCTTGCATTTCATCCCTTCTTGAGACCACTTCTTACAGGTTCACATGTATCTCCTGATGGAGAAATGACTGTTGGAATGGGAGAATGACTGTTAGAATGAATTGCAGGAATCACAGAGGCTCAGAAACAACATTACATATCCTCAATCCTCTCCCACATTTACATTACTGTACAGTGTGTTTTTGGATATGTAATGTTCACCTCTGGCCCAATATCTAATTAACTAAGCTATTGTTTTAAGAAGGATTGTCTGTATTAATCTGGCTTATGCTTCTCAGCTCAGCTTTTTCTAACGTGACTTCTGGGGAATGGAATGTGATTGTTGATGTTATACTTTCCACTTTTTTTAATGATGTCCGATACAATAGTGTAACCTGGTGACTTTGTGCTTCTATCACAGCTGCCTTACCCCATGGCCAGAGAAGCTCCACGCCTTGTAGTGATCTAACAGCCACGCCTCCTAGCAGCCCTCACCACATTTTATCTTGGCAAACTGGGTAAGTGCTTTGGCTGCTAAAAGATTAACATTCCACTTTTAACTACCTGTGTTTAATGGAAGGAAATAGTAGTAGCATTCCGTTCCAAGTTGTGAGACAATGACATCACAGAGTGTGCAAACAGACCTGTGAGGGGATGGAATGAGAGGAATGTGGATGAGGAGGACAAAAAGTACTGACAGGAAGGATCCTTATTAAGATGATGAACTTAGACATTAGTTTCCATTCTGTGTGTATATTAACATTATTCTTTAGTATATAGTCTTGTCACAAGGTACATGAAGAATAATACACGTAGATGTAAGTAGTACAGTGCCTATTACTAAAGCATTTTTGAACAGCATGTTGACCTGGATATAAACTGATGTGTAAACCTTTCAATTACATTAATGAAAGCATTCATTTAGCAAGAACGATCTCTTCATTAATAAATAAAGCTGCCTACACACAAGTAAATATCACCTGTAATGATTTTTCATGATTGCTGCAGGTGACAATGAGCCTGTTATAGGTGTGCAGGGAGGCTATTAAGCTCCCTGTTGAGTAGCACATGCTGTTTGTATAGAGATGAGAAAGACGGCTCACAGTGAGAACAGCAATAGCGGTTCCCCCAGGATATAACCACTGACAGGGAGGCCAGTGATGTCAGGGGAAATCCTTGTAAGATTGTCACCCAGACCAATCGTGAGCTTTCATTCAGGGCAAAAAAAAAATCTACTGTATGTACAGAGCTTTAGGTTGCATGTAATTCTGAAATTCTAAAGTCACCCATGAAAAAAACTGGTAATTTTGAATGTTTCAAGAATGGCCATTCTTGGCTAAAGCAATGATAGACCTTTCCGCAGTGGATTGGTTTAGTGTGGCAGGCATCACTCAGCACTAAATGTGTTTGTTGTACAATGAATGCCTAAATATAGCCAGATATTGATCAATAATTCCAATCAATACTGGGCAGATGATCAAATCAATCTGCCTATTATCTGCTACTCTGCCATAAAAATTATCAACAATATTTGATTGACTTCAAGAGAAAATCAACCAATTTTTTTCTAATGATACAAAAAACCATTGTGGGGACAGAATGGAGAGATTCTGCTCAGATTGCACTGTAAAGTGCCTGGCTGTTCCTCTGCTGATATTCCCTAATCAGCACAGTGTTTATCAGGATTATCCATTAGAAACTACATTGAGCTATTCTCAATCAGTCTATGTTCCCACCTTTCACAAAACAGTAACTGCAATTCCCCTGGGAATAGCTTAGAAGATTTCTATTACTTCCCCTGTCGCAAGAAATCTTCCAACTGTGACACAAAGAGCAATAAAAGACAATCAGGTAGTAATCCACAACTACAAAAGAAAACTTTAGTTCCACTACTAGGTTTACCTGTACATACCATATAAACAAATGCACTGCTTTTTATTGCATCTTCCTGCTTCATTTATTATGTGTCTCAAATACTAACATGTGTATCGCCAATCTGTATATTGCTGTTGCTGTGGGATAATAGAGATCAGCTGTGTATGGCATGGTCTGTACTAGTACATGCTTGCTTAGATATATAAATACATGGACACAATAACACAGAAAGCAAAGCAATATTTTAGCGCAATTAGAGAAACATGTATATTGTGAAAGATAGGCAGATAAATCCTCCACTGGTCACTGAATGTCCATCTCATTGCCTGGATAGTGCTCTCTTAAGGCCCGTACACACGTCCTACGGGAGGCAACGATGGACCCGTCGTTGCCTCCCACTGGGCGGTGTTTCCGCCAACAGTAGCGCGTGTGAAAGCGCTGTCGGCAAGCTGATAAGGCTCAGTGGATCGCTCAGGAACAGGCTTATCAGTCCGCCAACAGCGCGTACACACGCGCTACTGTCGGCTGAAACACCGCCCAGCCGAAGGCAACGACGTACCCGTCGTTGCCACCCGTAGGACGTGTGTACGGGCATTTAGGAATGTCACTAAAGGTGGCCATACACAGTACAATCTGATCCTTCAACAGACCAATCAACTCCATAATGGGTAAATCAGTCATAGAACACAATGAAGATTAAAGCCAAACAAATGGCCTGTTTAAAGGATACCTGAAGTAGAGGCTTATGGAGGCTGCCATATTTATTTCCTTTTAAACAATACCAGTTGTCTTGCTGTCCTGCTGATCCTCTACCTCTAAAGGGGCCCATACACTGGTCGATTTCAGCGATCGATCGATTCTATAGTATTGATCGGAAATTGATTCTATCGAATCAGCCGATTGATCGATTTGTGGCCAATTTCGATCGATTAGATCTATCCGAATGGATGGAATATCTAGGTTGATCTGCGGCTGGCAGCAGGTCGATGGCCCATAGAGTTGCATTGGATCTAATGGTCCAATAATGCATTTAGATTGATTTCCAATAGATATAATTGTGAAATCTATTGAAAATCTTTTCCTAGTGTGTAGCACACATCAGATAGATTCCTGTCAGATTCGACTTGACAGGCATATGACAGAAATCTATCTGATGGTCGAATCTGCTGAAAATTTATCAGCGTATGCCACCTTAACCTCCCTGGCGGTAAGCCCAACCTACGTTCGGGCTAGCCGCCGGACAGGATCACATGGCCCCCGGAGTTGTTGTTTTTTTTTACAAAATTTGAACCATATGCTTAAGCTAGCACTTTGCTAGCTAACTATGCCCCCCCAAGTCCCTCCGGTCCCCACTATTGGCCGCCGTTATACGAACTCCCCCAGGGATCCCACGATGGCACGGCCTCCTAATCAGCTCCAGGCTTCGCTATGGAGGATCGGAACAGCACATGACGTCATGTCCGATCGTCACCATAGCAACGACTGAAGCTAAAGGGTGAAGATGCGGCTCTCGTGGTATTGCGGACGGGTAAATATTGCCGGCGGTGATCGGGGGGATCAGAGCGGTGCCGGGAGACTTGGGTGCCACAGTTAGCTAGCAAAGTGCTAGCTTAACCACTTCACGCCCACAGTGCTAACGCCTCCTAAAGACCAGGTGCTTTTATGCAGTGCTGGGCTGTGCAGGCTTTTCAGCCTCCTGCACAGCCCAGCTTAGGCGCCCAGCCATCAGACTCACCTCCTGTTTTTGTCCCTAAGGGGACATGCCGCCGGGGGGTCCGATCGCTGCGGGAGTTTGTATTTTTTTTCCCCTGCCTCTATGAGGCTCTCTCTCCCTTCTTACCTCCTCCCCTCGGTGCATAGAATTGGAACAGGACGGCGATCCGTCCTGTTCCGCCTCTCATAGGCATCAGCCTATGAGAGGAGGGCGCTCCGCGGCCAATCAGGGGAGCCGGGGGCCGCAGCGCTGTACGCTTGTAAACAAAGGGTATTTCTTTCCCCTTACGTTTACAAGTAGCCTGCTAGCCGCGATTGGTGGCTAACAGGCTAACTCTGTTCCGTGAAGCGACAGGGAACGATCATGCATGCACACGGCCGTTCCCTGGGAAACTGCAGCCCCAGGACTTAACGCCAATTGGCGTTAGGCGGTCCTGGGGCTGCCGCCGCATTCATGCCCATTGGCGTGAGGCGGTCTTTAAGTAGTTAAACATTTAGATCAAATTTTATTTTTAAAAAATCATCCCGCGGACGCAGCATCTGAAACTACGTACTGCCAGGGAGGTTAATACTTTAATCCACCTGCATTAGGTGTTTTACTGAAGTGTGACTGCATTTGCTGCATGCTTGTTTCAGGTGTGTGATTCAGACACTACTGATGCATGAAATACTGTATCAGCAGTATAGCCAGGCCACTGGTATTGATTAAAAGGAAATAAATATGGCAGCCTCCATGTCCCTCTCACTTCAAGTGTCCTTTTAAGGTGTTGGTATTATAATATATATTCTGTGTCACACAATGTCATTTTTGAAAATTATTAGTAATAACACTTTAAATTCTGGACTGCGCTAACCAGATCATGCAGTTACACACAATGCAATTCCTTAACATTAATTCAGGAGTCAGCCCATTTCTCTTCACTCTGAGACCACATTGGCAGGTGAGACACTCACAGAATCATTCTAGTCACTTTGATTGCTGTATTGCTTGTGTGGAATTCTGCCCTTGGCTTTCATTTCCAGCCTTTACTAACTTGTCACTAATAATTGACGTCTGCTTTCCTCTCTCTGCTTTTCCTTCCTCTGCTCTCCTCCACTCAGAGATGAAACAGAGAACTCACCCACTTTGGATGGGTCTGAGTCTTCAAGTCACCAAAGTACTGATGAATAGAGGTATTGTACAAAGCATGTGACCCACCCATGTGATCCAGTCACACTGTGCATGGAAACCCATATTCCTTCATCTCACATTTGTATTCAATTATAGTACATCCATGCAGGTTTTAATGAACTTCAACGAGTTTGGCAATTATAGTGCAGGGTTTTCTATTTAGCCATTCACTGTATGAAAAGCACCATACAAACTTGGCTGTACTTATTTAGCAAATCGATGATATAAGGGTCAACAGATTGAACATACGTTGAAAGGTTTGTTTTGGTAAACTCTTAAACTACATGAAAGGGGTAAGATTGAACAACCAACATTGTAAGGTGTGTGGTGATTCTAATCACATATTAATCCTTTACGATAACTGAAATCCATTGTACTTGGTGAAACGCCTTAAATGGTAGGACTGAGTCTACCTGATTTATTCTCTGCATACATCTGCTTTCAGTCAGCAGTCAACTGCCTGGATAAAGTACAAATAGCTTAACAGAACAACTACAGAAGTGCAGAAGTATAATTGCACACTGCAGCAAATCAGTGCACATTCTGGTTGGGGTGTTATTTTTCCTGACCCAGTTGTAAAAGATGAGTTTACCCCTCCCTCTATAATAGTTTTTTTTATGTTTCCTGTCTTGTTCTTAGAACAGGAAGTGCAGGAATTGCCCCAAGTATGGTACAGAGAGTGATGGAAAAAAAACCTGACAGAGGTTAAAGTATTTCCTTCTTTTTATCCGAAACTAAAGAATGAACTCTGTCAGGTGTTTCACAATAATTTCAACAAACGCTTACTTCTTAAAACCACTCTGTAGTTGCTGTATATCTAAGCTTGTATACTAGCAGGTCTCCAACCTTTTCCCTGCAATGCACTCTTTTTGTGTCTTCTCTTTCAAGGTGCTTCTGGGCATGGCTAAAAGTAGGTATGGGATCACAGCTGGTTATATCTTTCTGGCGTTCTGCCTTCCCAGAATGGCCCAGCTTATTTTGGTGCTCCCCAAAGTTTGTCCCAGCATCTGTAATGTGTCCACTGCTTCCCATTTACTGTGTTCTCCCATTAGTGCTCTTCTTACTATAGTGCCTCTATTGGTGGCACCCTCATGAGCACAAGTCCTTCCTGTTTGAGGCACACATCATGTAGGCAAGATAAATCAGCTAAGGTTGGGCTGCACTTTGGTGTCATGGTTGCCACAGCAACCTCAGAATGCATGAATTGAATGGGGAAGGCTTACAGTTTGAGAGTTGCTTCTTTATGCAGTGTTTTTTCTGAACAGGCTTTCGTGAGCCCTGGCAATCCTCCATAGTTCCATGAAACTCTCAGCTATGGGATCAAGTATGGGATGGTTCACAGGAACAGTAAATGGAGGAGAGTTCACTACCACTTATTTCTGCCATGGAATTTCTGGGGGTTTTCAGGCATTTGGTACTTCTGGAGGAACACGGTTCGAACATGACCACACCCATACATATGCATCTGCCTACGAGACACTGCACACAGCACCTGTCCACTGCACTGACCAAACTACATGTCACCTGCAGACACGGATTGCAGCCAACAATTGACCAAACATTTTTGTTGCTTCATACTGGAAGTGAATAGTGGTTGGTTTACCACCCTTAGCATTCTTTTCCCTACACCATCCCTCTCCCCCTCCACTTGTAAAACCTCTGAATGGCCTTCTCCTTATTTATGCACTATCTTTGTGTTTGTTAATTTGGATTAGCTGGATCTGCACACTGTTTTGTAGGGTATTCAAGATTTGTCATCGTTTGTATGTTTATACCTGTCTGTTTACAGTTGTCTGTTTTTTTTCTTGTAGGACCTTTGATAGTTGCTACCTAGACTCTGCCCTGTACTCTGAATTAGCTGATGTCCAGTGGTACGGACAAGAAAAAGCCAAGCCTGGGACTCTAGTGTGACCCCATTATTATAGCGCCATTTGGAGATCACCTCACTGCCTCTCATTTGCCTTACCCACATGCACTATCATCCCACACCAGCTTCTGCTACAAGCACTTTTCATCATGAAACCTGCAAGTGAGGAAATCAAGTGGAAGCCCCGTCTCTATACATACAGCTATTCCTGGAGGAGCACGTTGCTACTACTGACTATCGCGTGCCTCCTGCTCTGTGTATATAGAGAAACTGTGAAAGACTCCTTCATCCTCTGCTGGAGACATTTTCTACTAGTGGGAAGAAAACCATCACTGCTTAATCACTATTAATAGAACTGTAAGGAAATGAAACTATAACAATATCGAAAAGCTGATGTTTAGGTCAACAGAGCACTAGTAAAAATGAACTGTTTTCTTTTAGACTTCTGTTTTTATTTTCAATAAGGAATAAGGTATTGAAAAAAAAATTAGGCATAAAAATGGATAATTGTCCATGCGTTATGGTCAGTTAAATTGTAACCAAAGATCAATCAGGAGGGTTGCAAATTTCTTGGTAGAACTTAATGATCTGACACATAATATGGCAGTGGGCAAACGTCGGAAACAGCAGGCTGCCCATTCCCATGCTGACGTTTGAGGGATGATATTGTGCACTGCCAGAAATATGAATATGTAGGGAACTGAAGAGAGAGGTATATGGAGGCTGTCATGTTTATTTCCTTTTAAGCAATACCAGTTACCTGGCAGCCCTGCTGATCCTCTGCCTCTAATACTATTAACCATAGCCCCTGAACAAGCATTCAGCAGATCAGGTGTTTCAGTTGTTCAGACTTTAAAGTCAGATCTGACAAGACTAGCTGCATGCTTGTTTCTGGTTTTATTCAGATACTACTGCAGAGAAATAGACCAGCAGGGCTGCCAGGCAACTGGTATTGATTAAAAGGAAATAAACATGACAGCCTCCATATAGCTCTCTCTTCAGTTCCCCTTTAAGCCTGTGGAATGCAAAAACTGGCATTCAGAATCGCCACTTACTGGTGATCCTTTCCTAAGGCAGGGGTGGCCACACTTGTCTGTTTTGGTGTGTATTTTCTGCATAGGAAAATGCATTAAAACTTAGAACCAATAATTGGCTAACACTTAAATGTGTTTTTCACATGCAGAAATTATTAATTACATTTAGCTTCTATGAAAAAATGTACACTTTCCACATACAACCACACCATGCTTAACCGTGCTATTTTCTTGTTTTTCACCAACGACCCTGTATGCGCCAAAACCAATTCCGGGTACAATCCACCGTTGTACTTGGCGAAATAAATTCTGATTCTGATTCTGATTCTGACCTGGGCCTCAATTCACTAAGGGCAGTTTGGTAAAATAATTTAGGTCGTAAAATAACGCATTCGGTATTGTACACTTTTTTTTTCCACATTCACTAAGATTTCCTACATGTAGTAGAAGTTTGTAATATACCGACTAAACATGCTTGAATTCCCTAAGTGCTGTTCAGTAGTCTCACCAACTGTGGAGCAGGTCAGGCAGGAAGCTATCAGTGTGCGTGAGCTTTTCAACTTCTGTCCAGTGCCTCACTAGTCAGTAATGTTATGTTTGAGTGTGGTAATAGGTTTAGTGAATAGGCATTTGGCAAGGTGATTGGTAAAATCATCTGTTTTCTGCATTGGCGTCAATTCACTAAGTAGTTTAGACTAGTCTACTGATGGTTTGGTCAGTTGCATCAAAGGGGAATTCACTATTACCAAATGTTTTAGACCTGTTTTTAGACCTGGTCTAAACCATTTCGGTAATTAGGTCGGTAAATCAGGAGAAATGATCAAAAGATGCAATTCACAAACGAGTAGCTAGGACTGACATCCTTCTCCTCTGTTGAGCTCTCCTTTGCATACAATTTAACTCCTGCATAATCAATTCAAAAGGTTCCATCCTCACATCTAAAATACCTCACAGAATTACTTTACCCACAGAAATCAGCCGGTCTAATCTCTGTCAGAAAAAGTGGGTGTGGTTACTCCTTGTTTGCCTTTGTGAATTGTGGAATTACTGAATGTTAGACCTGGTCTAAAAACAGGTCTAAAACATTACACCAAACCATCAGTAGACTAAAAACCATCTGTAGACTAGTCTAAACTGCTTAGTGAATTGAGGCCAATATCGAATGTGGCAATGCTTAGTGAATTGAGGCCATGGTTTACTGAAAATTGACAGACAAGTGTAAGACCTTATTGAGCTGGAGATTCTCACAGAGAACAGAGGTGGTCCTACAAACCTGCCCATCTTCTTATTGTAATTCTCTACTATTAGGTGACTGAAGTTTGCCACACTTATCTGGGACATGGAAGGCTGTTATTTAGTAAAAGTAACTGCTGTGGTAGATACACTTGCCATTATTCTCTGTGGTGCTCGCAGTTGTCACAGGGCAGACATACTCACAACAGATTGGTGCTGTGCCCTATTTACCCTGTAAGAACTGCACTGATCATTGGTAGCTGCTGCCATCCTACCCTCTGAAAGACATCCTTGCTGCAGGTGTGAGTGCATGCCTGGAGTGGAGTTACACTACCACTAATTAATTTGACCTTTCCACAGCCAGCACTTTGGTCTAATATGGCCCAAGTAGAGGATGCAAACTTTTATCACCTAATGGCAGGCAGTTTTCTATAACTCTTGACCAGATTTAGAAGACCTCTTTGGATCTCCATTGACCTTCAGGCATGGAGATTATTAGGAAACCAGACTCATTATATATGGTGAATGATGACCAGAAAGGCATAATAGCATGGTGATCATTGTATAAGGTCTCAGCGTGTTCATTTAAAGCAGGAACTCCATGAGACATGGTGAAATCGTGGCTCACACTGGCAGAGCGTCATCAGGGACTGGTCAGAAGATAAGCACTCTGTAGTGCCATGTAAGGTCTGAAAGGGTGCGATGGTACCACTCTGGTTTGGATGAAGTGGTCCTCTATCACACACATGGATGCCACAGTGGTGTGACAGTAGTCATTGCCACTATTCATAACAAATAGTGGGAGGTGCTACACTTTCCCTGACCTTGCATGGTACTACAGAGTGTTTATCTTCTGACTGGCATTTGTGGCTGAGCCTGGCTCAGTATCCTCATTGACTTTCACCATTCCTTCAGGGGTTCCAGTTCTAAAGAACAACTGAAGTGAGAGGGATATGGAGGCTGTCACATTTATTTCCTTTTAAACAATACCAGTTGCCTGGCAGTCCTGCTGACTCTTTGGCTGCAACAAGCATGTAGCTAATCCATTGAGACTTCAGTCAGAGCACCTGATCTGCTGCATGCTTATTTATGATCTCTGACTAAAAGTGTTAGAGGCAGCAGATCATCAGGACAGCCAGGCAACTGGTATTGCTGCACTGCGTAATATGTTGGCGCTTTATAAATACAATAAATAAATAAATTGCTTAAAATGTAACAGATCTGGCAGTCTCCATATCCCTCTCACTTCAGCTGTCCTTTAATGCACTGTGAGCAGAACTTGCTCATGCATGCTGCTAATGATTATTATGGGGAAGGTAATATATGTCATATGTTTTCATCATATGCTAGGTTCCCCTTTACATGTTTCGTACACGCACAAAGATCTGCTAGTGTTTCTGCATGTCATTGGCATGTAGCAGATCCTTAACCACTTGTATGAGGCACCTACAGTCGCTGGAATCATAAAGACATCGTAGAGACCAACAATGGTCTGTTTACAGTAAATGTCGAGTGGTGGAGCTTTGTGGGTGTGCACTCATAATATGGCAATGCACAGTCCCACCTTCGGGTACTACAGCTAATGACTGGCATACACTGAGTTATGTATGCATGATTACTATTATAGAGTGGTCAGGAGACAATCCTGCTGCCAGACTTTCCTGTGGGAGAGCAGTAGCAGTCAGCCAAAAAAGTCCAACCTGACAAATTTCTTTTGCGTAAGCTGAGTTGGGCTATGGAATGTTGGGGAATGCCTATACAGACAAAAGATCATAGTCCTGTCGTGAACAGTCAGATTGGGGAATAATCATCTGATCACTGTACATAATTGGAATGATGTGGTATGTTTCCATGCTGCAGAATATCTATGCCAAATGGACAAGTGACATTTCATCAACACAGTCACTAGTGATGGCTGCTGCTTACCAGACATGCTGAGTTTCCAAGTTCATGCAAATCTTGTAGCAATTTTGTATGTAGCTTGGAATTAGGCCAATGTAATAACGTTTTCTGCCTGCCTGGGCAGGACAATTTAAAACCTTGTACAAATTGCAACAACATTTGTAGGACTTCAGTAAATTAGCATCTCACTGTACATCTCCAGTATTGCACAGCGCTGCCTGGAAGTGTTTCTTCAGAGACATGTATTGTAGCTCTGTAACTGCCATAAATCACTGCTACTAATTACCCTTATCCTCCCACAGCTCCGATATTAGTGTGAATTCACTACTGTATGTCTGTGGAGGTCCCACAACTGCAGCTGGAAGCACACCTGTGATGAGAAATATGGTGGCTACCATTACTGACCTCTTCCTAAACCCAAGCTGCCTGGCTGAAATGCTGGTTATATAGCACTAAAATATGAAGAACATCCAAAGCAAGATCATTAGAGATCAAGAGATTCTTCTCTCCTTTCTTAAATATTCCCTCTGCTAAAGTCTCAAGGGAACCACAGACATGAGGTGACAGCTGCCTGACTTTTCTCAGAACAATCTCACGACAGAGGATGCTGCAGCCGGCTGCCAGCCATGTGCTGATCAGGTGTGTCAGAAAAAAGCTGTACTGATCTCACATTATTTTTTCATAAAGATCATTGTCCTGAACTACCTTACCCTATCTGTTTGACCAATGAGTCATGGGTTTGTGCCAGCCTATCAGGAAAAGGCCCATGATTGGTCAGAAATGCCTGTGCAGCCACCCTCCAAAATCTATGGGCAGATTAATGCTAAAACCACACGGACATTTATGAGGTAGTTTTGGGATTGCTTACAGGCTGCCTCTTATTGGAGCAGTCATGTTGCTGCAGTCACCATAGAATTGCAGTGCTGCAGTTGTAGACTGTTATGCATGGACGGAACAGGCAAAAATGGCGCACAGCGGCAACAGTATAAAAGTGGTGCCGCAGTAATGTACATAAAACGATATTTATCGTTTTATATGGTAACAAATGTTAGGCAGCAGGGATCGGGGAGAGAGGTAGCAGGACACTAGGCAGCGGGGTGGAGGGAGTAGGATTAGGTGGAGGGAGGAATAGGTAGCATTGGTATACATTACCTTGTCCCCGCCGACGATCGCTCCTTCACTTATTCTGTTAGTTTGCTGTAGTCCTGCATCCAGTCAATCACCATGCGGCTTCAGTTTCCGCATGGTAATTGGCTGGCTGCAGGACTCCTGCAAACTAACTATAAAGTGAAGGAGCGATCGCCGGCCGAAACAAGGTAATGTATACCAATGCTACCTATTCCTCCCTCCACCTAATCCTACTCCCTCCACCCCGCTGCCTAGTATCCCGCTGCTTCTCCACCCTGACCTTCGCTGCCTCACTAGCCACCCTGCATTTTTCAATGGCGCACTGTTCTGCTTATAAATGTTTTATAAAACGTTATTTACCGGTTTAATGTATTTACATTAAAACAGTAAATAGCGTTTTATGATCGGCGGAACGGTGCGCCATTTTTCACTCTGCGCCATTTTTCACTGCGTTATGGAACTGATGAAGCAACATGAAGGTATCCGCAAACCCCACACAGACAAGTGTGCAGCCTATGGCAGCTAATCTCAGGAATCCATGATCAGCTGCTGACTATCTCTAATAGCAGAAGATTGCTGCAGGGCCATCTGTGTAGCCTTTACACTGTGCAGTCTTGAGGACATTTATACAACCACTATTGCTACAACTTTTAGCCAAATGTAAGATTAATTAGTTTGATTATGAGAACTGCTTGCCTGCTAATTAACTCCTGCTGGCAGATTAATTTAAGCCATGATTTTGGTAATTTGTAAAGGCCTCCTAACTGCAAAGCAATTTCATCCGCGCACATACAGAATCCTGTTGAAGTAAAGCACTGTAACATCATAAAGAATTCTAAGCAATTTTATTTTTGCTGCTTATAAACTGTTATGCCTAGTACACACCATACAATTTTCTGTAAGATTTACCTGCCAGATAGATAATTTCCAACATGTTGGAAATTATCTATCTAACCATCTATTGGCCTAGCAATTAAGCATTGTTCTACTCAGCAGGAGATAACCAGAAGACAATGCACCAGAGATAATGACCAGTCTCTACGGGTGTGTACACACGCACTACAAAAGGAAACGACGGGGCCGCTGGACCCTCCCGCTGGGCAGTCTTTAGTCGACAGTATGCGCGTGTGTATGCACTGTCGGCGGACTGATAAGGCTGTTTCTGAACAATCCGCTCAGTCCGCCGACAGTGCGTACACACGAGCATACTGTCGGCTAAAGGCCGCCCAGCGGGAGGGTCCGGCGGACCCATCGTTTGCTTTTGTAGTGCGTGTGTACGCACCTTACCAGTACTTTACAGAAAATAATCTAATTACAGGAAATCTAACAGAAAAATATTACAGAAAATTGTATGGTGTGTACTAGGCATTCGACAAACTCTCTCTTAACACTCCATATAGCACGCTATTTCTAGAGATGTTTTGGTACCATATCTTTCATGAGGTTAATGAATGCGGCACAGCTCTACACGGCTGCCATACGTCCAGGTCAGGGCTTCTCAACCCTGTTCTCAAGTACCCCCTACAGTGCATGTTTGGCAGCAAACCACAAACATTCACATGTGAGGTAATTAGTGTCTCAGCAGAGCTCATTGGGCCCGTTTTAACCAGGGCTATTAGCGGGTGATTCCCGCTAATCGTCGAAGAGCTAGCGCAATTATAACTATATGGCAGTGATCTTAATGGCAATCGCGAAACGTGTTGCATGCAGCATTTTTCAGTGATTCTCAAGCGATCGCGGTACAGTGCTTAAGCGCTGATCGCGATGGTCAGGAATCGCGGGAATGTAGTGATCTTACCACGCTGATATCTATAAAATCGGCTGCGCAAAACGATAGCGCTAAGCGCTATCCTTTTCCTACTTTCAGATGTGAATGGGCTCATTAACTACCTCTGTGGATTTCTACAAACATGCGCTGTTACAGGTACTTGAGGACCAAGCTGAGAAACCCTGCTCTAGGTAACCATTGGGCCCTGTTTCAAGAAACAGTCATTTAAAGCCGAAATCTGGGAAAATAAATATAGTTTTGGAAAGTGTGTAAAGGAGTCGAAAAAATGTATTCAACCTGGGACAAGGACAACAGTAAATAAAACTTTATAGAGCGGGGAGTAATTAAGAACCTACTTCACAGCAGTGCATTTACTGACTGTCAGCTGATACTGATCATTGGCTGTCAGTTTGCAAGCGCTTGGCGCAGTAAGTGGAAGGCATCCGCCACATGGAGGCACAGCTCAGTGTGGCCACATCCTCACTAGTCACTAAGACATGAGGTCAGGAGGTTCTTTGCTGCCCGGTAACCACACTGCTTGCCAACCACTGACACACAAACCCTGCAATTGGGCTGCATTGAATTGCAGCCAGAAGGTGCACAGCAGTTGGCAGATCAGAGGCTGAAATTTGTGTACTAAGCATGCAGTTCTGCCTCATGTATGAAGGATGCCTAAACTTATGCTAGGTACACACCATACAATTTTCTGTTAGATTTTCTCTTAGATTACCTGCCAGATAGCTTTTTTCCATGTTGTAGGTAAATCTAACAGAAGAATCTAACAGAAAATTGTATGGTGTGTACCTAGCATTACATCAACAAAGGATATCATAGGATACTAGTCATAGTTTAGAGCTATGTTTCTTATTAAGATAACTAACAAATGATGTGTCAGCCATGAAGATATGAGAATTCAAAGGATACTGCACTATAATACATTGGAAACCGTCATAGTTTTAATGGACCTTATTTGTTACCATGGTACTCCAGCCTATACTGATGCCGCATTGTTTCACTGTGGTGCTTACAGCTTTGTGCATTGCCTCAGTAAGGCAGGACCTGAACACTTTGGATAGAACTGGGGACTTACAGTAAGTTAGGTCCTGTCCGGTTACAGCATGATCATTATTCCTATACTTGTTGGAGCTGAAGTGAAGAGGCTATGGACTCCACAGAGGCTAGTAACTGGTGCCTCCAAGCTTCAGTGGTAGGAAGGACAGTATCTCTATGTACACAAGCACTTTGGATGCAGCTGCTCAGTTGACATGATTCAGAATGAGACGACATTTCTTTACTCATAATTCTTAGGGAGATATCGTGTTATGTCAGCCTAGCTTTGAGACATTTGTCACAGCCAATCTAAAGAGTACTACAACTGGTGCTACTCTAGGGGTAGGTAGGGTACCTACTCTCCCCAGTTTCTGTGAAGTCATGTAAACCTTGACAAAGTACCTCCCACTAATTCTATGCACAGACACAGACATCAATGCTCCATTCTAGATCTTGCCATACAAAATAATAATGCATACACATAACATGTGACCATCCAGACTTGGCCAGGAGCCGGTGGTGCATTTGGGGGAACAGCACAGCCTGACACGGCTCAGTGCCTCAGATCTCAGGGGAAACTATTTCAAGTTTTCATCCTTGTCTAACAGGAATTTGTCCTGAAGTCAGTCTGATGTGTATGGCTTAATGGCTGTATGAGGTAAATATGTGCTACCTTGTGTGGCGTTCTGCATGATGTCTATTAAGATGAAGGTTTCATGCGCTTGTGGTTGTACCTTATAGGCTACTTTCACACTAGGGCGTTGTGGTGCAATATGGCAGACAATATATTATCGTATTGCTAACGCGATGCAATTACAATATGTTGTAATGATACTCTCACACCAATGCGTTAGCAGTGTGGTGCAATGGAATTTGTCAGCATACAGCAATGCATGCAGTGCAGTACCACATAACATGCGCATTATCAGTTTTGGTGAAGCATATTTGGTAAGTACTCTATGCGTCGCACCGCAGGCATAAATGCAATGCCACATTTCCCACCAGCTGTGATCCTGTTTTTCAAGGGAACACAACGCAACTCCCTAGTGTGAAAGTAGCCTTAGTACATAATTGCTTAACAGCCTTTATAATTCTGTAAGAAATTACACCTGATTCCATAGAGAGAAGAATGGAGAAATGTGAGATTGTTCATGTATGTACTGCCACAGCACCTGGGTATCTTCATGTGCAGTTGATTTGCCTGGATATTTTAATAGAACTAATATTGAAAAATAAGGAAATGTGTTTTCTCATCTAAACTGCTTTGGCAGCTTTAATATACATCATTAGCTAGTGGGCAATGACTAGAGAAGAACATTTCTCTGAGCTAATGCATATTTGCTTGTAATTTGTATGCAGATTGAGAGTGGACACGGGTAGGTGCATCCAATTTTTATTGGTCACATTTTAATGTGCATGCAAAATGCAACCACATTTGAATGAAGCCAGAAGAAATATCATCTCATGGATGATCTCTAGGAATCACCCCGCAGGTCCTTGTATTGCTGGGAGTTGTCACCAGAGAAGGTTGTCCTGAGCCTTCAGGTCTCCGCACCTTCCAACAGCAATTCTCTTTTTCTTTTGTGTTGAAGAATAGTACAATTAGTATGGTAGTGAAATCTCCCTTCTGGGTATACTAGAGAAGACATCTTATTTTTGGGTGGCCAAACAAACATGAAATGTTATTTATATTAATTAGACCGGGAAAAAATATTTTGCAGGGCTTCATCTGAAAAAAAAAAAAAAGGATTTTAGATAATGCTGACATTGTGGGGAGAATATCTGCCTCTTTGATTTTGTTATAGATGTGAGAGTTATTTCACACTCTAGCCATATTCTGCCAGGTTAGGTGTGTCATGTGTGTTGCTGATGACCACATGATGACTGCTAGGTGGGTAGGGTTACCTTTCCTGGTCCTATTTTTCCCCTCATGTTATCAGCAGCATCTCCAGTGTCCTTATGTCACCTCACACTTAACATGGAAGCTTGGTAAAGGTGCGTTTATACTATTGCATTGCACTGTGCGGCTGTTTGTGAACGCACTGCCCTTACAATTGCGTGTACATGTTACCATCTCTGCATTGTAACAGATACTAATGCACTTTCTACAGTGCGTTTCTGGATAATGTGTGTGAAAACACGCAAGTTAGATAGCAATTGTTGAAAAGGTGTGCGGTTTAACATGCAGAATGCATTATGCCCGCATTGTACTGCAAGTACCTCATTGTAATACAGTCATTTCTTTGAAGTGGACAGGAGCTGCAACTCCAGCTTTCCATGCAAAGTACCAGTGACATTAATGGAACAGCCAGCTAATCCATCAGCATGTACTAGTGATTAGCTCAATTTCAGGTTGAGTGCACACTACGCACATTGCCACATATGAATGCTCTGCCCATACCATTGTATAGGCATGAGTCCATCTCTGCAATGTAATGGACAACATTATCCTAATACACGTTCTACAGTGCTTCTCTGGAGAACGTAAGCTAATGTGCATATTACATAGCAATTCTTCATGCTATGAAAAGAACACACGCGCTTTAACATGCACAGTGCATGTTGCGTTATGCCCACGTTGTCGCTCAAACATTACACAATGCATATGATGTCGGTGTAAATGTGCATGGAGAGATGGAACTGGAGCTTGTCTATATTCTGAAGCAGAATCTTCACACCTGATTGAGAGACGAGGTCTGCTTTGGGCCCTCACACCTGTCATTTAAAATTACAAATTATGTCATTAAATGATCCATCTTGTTCATTTTTGAAGTGTTGTTTTTCATGACTTCTTTACTTAGGTCAGGTAGACTCCCGACATAATGGCAAGCACTTACAGTAAATGTTATATATTTGTATAGAACTGATCATTTTTATAAGATTACTCCGTACACGTGTCAGTTTATTCAGCAGAGCAGTGCAGCCATAACTACAACTATAAAATGAGCAGTTACTGGATATTATTGGCTTGCTGCACCTTCGACCTTGTACTTTGCCTTGCTGAATAAGTCCCCCTTGTTCTACATTAAGCAGAGGAACTTCCAAGTCCCCTTGTTATATTGTCCTTGACTAGTTCAGCTTCTTTCCACAACAGACAACTCATGATTTCACTGAAACCTAACAGTTATCAATTATGCATCATTTTGCTATTGTTTCCTGTGATACTTTCCGATACTACTGGTTATTACTTTGGGGCTTTTTTTTATATAGCCAGACTACCTGGTGTATAAATACTGTAAGGCAAGTTATTTTTCTTACAAGCAATTGAGAGAAACAGATAAATCAGATTTGGTTTTTCTTAACCCAGTATTCGTTTCAGTTGGGGGAAAAATAGCAAACCTCTTTTTCAGGTGCTACCAAGATGACCAGTTACTGCTTAGATAACTAGGTGTAAAGTTTTACATATATTAATGTTGATAGTTTTAATACAAGTTGTGAAAAAGACAAAAAAAAACGACCAAGAATCTTAGCGTCACCCCCTTAGGAGACAACCAGGCTGGCGGCGAAGCTTGCTTCTTTGCCTGCTAAAGGGTTAAATAATTTAGGTTGCGCCTAAATAAGACTATAGAGCATGTAAAGTTACTTTTTTATTCTGTTCATCTGTAATCAATTAAAAATATGTATGTTGTAGAAAAGTCGCAGAATTTTTCAAAAGAATTCTGCCATTAATTTATTCTTTTTGTATTAAGAATTTGTATAGTACCTTTACATTTTGCAAAACAGTGTTGTTGACACTTCCTTAATAAAGCATTTTTCAAATCAAAGCTCTGTTTTCCACCTCGATTTATTGAAGACTACATTGCATTTCTGACAGTAAACTTGTAAAAATGAAAAAAATAGTTGATTTTGCCAGCCTTACATAATCTAAAGGCACCAGGTACACACCATGCAATTTTCACGTCAGATTCTGAATTTTTGACCAGAGAGAATGATCGGATTTGGGAAAAAAATATACAGTCTTCTGATTGCCGGTGACCAATCCCAAGCTCAAAATCTATCTGTTTCTCAAATAGAAGCAGATTGGACATGGTTAGAAATTTTGATCAAAATATTGGCTATTGTTCCATATATATATGTCCTTTCGATTCATTTTCTGTTTATATTCAATCTTAAAAATTATACAAAATCTGAATCTGCATTTGAAGAAAAAAATTGTATACGTGTGTACACTAGCTTTATTCTGTATTCGGATCAGATCTGAATATCGATCTGCTCTCTCGCTCGAATAGGCTCTAAAGTGAAAATTGCCTGTGTACCAAGCTTAACCACTTGAGGACCGTGGTGTTAAACCCCCCTAGTGACCAGGACATTTTTTATTAATATGGCCACTGCAGCTTTAAGGCCTAGCTGCAGGGACGCACAACTCAGCACACACGTGATTCCACCCCCCTTTTTCTTCCACCAACAGAGCTCTCTGTTTGGTGGGGTCTGATCGCCCCCCAGTTGTTTATTTTTTTACATAAATATTTATTTTAATATTTTTTTATTAAAATGTGCATTTTTTAATTTTTTTTTATTATTCCGCCCTCCCTCCCCCTGCCAGCCATCAGGGTGATCGGCTGTCTTAGGCTTCAGCCTATGACAGCCGATCACTCCCTGGCCTATGGAGGGGACAGCCTGTAGATTGCAGCACTGTAGGGGGTAATTAGACGGCGGTTTCGCCATCTAACAGTCTCCACCGCTCGGAGACTGAAGGCGGAGCGGAGCCTTCTAAGCAGGAGATGCGCGCACTGCGATCTCCTGCTAGCCCCATAGACAGTCGTTCACGCCAATCGGCGTGGAGCGGTCCTGGGGCTGCCGCATTGCTCACGCCAAATGGCGTGGAGCAGTCGGCAAGTAGTTAAAGAGAACCATAGACGAAGCACCCTCATGTATTTTACCATATATATCAGTGGGAACATGACAGTAAACACCTACCCTGCTCTTTGTTTCATACTTCAGTGCACAATCTGCCTGTTATCAGCTCTGATAAGAATCCCAGACTGAGCATTCACTAGCTGAATGCAGGAAAGCAGAGCCACAAGGGGGCAGGCTTGGGCTTGAAAAGACATCACAAAAGACTGACTCAGCTATAATCATTCCGGGCAAAGCTAGACTGAATGCTCTGTCAGGGATTCTTATCAGAGCTGATAACAGGCAGATTGTGCAGAGAAGAATGAAACAAAGAGCAGAGTAGGTGTTTACGGTCATGTCCCCACTGATCTATATGTCTGCACTTTATCTGATGAAGGGGACCCTCCGTGGCAGCGAAACAATTGTCATGTTGTGCATACAATAAGGAATAAAATATCCTGGAATACTTTCATTGGTGTGCCAGACGAACCTGGACTGCTTATACTGGACTGATGTGGCTTTTGCATCTAGGCTGAGCACCCAAACATTCACGGTAAGGTGTGCCTCTCCAAAAACGTGATATCGTACAGTTGAACCTGAGGTAATTATACAAAAGTGACTTTCTTTACAAAGGCTCCCCTCCACACAGCACACACTTCTCCGTGTTGATGAAGAATGTCCTCTATAGAGGCTGTTGAAGACTAAACAATTACAGCTTATCAGACACCTGGTTCGTTTCGATTTACACACTATTTTTGTTCTTTAGCATACCGTATAGTATACATCTATATAAATAGATATATCATGTGTTTCCCTCAAACCATTTTTCATTATTCTCTTTGAAAATTTCTCTCTTGTCCAGCTTATGCCCTTGGAGTTTTGCTTCTGTCATATGATATCTTGACCTTTGTTTCCTCATTTGTAACTTAAAGTAGTTTATTTATGATTCATTGACCAAAACTTTATTAAAACATAATATGTTTCGCCACAAAGGTGATTTTGGCAGCTGTGTGCATGGCACTTTAAGTGAACCTGTTATTTTCTGTATAACAGCACGCATACACAAAAGGACTTCTTTAATAAAAAGTATCTGCAGATCACTACTGAATCACAAGGTGAGGATTATGTCTACTGTGAAGAGGCGTATTCGCCAGGTGTAGCCAGCAGAATTAATGCCACAAATCCCAGCTGAATGTATGAGAAACAGAAGAGATCCCCTCCATAAGAAACACCTGCAGTGACTGCCAACTTCTTAAACACAGTCTTTATTGCACCATTTAATAATGTTTTCAGAAAGGAGAAGCAAGATGTAACTAGTTTTATGCTCAGTCAGTACTTCCTGAGGCAGGAAAGTCTCATTCCACACTGGAGGAGGAAACAAATTCACCCAGGTCAAGACAGAGGATGCATTTATGTTCTCACACATTGAATTTTTATTTGACAAAACCATCATTAAAAGCTAAATCTGTTAACAGAAGCTCCATCATTAGCTAAACTCACTATTGCTCAAGAATCCTGTAAAATGAACTAGACAGCTACTAACAGGATAACCATGGCTTGTTTAGTGAATGTCCCAGATAGCACAGTTTGGCATGTGACCTATTTCTGTAGCTTTGACTAATTGTCACCTCCATAATGCTGCGCAATAGGAAGTCTAAGGGCTCTTTTCCACTTTGAAATGCGATTGCGATTCTGATCGCAATCGCGTTTTAATTTCCACCATGCGATTACGATTGTAATTGAGCTACTATACTCATAGTATTTATTATTTATTTATTTGTTGTATTTATAAAGCACCAACATATTACGCAGCGCTGGACAATAAATAGGGATACATACAATATTTTGGGGTGACATACAGCAAAATGACAATACCTGAATACAAGAAAGATCAGATCATGCAGCACAGTATGAGTACCAGGTAATGCTTAGTCAGTCACTGGATGGAGCATGGAGATTAGGCAAGTTAGGTTCACTCCGATGCCTAGCATGGGTTCACAGTAATGGAGATGCATGATCAGGTTGGACACAAAAGGAGGAGGACCCTGCCCAAAGGCTTACAATCTAAAGGGAGAGGTAGGGACACGAGAGGTAGGAGACCAGAGTTCAGCTGTGGGTTTAGAGCACTTGTGAGGGGTAGTAGGCCAGAGTGAAAAGGTGAGTTTTGAGGGCTTTCTTGAAGATGTTGAAGGAGGGGGCTGCCCTAATGGGTGGAGGTAGGGAGTTCCATAGTGTTGGAGCAGCTCTTGAGAAGTCCTGGAGGCGTGCATGGGACTGGGTGATGCGGGGGGGCGGTTAGGCGAAGTTCATTGGAAGAGCGGAGTGAGCGGCTAGGTGTGTACCTCTGAGTAAGATCGGAAATGTAGGTTGGACAGGTTTTGTGGACAGATTTGTAGGTCAGACACAGTATCTTGAATCTGATTCTGGACTGGATAGGAAGCCAGTGGAGGGATTCAAGGAGGGGATCCGCCATGGTGGAGCGATGGGAGCAGTGGATAATTCTGGCTGCTGCATTCATGATGGACTGCAGTGGGGCTGTTCATGTCATAGGGAGACCAGACAGCAGGGCATTGCAGTAGTCAAGGCGGGAAATTATGAGGGCATGGATGAGGAGTTTGGTGGTGGCAGAGGTCAGGAAAGGGTGAATCTTACAGATGTTACGAAGGTGGAAGTTGCAGGACTTTGTGAGGTTTTGGATGTGGGGAGTGAAGGAGAGTGCGGAGTCCAGGGTGACACCCAGACAGCGGGCTTGAGAGGTAGGGTGAATGGTAGTGTGGTTAACAGTGACATGCACATCTGGGAGGTTTATGGATGTCCGGGGTGGACAGATCATAAATTCCGTTTTGTCTAGGTTTAGTTTCAGGAACCTAGCGGACATCCAGGAGGAGATGGCTGATAGACTGGAGAAGACCATGTCCATGGTAGTGGTGGCTATGTCAGGGGTGTGGAGGTAGATCTGGGTGTCATCTGCATACAGATGATAGTTAAAACCCATGGAGGAGATAACCTTGCCAATGGAGGATGTGTATAGGGTGAACAGTAGGGGGCCAAGGACCGGACCTTGGGGGACTCCAACCGAGAGGTGGTTGGGGGTGGATGAGGACTTATTGAAGGCAGTCGTGAAGGAGCGGTTGGAGAGGTAGGATAAAAGCCAGGACAGGGCAAGATCGTGAATGCCCATGGACTGGAGGGACTGGAGGAGTAGGGGATGATCTACTGTGTCAAAAGCTGCTGAAAGGTCAAGAAGGAGGAGAATGGAGTATTTGCCTTCAGCTTTAGCTAAGGCAAGGTCATTGACCACTTTGGTGAGAGCAGTTTTGGTTGAGTGGGCAGGCCGAAATCCAGATTGCAGTGGGTCTAACAGTGAGTTGGCATTGAGGAACTGGGCCAGGCGTTTGTGAACCAGACGCTCAAGGAGTTTTGAGGCAAAGGGGAGGAGGGAGATAGGAGGGTAGCGAGGGGTCAAGGGAGGGTTTCTTGAGCAGGGGTAGTACAGTGGCCTGCTTGAAGTCTGAGGGGAAGGTGCCTGTGGATAGGGAGAGGTTGAACAGGGTAGTGACGACTGGGGCCAATTCCGTGAAGTGAGGCTGGAGTAAATCAGAAGGGATGGGGTCAAGGGGGGGGGGGGGGGGAGTAGTGGTATGGGAAGTCTGCAGTAGGTGGATGACTTCCTCTGTGGTAGTAGGAGTGAAGGATGTGAGGGGAGGATAGGGTGGAGGAGGAGCTGGTTGGGAGGGGGTGGGAGGTGAAGATTTGAGATTGGATATTTCCTGTCGGATAGAGACAATTTTGTTGGTGAAGTGGGTGGCTAAATCTGTGGCAGAGAGGGAGGAAACGGAGGGTGGGAGGGTGGGTTTAAGCAGGGAGTTGAAAGTGGCAAAGAGACGCCGGGGGTTGGAAGCTTGTGCTCCGATGAGCTTGGTAAAGTATTCCTGCTTCGCATGAGCAAGGGCAGTGTGGAACTGCAGCAGGTTGGTCTTGTACTGTAGGAAATCCTGGTTAAGTCTAGATTTCCTCCATTTCCGTTCAGTGGCGCGTGTTTCCCTCTGGAGGTTGCGAGTATGGCTAGTGCGCCAGGGCTGGGGGTTAGGGGGTCGGTTGCGGCAAAATATTGGTGGAGCAGCTTTCTCTAGGGCTGATGAGAGAGTCTGGCGATACTGAGCTGCAGCAAGATTAGGACAGGTTAGGGTGGGGAGAGTGGAGGAGAGGGCATGGAGGGGGTCAGCAAGGACGCTAGGGTTGAGCTTGCGTAGGTCTCGCTGCCATCGACCAGGTGGGCGGGCGGGTAGTTTGGAGGTGCCTTCCGTGAGGAGGTTGAAGGTGAGAAGGTGATGGTCTGAGAGTGGAAAGGGTGCGATGTCAAGGTCTGCAATAGCGGTGGATTTAGTGAATATAAGGTCGAGAGTGTGACGTGTAGTGTGAGTTGGTGTGTTGTACTAGTCCAAGTGAGTTGGCAATGGTGAGTAGCCGGGTCACAGCGGAGTTCTGGGCTTCATCGATGGGAATATTGAAATCCCCAAGGGTGATGGTGGGGAGGTCAAAGGAGAGGACAGCTCAATCACATACAAAACGCGGCAGGACGACGAATGCACTTTGACCAAAATCGCATCGCAATCAGATCGCACTAATGGAAATTGCTGCTGCAGTTTCCATTAGTTTAATGTACCTTGCGATTTGCGATCAGAATCAAATCGCAAATCGCAGACTAGTGAAAAAAGGCCCTTAATGTCCATACACACACCCAATTTTGATTGGCCAATTTTAAACACTTATGTAGTATGAGAGCTTACTTATACAATCTGTTCAAAGTATTCCATATCTGTTGGCTCTCATACAACATGGAGGTGATAACATTTGCCAGTGATTGGTCAATCAAAACTGGATGTGTGTACCAGGCCTAAGTGCTGACCTGTAAAAAGTCAGACTCCGAACAATTTCATTCGGCCCTAGCATATTCGCCAATTGGCATAGCGTGAATTGCGTGGGAAGGATGCCATGAGCTTTCCAAAAGAATAGTTACCTGCACATAGGCTTCGCCCTCCATGAACCTACGAGCCCCCACCAAACTGCACAGCAAGTGTGCTGGCTGGCCCAGCTGTCACTTCTCCCTTACCCATCATACAGAACTACAGATATTCCTTAGTAAAGTCCACAAAGGCTGGCACCACCATGTACAATATAGCTCTTTATTCAAAAAATATGAAAAAGTCATCCAGTAAAAAATGGCCACAGTGACAGCCCGCTGTTTCAAGCTTCCAAGCTCTTTCCCAAGCCATTATGCTATATACACAAAATGCTCAAGCATCCTGCCTTATATTCTGCAATCAACCAATCAATTCAAACTGACTGCCACTTAATCAATCACAGGACTCAGGCTGCGAGGACGATGATATTTTTTGTTTGGGGCCACATTCGACCCTTGCCGATTTTATCTCCTTAACTTAAACTTATTTTTATTGGCAGCATGATGGATGTAATTGTAATGAGGTCAGAGATTATTTGTTACATCGATTTTTGTAGTAACGTTATGTATGTTTTGAGGCATACGTGTATATTAGCGATCGCGTATTTTTGTATGCGTGCCATAGTGTTTCTATGGTGACCTCGCAAACTTATGATGTACGTGTATTTTTTGCTGTTATCGTGCATGTTTTTAAGCATGCGCACAATTTTTACGTCGTACGCTATGACGTCCTTTTTCCTTCGACATTTGATTGGAGGTGATGGGTCGGGCGTGTTTTTTCGTCGTGGGGGCCCCTTCTGTTGCATCTGCTCTGCTGCTTTTCTATTGTTTTTTTTCTTGTGTGTTCAGTTCCCCATCAGGACCTCCTCGCGTGCAGAGTCCTGTGATTGATTGATTGGCTGCCAAACAGTTTGAATTGATTGGTTGATTGCATTATATAAAGGCAGGATGCTTAAGCATTTTATGTATATGGCAAAACGGCTTGAGAAAGAACTTGGAAGCTTGAAACAGCGGGCTGTCACTGTGGCCATTTTTTACTGGATAACTTTTTAATATTTTTTTAAACAAAGAGCTATATTTTACACAGTGGTGCCAGCCTTTGTGGACTTTGTTGCGTGTAAGTCACATGGTACTGTGGCTTGAGGCATTGGCACACCACACGTCTTTAGTTCATGGGTGCTCCCTCCCTTCGTGTGTGAATCCAGGTGTCTCTTAGTATTAGGTAGCCAGAAGTAACCTCAATATTAAGTAGCTAAAGGTGCCCCCAAGTATTAGGTAGCTAAGGGAACCTCTGCAATAAATACAGGTGACCCTGACTGAAAGGAGACCTTGTCAGTGGAATGCTGAGAGCAGGGTGAATAACCTCTCAACCTCTTATCAGGACTCTGCATAGGGAAGGAGGCGCTTGGGGAGGGGAGTGAGATGCCTTTCCATCATCAGGTGCCTGTAGGCACGTGCCTATATTGCCTGATGGTAAATACAGCCCTGGATAAACTATTTGGCTCTCTTCTGGGCAGAACATTCCCCTCTATAGAAAGAGGAGGGGAGGATGTACAAGCGACATAGGGCAGCCATGTATTTTCCAACTTTGTGGATCAGTAAAGAAGTGGCCAACAACTATGGGAGACACCTCCACTCACATTAGATTTCACAAAATTCTCCATGAATTTTCACAGGGAATTTACATACAATAACCTGATCATCCTCCAATAACTGGATAGGGCATTTAAGGATTCTTTCTAAAGCATAACTGCAAAGGGAATGAGTCTACACAGTTTAATCACAGTATTAGTACTGTTTTTTTCAATACATACTGCAGCATCATCAGACTTGTATGCATTACTATACTATTAAATGAATTACTGTATGTAAATTTCCAACCTGGAATAGCTTGATGTTACACTCTTAGCGACTGTGAGGGGGTGTAAAATTCTAAACAGAAAATAATAATAATAAAAAGGCAACTTTCATTTTTCTGCTTAAAACCACAAAACTGTGAACACCTAAGTGTATACACACCACATCAAACACAATGAACTATCAGTATGAAGCTACAGGATGCCATAGACATATAAACAGAGCAGGGCACAGCTCACTGTGTCTCATGTGAAGACGTAGAAGGCTAGAAGCCATCTTCTTGGGGAGCTTTCTGAGACACAAGCAGACTAAATGCCTGCAGGCCGATACTCCACCTATGTTGCTTCATATCACATCAAACCGAGCACTGTGTGATCCTGGAGAGCAGGTGTCTGCTGTGACAGGAACACAAAATAAGCCAGAACATAGGAAAAAAGAACTAATTAAGCCACTTGAAACCATACCCTTGCCCGAAGCATATTTTACAGAGCTCATTTCGTGGTATATTGATGTTGACATAAGTGGTCAATTAGGAATATGATGAAAAAGGAGCAAACCCTTAGTCTATAAATGAAGCTTTAGAGCTTGTCTGCAAAGAGAACAGCACTGAAATGAACATACCAGCCCTTCTTGATAAAACACTGCTCAAAGAAATGAACACTTTGAAAACATGTCAGATCTCTATGGGAAACATTCATGCTGGATATCTATACTGATTTGGACTGGGTAATGTGTTAGGAATGACAGAACGCCACATTGTTTGATGGAAATGGAATTTAGCTGTCTGTAGGTTGATAATTTCCAAGACAATCAGAAAATTAAAAGTGAAAACAATATGCAGCAGACTAGCTGTCTACATTTAATTGCAGCAAATCAAATTGTACTCAGTGGTTTGTATGGCCACCACTTGCTTGTATGCATATCTGACAAGATCAGGGCATGTTCCTGAGATGGCAGATGGTGTCCTGGGGGCTCTCCTCCTAGGTCTGTACCAGGACATAACAATGCTCCTGAATTGTGCAACCTTGTGGCATTGAGTTGACCAAGACATGATACCCTAGAGATGTTCTATTGGATTTACTTCAGGTGAGCATAGTGGCCAGTCGAAAACAGCAGTTCCTACATCCTCCAGGAACTGCCTGCATACTCTTGCCAAATGAGGCCAGGCATTGTCATGAACCAGGAGGAACCCAGGACTTACTGCACCATCATAAGATCTAACCACGGGTCCAAGGATTGCATGCCAAAAATCAGAGGGTGCCAGTGGTGGATCTGCAAATTCTGGTATTCGATGGCGAATACCAATTAAGCTCCATGGTGCTGGGCGATGAACAATAGAGAAAGTTGGGCTCTCAGGCCACCTAATGAAGTCGGTTTCTAATTTACCTACGCACCAGTGACCTTCTGGAGATCATTCTTTAGGGCTCTGGCAGTGCTCATCCTGTAATGCTAGGTACACACCATTTCCCATCACATCGATGGGTCTAACTGATCATTTCCATAATGTCCGATCTGCTCCCGATCTGAAAATTGATCCAGTTATCGACTGGGAGCAGATCGGACATGTTGGAGATTATCAGTTCGAACCATTGATTGGAATAGCATGGTGTATACCAAGCATTATTTCTTGCTTAAAGTGTACCAGAGACGAGAAGCGTACCATACTTACGTTAAGGCTGCTCATCCCTCGCCATCTCCATGGATGACTAGTGTCACCCGCAATTGTCCTCGAAAGCCGGGCCGAGGCACGCTCCATTGTGCATGCGCAGCCCGGCCAAGCATGCTTCCCCGCCGAGCTCCCATCCGCAGAAGTACTGCGTCCTTTTTGATAGGTTAAGACCCTTCTATGGCCCCGTCCAGCTTTCCTAGAGTAACTACCTGTCTCCTGGAATATCCCAACTGGGTGACACTGCAAACCTTCTGGCAATGGCATGTATTGATGTGCCATCTTAGAGGAGTTGGATGACCTGTGCATTGAGGTCATATTGCCTCATGCTACCGGCGGTGACACTGACCATAGCCAAATGCAAAACTAGTGAAAAACCAGTCAGAAGACTGAAAAGAGGTGGAGGGAAGAAGGTTAGTGGCCGCCACCTGTTAAACCATTCCTGTTTTGGTCATCCCATTCTTGCTCATCTTCTGAACCTATTGTTACTTTCATTAACATCAGAGCAGCTGAAACAGACTAACAACCCCCTCAGTAAAGCTAAGTGCACACGGTGGTCTGAACTCCGACAGCAAATAAATAAATAACTACAGACTTCCACAACTGAGAACCGGGAGTCAGAACAGCGTGTGTACAGCGGCTGCATAACGTCTGCTAAAAGATCTGGCATGACAGATCATTACAAATCCCTGACGCCGGAGCACCGCATTGTTCTCCGCACCTGTGGGAATGTGCTCTGTTACGTGCCGCTCTCTCTCCATCATCCTCCCCCCCACTTAGCAGCAGACATGTCACTAGCCAGGAGGTTGAGGACATGTCTGTACCGTGTCGGCTCTACTGTGTCGCCCAAGGGACCGTGTACCGTTCCCTGCCATATGACAGAGATCACCTGAAGATCTCCCCTGTGTGTATGAGGCTTTACTTAACTGACCAGATCAATATCCCAGAAGCTTCATTCCCTTGATATCATACTCTAAAATGTGTTCTTTTTTTGCAGCGGTTTATGAAGTCAGAGGCAGATCATGCAGATACTGTTAACCCTGAAAGCCCAGCTGTAGAACTAGATGTCCCACAATACAAGGTGGGATTTGTTCTACTGTATGTGATGTAAATACACGGTGAGAAGTGGTTTAGGTATAGTACAATTGGAGCGGTGCCTGATACCATAGTTGTGCAAGCTCTGCACACTTTCCCCCACTTCACACAGCATCCTTGTCATAGATATGGATCAATAGAAATGCTCAGTGGTAGGTTGAAAATTGAAGTTCCTGCAAGGGGCTTATTTCAATACAGAGTACAGATGACAAATGTAGGAAAGTTTAGTTTTTTTATATGAATATTGTTTTTTTGCGCATTAAATAAAACCGCCTTAAATTTTTCTCCATATGAGGCAAAAGTTTCACTAAGAGTTAGAATGTAAATAAACAATTCCAAAATTGAAAAAGCAATCCAATGACCTGCGCCTGTTCACATTGCACAAATCTCACTCCTATGCATGATTGCAAGACTTCACTAGGGTTGACCCCACTCTCTGGAACTCTCTCCCACCAGTCATCAGACTTGCCCCACCTTTAATATCTTCAAACGAGCCCTCAAAACTCACCTTTTCATGCTCGCCTACTCACCCTTCCCCTGCATCAGTACCATTATACATTCTTCTGGGAACCCTCTCAGCAAACACACCTACCTATTGTCTCTATCCCCACCCTTTAGATTGTAAGCCTTTGGCAGGGCCCTCCTCCCTAGCATTTCTAGCCTGATTATGCAATCTCACTGTATGACTCCCATCATGCAGACTAGAACAGACTAGATTTTTAACAGACACTGAACTACTCTTATCAGACATTTGCATTATATTGTTTTGTTGTGAGCTCCTTGTATGACCTGCCTTGTATGTCAACCCATTTATCTATTGTGCAGCGCTGCATAATTTGTCCTTACAGAGAGAATATAAAATAGCCCCATACCTGGAAAATCTCCAAAACTCTCAAGAGAGGAAAATCCTGAGTGTCTACAGACAACCTCGAAATCGAGTCTGGGAGACACATACAGACGTACAAACCCAAGGAGGAGAGGCTATGCCAACACTGTGAGCAGAAGACTCTCGAGGACAAGAATCACTTCCTGCTGCACTGCCCCAAATATACCGCAACCAGGGAAACTTTCTTTAAGAAATTGATGGAACTATTTGCATACTTTCACACATTAGAGGATGAGAGAAAACTCTACATTCTAGTAGAAGAGAAATCCACTGTGACAATCGCTGTACACTATGTAACAGCATGCCACAGACTGAGAGGAGCATAAACGAACTGCTAACCCAACCCACCCCATGTCCCTTATTCCCCCTGCTTTGGCAATGCCTGTTATGAAGCTTGGTCATGCCAATAAAGCTATCTTTGACAAAGGTTGGCGCTGTATAAAACACAATAAAAGCAAGAAGCTTTGAATCAGGATGATACCATTTATTGGCTTACTTAGAAGAAAAGCTGTAAGCTTTCGGCTACGAAGCCTTTGTCAGACTGATTCCTGAATACTAAACTATAGAACACAGCTTATATATATATTGGACATTGAAAAGGAGATGCATTTGACTGCAATATATGTCATTAGACGCCTAGTTACATCAGCAAGAGAGTCCCCCAGAGATGCTAGGTAATTTACAACCAAAAAAAAAAGGACCACTTGTCTGCTTGAACACCACATTCCACAGATTTAGTGTGATGAGGAGACGTGGCGGTAACTCATTCACATATAACTTGGTCAGGCTGCATACAATGTGTGTTTTAGGCTAAAGCAAATTGTAGAATTTAAAAACCTTACCCGCACAAGAATTATAAAGGAATTATGGCACAAAAAAAAAAAAAAAAAAAAAAAAAAAAAAAAAAAAAAAAAAAAAAAAAAAAAAAAAAGGATAGTGGGAATTAAAACCCATCATATCAGCAAAAGAAATTGTAATCCTTATATAAACCGTCATCTACAGTTTTGAACCAATGTATAAACTTAGTGGGACCAAAGCTATTCAAGGTGATAAGTAGCCTGCACATGCAAGCTACTTATCCCCTTGCCATCGCAAGAAGATTACCGCCAAATCCTATTGCCAGTTTCACTTGTGCGATGGCCGATTCTTAGAGAGCATTACTCAGGTGAAAGCTCTGTGGCACCACGGCCTCGCTCCCCACACACTCACCGAACATCCACCACCATTACACGGCAGGACTTGCAGCAAGAGGCGGCAGGAGGTAAATTGCTTCGGGGTGCCTACGCAGCTACGTGTGTGTGGGGGGGGGGGTTCAGAGATGTGCGGCGGCCCGACGGGGAGCTCTGGGGGTGTCCTTATTAAAGGAGACCCCCTTAGGCGCAGCGGCGGCAACGACTTGCAATAGCATGTTTAGATCTGTTTTTTTCAGGTCTAAGCTAACACTTATGTCTGCTGGGAAGCAACGCTTCCTGGAGGCATGCAAAGTGTAATAGGATAGGGTGTAAAAAACTTGCTGGGCGATAATATTGCCCAACAGAGTTTTTTTGTTTTTTTTTTTAACACCCTGCCTAGGGCTAAATGCAATTGGATCAGACGACATTATCGTCACCTGATTATTGGACTCACTAGCGTTGTAACGCCGGCGAGTCTGACAATTGCATCAGGCCCAGTCTCACTTATTAGTCTGTGGTTGTGCAATTTGAAGGCACCCATTAATACAGTGACGAGAAGATCACTTAAACTGTGGCCACATGAGCAGAAGTGTATGAGCAGCGGGTTCACTTTAACCACTTGAGGACCCACCCTTTACCCCCCCTTAAGGACCAGCGCTGGTTTGATTGATCTGTGCTGGGTGGGCTCTGCAGCCCCCAGCACAGATCAGGGTGCAGGCAGGGAGATCAGATTGCCCCCCTTTTTTCCCCCCTATGGGGATGATGTGCTGGGGGGGTCTGATCTCTCCTGCCTGCTGTGGGTGGCGGGGGGGGCACCTCAAAGCCCCCCTCCGCGGCGAAATTCCCCCCTCCCTCTCCTACCTGCTGCCTCCCCCGGTGATCGTCGCTGCACAGGACGGCTATCCGTCCTGTGCAGCCAGTGACGGGACGTCCCCTGTCACATGGCGGCGATCCCCGGCCGCTGATTGGCCGGGGATCGCCGATCTGCCTTACGGCGCTGCTGCGCAGCAGCGCCGTACAAATGTAAACAAAGCGGATTATTTCCGCTTGTGTTTACATCTAGCCTGCGAGCCGCCATCGGCGGCCCGCAGGCTATTCACGGAGCCCCCCGCCGTGATTTGACAGGAAGCAGCCGCTCGTACGAGCGGCTGCTTCCTGATTAATTAGGCTGCAGCTGGCGACGCAGTACTGCGTCGCTGGTCCTGCAGCTGCCACTTTGCCGACGCACGTTATGAGTGTGCGGTCGGAAAGTGGTTGTGTGCAACCAGCCTCATGCAGGCCAATGTGATACCAACAAATGCTGAAATTCAAAGGACACATTTCATTTGTTGGGATCATGAACTGAATCTATCTGTGTGTTTTAATGCACTACTGGCACAGAACTGACTGTTTAGGTAACTATATAAATAAGCAGGCGCTCATAATATACATAGGAAGAAAATCATTTTCTTGTTAAACAGCAGACATCTTTGCAGTAGCTTTACTACATAACACATGAACTAAAACACACAAGACAACTGAAAGAGGTCCTTTTTGCATTGTACAGAAATTACACATAATACAGCAAGCGATCTGAAACACATGTGCTATAAATGTACAGGTTTTTTTAAAATCTGTCCTCTGGGAACATTTTTTTTAAAGAGAGAGCTAATGTCTTATATTCTTCACACATGGATGTGTAGGTAGACACGATCACCTGTGAAGGAAATACCTAAAAAGTGTTTAATGCATGAGGGAAACCCCTCCCAAATATCTGCAGCTAAAAATAAGTCTAGAAAACCACAATGAGCAGTGGGACGCACTGCAATCTGCGACCGTTACCAAAGCTGTAGGAACAAAATACACAAAACCAAGCAGAATGCAACACGTGAATGATGTCTTCCACCGGTGTCTCATCTGTTTGTAATTTTCATATATAAATTTTACTGTCTTCAGCAGCAGGCAAAAATAGGCCTGATCTATGAAAAGGCTATACAGGCCATGGCTTACAATGCTAAAAACTTGTATTATATTTTACTGTACTGTATTTCTTTCTTATGCAACTCAACATAGATGCAACATACAAGAGGAAGGTGCCAGTGGTGATATATAATTGGAGGGTAGTGTCAGAAGGTAACAGCAGCACTACTGGATAGGTTAACCGCTCCAGGTAGAGGCCCTGCGGATCTATCCAAGGGATCCTCTGCCCCATAAAGCCTAGGTTAATGTAGCTGCTTTAGATCAGTGGTGCTCAACCTTTTTTGGCCCGAGGGCCGAACTTCAAATCAAGAAAAATCTCGAGGGCCGGAACACATGCATACAAAATTTCGATGTAAAACGTTTAACGTTTTTCTAGTAACAGTTAACATGGTGTTGGAAATGGAAAGAAAATGACAATATAAGAATTGTTGTACTCACCATTTGATGCACATTTTCTTAATGAGAATGTTATAGCTGTTTGGGTGTATGCACAGGGCAGATTAATGCAGCAATGGTATCAGAGTGGTGTTATAATTTAAGTAGGCCTCAGTTATTGGGACTGAGTTTTAGGTAAAAGGCTTGTTTGCAGAATATACCTTTAAATAGAGGTTTTCGTGATGCAGGCAGAAGCATCTCAGTGTCTGCTTGAAGCAAATGATACAAGCAGATACTGAGAAGATGTTCCTAGTCCAAGGTCTTAGGCCTACACTGCCCCAGACAAATGGACTACGGGAACAATCAACATGGGCCATATTTATAAAACATAACATTCTTGCAACTAGGGCATAATATCTTATTGAATATTAATCGAGTAGGTGTGTGTCCTGACATCACAAGGGATCTGAACCAATCATAGATGGCTCAGTGAGGTCACATTTAACTCTTTCTGGTTCATATAAAGAGGGAGCACGGAGGGAAAAGGGGGGCACTCTACTTTCCAGCTATCCGGCTCTCTATGCTTCCTAGTTAGAATACTAGCTTCCTGTATGTATGATGTAAATATATGTGATGTACATAGGACATAGGAAAGACTATTTATACTTTGAAGAAATCAAACTGTAACACAAGATGCTTAATAAACCCCTTTGAAAGGTGAAGAAGGCTGTCTCCGCTCTATCTCCTGTATGCTGTCGCTGTGAGTTGCAGCTCTGATGAGTTGCTGGTGCCGGAGCTAAAGGTGATTTATTACAAGTGGCCTGTAGTGTGCTGGCTGAGGAGGCTGTCAGCTCTGCTGAGGAGGAACAGAGACCTAATTACCCACATGTGGCCTGTAGTGTGCTGGCTGAGGAGGCTGTCAGCTCTGCTGAGGAGGAACAGAGACCTAATTACCCACACCTGGCCTGTAGTGTGCTGGCTGAGGAGGCTGTCAGCTCTGTGTGGGGCTGAGGAGGCTGTCAGCTCTGTGTGGGGCTGAGGAGGCTGTCAGCTCTGTGTGGGGCTGAGGAGGCTGTCAGCTCTGTGTGGGGCTGAGGGGGCTGTCAGCTCTGTGTGGGGCTGAGGGGGCTGTCGGCTCTGTGTGGGGCTGAGGGGGCTGTCAGCTCTGTGTGGGGCTGTCAGCTCTGTGTGGGGCTGAGGGGGCTGTCAGCTCTGTGTGGGGCTGAGGGGGCTGTCAGCTCTGTGTGGGGCTGAGGGGGCTGTCAGCTCTGTGTGGGGCTAAGGGGCTGTCAGCTCTGTGTGGGGCTGAGGAGGCTGTCAGCTCTGTGTGGGGCTCAGGAGGCTGTCAGCTCTGTGTGGGGCTGAGGAGGCTGTCAGCTCTGTGTGGGGCTGAGGAGGCTGTCAGCTCTCTTATCACCCGAATGACAGTCTGTACACATGCCCGATTTGGCGTGCGGACGACTGAACGACGGGACGTTCAAACGACCTGTCGTTCGGAAAAATCCGACGTGTGTATGGGCCTTAAGGCTGCCAACTCTTCAGTGTTGACCTGATATGCTTGCCCCCCCTCCAGGCCCCCTCTATGCACACTCCCGTGTGTTTTTTACATTAGGCAGCCTCTCTGCACTCTTGTCAGTGAGAGAAGAGAGCTGCCTTTTACAAGCTGGATAAATCATCCTCTGTTAGGCTGTGAAAGGAGCTGGGCTGTCACATACTGAGGAATTAGACACTTGCAGAGCTGTCTGCAGGAAGAAACAATCAGCATGTCACTCTTCAGTGGATGAGAGCTGCAGGGAGAAGGTAAACACAAATGATCTCTTGAGATTCAAAAGGAAGGCTGTATACAGCCTGCTTGCATATGGATGTATTTTCTATGTGTGGACATACTGTATTATTATTATTTATTGTATTTATAAAGCGCCAACATATTACGCAGCGCTGCCAACATATTACTGTACATCATCCTACTTCCGGTTTTGGTGGCCATTTTGTTTATAAACAAACTTTTCAAAACGGTTTTTGACAACTTTTAATGCGGCGAGAGTGGCGAAATTGTGACAGAGGGTAATAGGAGATGTCCCCTAACGCACTGGTATGTTTACTTTTGTGCGATTTTAACAATACAGATCCTCTTTTATGCAAGTTAGAAATGCTCATAACTCTGCAACTCAGTACAGCAAACCTCAAGTAGATCTTGCTATTCTGGTGTATATGGATGTTTCAGTATGCATCCACTGAAGTCAAGCCAGGGCCGTGCCGAGGCATAGGCTGGAGAGGCTCCAGCCTCAGGGCGCAGTGCAGGAGGGGGCGCAGAATTCCATCAGCTGTCATTCCTAATTGTGTTTGAAGCAGAAAGAAATAAGAAAAGGGGATACATGGCAGTGACTGCAAGCCAGATAACTAGAGATTAAGGTGTTGGGGAGGTTGTGGGCCCTGTGGCGCCTCTTAGTATAATAGCAATCAGTGTGTGACAGCTGGGTGGGAGGGATGGAGGGGCGCACTTTGGCGTCTCAGCCTTGGGTGCTGGAGGACCTTGTCCCGGCTCTGAGTCAAGCATTACCACAGGAAAAAAAAGATTTTTAAAATGAAAAAAATAGATTTTATTTGGTATATATTAAAAAGTTTACAAGAACAGTGATCCCTTAACCCAACCAACCCCACCACCACCACCACCACACACACAACACAACACACACAACACACACAACACACACAACACACACAACACAACACACACACACACACCAAGGGCTAGCATAAAAAAATATATATATTCCGGTTGAAAGCCTACTGTCCAAAACATATTCCCTTGCTAGTCACACCACTCCCACCACTTAACCGTATATAGGAGGGTGCTTGAGTTGCAGCTTTACCTTATCCCTCCATGTCCAGATTGGGAAAGTTGGTGAACATGGAGAGTGACAGTCATGTGACCTCCAACTGTTAACTATATAGTATAACTAAGGTACGTAGGAGATTCTTAAAACTTATATTCTTATATTGCAATGCTGTTAGGAGGGGAGAGAGATTCATGAAAATCTTTTAATCCCTTTTTTTTTTCCTTCATCGACATATTGCTTAAAACCCATTAGATCTACCGATTAATTCCAGTTCTCCACACCAGCTGGAGGACTCCCACACTGAAGGACACTGCCTCATTAAGTTTCTGTCTAAATGATACGGCGTGTGCAGCTCCCGCTTGGCTAACTACTGTAGGATCACACCGGTGTGATTACTGATTCCCCATTTGTTATGTCTTTCATGCCAGTACTGAAAAAGTAATACCTTTTAAAGGGAACTAAGCACCCTTTCCTTGGAATTTCTCCTGGCTTGTAATAGCTGTAGGAGCTGCCATGTTCCCCCCTCTCCTTCTCGCAGTCCTTATTTACAGAAGTCATAAATGCCATCTTCACACCTTCCCTCTAGATAAGCTCTTTGAAGAAGTTGTCCTAATTACCCACTCCCCTCCGTTGATGAAAATGTATTGTTTACTTTTTTAATGAGTGCAATAAAACAATTAAAGAGGAACATCCAGTGAAAATTATGTAATAAAAAAGTGCTTACTTTTTACAATAATTATGTATAAATGATGTAGCCAGTGTTTGCCCATTGTAAAAGCTTTCCTCTCCCTGATTTACATTCTGACATTTATCACATGGTATTTTTACTACTGGCAGGTGATGTCAGTGGAAGGAGATGCTGCTTGCTTTTTTTTTTTGGCAGTTGGAAACAGCTGTAAACAGCTGATATTTCCCACAAGGCAACAAGGCTCCCCACAGTGTGATGTCAGAACCATGGTCCTGACATCACACTGTGGGAGGGGTTTCAACACAGTATTGGCCATACAGAGCCCCCCTGATGATCTGTTTGTGAAAAGGAAAACATTTCTCATGGGAAATGGGGCATCAGCTACTGATTGGGATGAAGTTAAATTCTTTGTTACAATTTCTCTAACTCCCTAGGTGCCTGAAATCTCTGAGGACAGGACTTTATTTTTACATTTAATGGGTAAAATGGAAGTTTCTTTTTTTTAATTAAGACATATTGTTGGCATGCATTTTGAATATGGTCCTGAGATGCCCTAGATGCTAAAAATGGCGCTTGGTTCACTTTAAAACAAGTACAGCAACTGTAACAAAATATGCTCAGTTTGCTTCAAACAATACACAGAGTATTCCATCAGATCTAAGAGGTAGGAATTGGAGATCTTTTATACCTCTATAAGTCCCAATGCAATGAGGCTAGGTAACATATCAACATTCAGCTCAGTTTCATGGGGATTTACTTCAAAGTGGGTACAGCCAGTTAGATGCAAATCAAGTGTTGAAACAGCATTTGATTGTTCCGTTTTTAAACTGCATACATCAACACAAAAATTAACATAATGTCAAAATTATTTGTACCTCAATGACCATCCATACTGCCAAAGTATAAAAAGGTATTTTTAAATCAGAGGTTCACTGAGATTCTAATACATTGGCTTGCATGCAAATTGTTTGCAGCTGCATATGACATATGTAAAGAAAGACAGTTCGGGAAACCCAGACAGGTAAATAAAAATTGATAACTAGTTGTGTCAGCATATCTACGCCCCGCAGTCGGTCTCTTACCGCTCTAGGAGAGTAGATTATTCATCTAACTCCCCCCCCGATGGTGTTGTACTAGTACACATATCAGTGAATGGGAACACAATTCCCAATTATTGATCTACGTGCACGTGATCAGTGGTCACCGACATCAATGAGATAACAAGGCCAATAATAAAACGAAAGTAACACATACACACGTTACTTCCTGTTCGCGTACTAATAGTATGCACAGGTAGATAACGTGGGGAACATCTTGTGGCCAAATAGTAAAATGACACCTACATATACTTTTTGAATAAATATACATACATATTAAAATTAACTTACCAAAAGAAAACATTTACATTTAAAACAAATTACATGAATAGTTACCTTAGGGACTAAACTTTTTCTTAATATGTATGTCATGAGGGTATACTACTGTTAGTATTGCAAATGTACAATTTATTTACAAATAAAATATTGCACGTGGGACATATTATAAACGTTGTAATCACTGAGACAAATGGGCAAATAAAATAGGTGGTTTTTATTTATAGCAGCATGTATTATTTTAAAACTATAAGGCCGAAAACTGAGAAATCATTTTTTTTTTTCTTATTTTTCCCCATTAAAATGCATTTAGCATAAAATAATTGTTAGCAAAACATACTACTCAAAGGAAGCCTAATTGGGGACAAAAAAACAAAAACAAAGTATAGATCATTTCGTTGTGATCAGTAGTGATAAAGTTATTGGCGAATGAAAGGGAGGAACGCTGAAAGGTGAAAATTGCTCTGGTCCACAAAGGTAAAAAACCCTCAGTGGTGAAGTGGTTAAATAACACTAAAATGGTTTTGTGCTTTGCAAACTATGATAATTTATATATGCAATAAAACTACAAGCCTGAATTGGGGCTTTAATGTATATGTATTACCACCTCATCCATGTGATTGTTAAAGTGTACCTGAGCTGAAGCTCTGGGTACAAAATAAGATGCTTACCTAAAGAGAGGGAAGCCTCAGGATCCTATTGAGGCTTCCCAAAATGCTCTGATGCCCCCCCCCCCCCCCTTGCTGATGCATAGCCCCAGAAGATTTAGACATCGGCTGCACACCTCCTCTTCCTCAGCATTGTTGTGAGGTAAACCGGAGACGCTTGTGTAGCTGTGCTCGTAACATGACAGCCCCGATGTGGAGGGAGGTTGCACTGAGTAGGGGGACGGGGCAGAGACATCGAAGCACAGAGAGAAGCCTCAATAGAATCCTAAGGCTTCCCTCTCTTTAGGTAAATATCTCTTTTTGAACTCAAGCTTCAGCTTGGGTCCCCTTTAAGGTGCGAATACATTACTTGGTTTTCCAGTTTGATCGAACATTTGGTATAACAAGTATAGAGTTTTGCCAGCGGGCTCTCAGCCATGCGGTTTCCCAGTCGAACTGCTCAGCCATGACCCCACTGTCCTCCAGCCTGCTATTTCAACATGCCTCAGTTCATCTAGGACACCAGGTCCCAGGTGGCAAACGGCTTGCTAAGAGCACTAATACAGGTTCTAAGGTGGGTAAAAAAGGAATATGTAACCAGGGCTGTGGAGTCGGTCCAAAAATCCACCGACTCCGACTCCTCAGTTTAGGATTCCACCGACTCCGACTCCTCTAAATGGCATATTACAATCTTGTTGATTGAAAGTATGTAACATGAAATTTGTCTCTTAACTGCCAACGCTTAGGTATTTTAAAAGACAACTGAAGTGAGAAGGATATGGAGACTGCCATATTTATTCTCTTTAGTCATAGACTCAAACTAGTTCTTGGTAAGAGTACTTGTAAAAGGTACAGGCCGAAACAAAGAACATCTATCAGGCCATAGGCAATGTGACTGTGGGTAAATGTAAGAGTGATGTGCAGGTACTCTGCAGGAGAATGAGGCGATTCTTCCTCTATTACACATTCTTCGTGCACAATCTGAACCAGGTTTATGGGTGATAGACAACACCTCTGTGTTCAATGTGCACAACATTCTCAGTGGATTCCCTGCAGCTCTGTGGAGAGTGCATATGTAGAGTATAGTACTACTGTGTAACAAAGTAAACCTGAGACAGATGAAATTAAAATGTTATACATACCTGGGATCTCCTCCAGCCCCCTTCAGGCTAATCAGTCCCTTGCTGTCCTCCCACCACCTGGATCTTCTGCTATGAGTCCAGGTACTTGAGCCAGTCTGGCGTAGTGCGCATGCACACACTCCGCCGCCGGGAGCGTACTACACCTGCGCAGCACTGTTGCGCAGGTGCAGAGCGCTCCTGGTTGTGGAAGCGGCATGCGGCCGGACTGCGCTGACTGGCTGAATTACCAGGACTCATAGCAGAAGATCCAGGTGGTGGAGGTGGACAGCGAGGGACTGATTAGCCTGAAGGGGGCTGGAAGAAGCCCCAGGTATGTATAAAAGTTTTTCTTTTCATCCGTCTCAGGTACCATTTAATTCGTAGTCACCAATCCAAATTTTAACAACATATCAAATTAATTGATTTCATGAGCAAAGAGTACATTTGCATAAATCAGAATCAACGCAGAATTATTTCCATCTCATTGACCATCTCTATTAGTGACACGGCTACACATCAGGCTTTATACTTACAGCATATATGTTATTTCGTATATATGAGATTCCTGTGTACACATCATATATATAGTCACAATCAGATGTGTATATCTGACTTTAAAAATACGGGGACTGCTTTATTGAAGCAGCACAAGTAACTCATTTTGATTGGTTTATTTCATTTTTGTGAACTAAGCACAGCTATTACTGTATGTATAAATTATTTATGATGACTATTATCTGAGAAATATAACATTTTATCATATTTTCTATTTTAATTAGTTTAAATTCATTAGGAGTCGGAGTCGGTGCATTTTTTCCCCGACTCCAGGCACCCAAAATTGCCCCGACTCCGACTCCACAGTCCTGTATGTAACACCTGAGACGTTTGCATGGGCAGCACAACTCTATCCGGATTGTGAAAAGGAGGTCTCTTGTCTATTGCATTTACAAAGGCACTTTGAAGTGATGATCACCATTACAAGAAATTATCCATAAGCAGAATTATACTAAGGGGTCACATTTATTAAATGCATTTTTTTGCAGAAAACACATGCAAATAAGGCACATAATATTACTCTATGGGCCGCACAAAAAAACTCAATGATGTGTTTTTCATTGAGTTTTTAGGTGTGGGGAAAAAAAAAACACTCAAAGTTAATTCCTTTTGCATGCATTCTGAGAATCTCTTGCAATTCTCATACAATGCTTTCCTATGGGAAATCAAAAACTCATACCATCAGCATGAGTTTTTGAGACTTTAAAAAAAAAAAAAAGAAATTTGAAAATGATTTTTTCACTTGACTAATATGAATATTCATTTAAAATGCATAACGGAAATGCATGAAAAAAAAACTCATAAAAACGCACCCCCCCAAAAAAAAGCACAAATGCAGAAAAACATGTAAAAAACAGATGCTTTTCTGCAAGGACAAGTGTGACCCCAGCCTTACTATACTGGTACTTTTCTGCAGGCAGTTTGAATATGTCTGGCACTTTGTTTTGTACAATTAGATTCCTTTTACAGAGGGCTTCCATGTTTGTTTGTAAAACCCCATGTTCACTACAAGTGTGATCTGCCTAATGTCTGGAGCGAACTCCAATCACTCATACACTCTCCACAGTAACTTCCCCACAGAAGGCTGGCTCCATTCCCTTCAACTTGTGGTCACACAACATAGCTTAAAGTGGAGGCAGACTGTCATGCAGCCCAAGTTATGTGACCTCTTCTGAGCATTTCCTCAGTAACTACCCCAACATTAGTTATTTTTCTGTGATCTACTTTTAGTATCTACTGAAAATGCCTGTGAGCAATTTGCTGGTGACACTGGTGAGAAGCATACCCAGGTGACAACCTGACGTCCAGTTGGACAGCAGTGTCACCTGATGCCAGAGGTGGCCTTAGAGTACGCGGGGCCTAGAGACATATGCTGTGGATACACATACATACATACACATACACACACACACACACACACACACACACACACACACACACACACACACACTCTGTTGTATAGGTTAGATAGGTAGGTGCCTCCAGTATAGGTTAGATAGGTAGGTGCCCCACAGTATAGATTAGATAGGTAGGTACCCTGCAGTATAGATTAGATAGGTGCCTGCAGTATAGGTTAGATAGGTAGGTGCCCTGCAGTATAGATTAGATAGGTAGGTAGGTGCCCTGCAGTACAGATTAGATAGGAGTCTGCAGTATAAATTAGATTGATAGGTGCCAGCCTGCAGTATAGATTAGATAGGAAGGTGGTTGCAGTATAGATTAGATAGGTAGGTAGGTGCCCTGCAGTATAGATTAGACAGGTAGGTGCCCTGCAGTACAGATTAGATAGGTAGGTACCCTGCGGTATAGATTAGTTAGGTAGGTGCCCTGCAGTACAGATTAGATAGGAGTCTGCAGTATAAATTAGATAGATGGGTGCCAGCCTGCAGTATAGATTAGATAGGAAGGTGGCTGCAGTATAGATTAGATAGGAAGGTGGCTGCAGCATAGATTAGATAGGAAGGTGCCTGCAGCATAGATTAGATAGGAAGGTGCCTGCAGCATAGATTAGATAGGTAGGTGCCTGCAGTATAGATTAGATAGGTGCCTGCAGTATAGGTTAGATAGGTAGGTGCCTCCAGTATAGGTTAGATAGGTAGGTGCCTCCAGTATAGGTTAGATAGGTAGGTGCCCCACAGTATAGATTAGATAGGTAGGTACCCTGCAGTATAAATTAGATACCTAGGTGCCAGCCTGCAGTATAGATTAGATAGGTAGGTGCCCTGCAGTACAGATTAGATAGGTGCCTGCAGTATAAATTTGATAGATAGGTGCCAGCCTGCAGTATAGATTAGATAGGTGCCTGCAGTACAGATTAGATAGGTAGGTAGGTAGGTGCCCTGCAGTATAGGTTAGATAGGTAGGTGCCCTGCAGTACAGATTAGATAGGTGCCTGCAGTATAAATTAGATAGATACAGCCCTCCCAGAGGGCCTGTTCATCATCTTGGGCGACTTCAATAAGGCGAACCTTCGGCACGTGAGGCCCCTCTATAAGCAGCAAATCACCAGCCCTACCAGGAACTGCAACACCCTGGATCACTGCTACACGGTTCACAAGAACGCCTACAAGGCCACCCGAGGAGCCCCCCTGGGAAACTCTGACCACAACACAGTACACCTGATCCCCTCCTACAGGAGGCCTCTAGAGACTTCAAAGCCCATCATGCGCTTTGAGTCCTATGGGAGAAAAGCGCTTTACAAATGTGTATTGTATTGTATTGTACCACCAAAACCGTTAAAAAATGGACTGCGGACGCCAAACTGCAGCTCCAAGCTTGCTTTGAAACCACCGACTGGACGGCTCTGGAGGCACCTACCCTTGATGAATGGGCCGAGAATATCTCCTCCTACATCACCTTCTGCGAAAAAGCGTGTATCCCGTCCAAGTCCTTCAGGGTCTACCCCAACAAGAAAGCAATGTTCGTGTAAAGAGAGCAAAAGAGGACCCAGGAGTGGCACTCCCTATAGCATGAGCAGGGTTGTGTGAGTGAATAAAAAAAGCACTAAAATCTCACCATACCATCTGTGGTCGCCTCGGTCAATAGCTGGGACGTGTGCTCTGCGGTGTTAAAAAGAATTAAGCACCAATACGACATGTAACTGTAGAAAAAGAAAGATAAATTCCGGGCTCCTTCCGTCCAGTGTTATTTATTGTAGCAAATAGTGACAGACATCCATCTGGATACCACAAACAATGACTACCTCATCCTGGTGATGTTCAAAGGTGATGGTCCGGTGGAGGTGGGGGAGCCAGGGCACAGGGTGGGACAGGCGACGGCCGTTTCGCGTCTATACAGACGCTTGGTCACGCTGCGTACCACTTTACTGGGCGCTCCGCAAACTTCCGGTATATCACGGGGTAAGCCCCGCCTCTTCCGGAATCCGCGTGCACCGTGTGTGATTGGAGGGAGAGGGTGGATGAGGCCAGGAGGCGTGTGTGCATTCGGCTGGAACTGCCGATACCAGGGTGCTCAGCGCGTAATCCCGCCCAGAGGGGCGGGGTGCGCGGAAAGGCTACGTCCGTCAGGTTGGATATTATGGACACGCAACGCTGCGTGCCGAAAACACGCCCACCGCGTCCATGCTTCAACCTTGGCGTAAATGGTGGCCATGGTAACGCATGCCACAACCACCAAACCTATTCGGCACAAAAGGGAGGCGTGCGTTCACATCTCCCCTACCTGTTAATATCCAGCAGTAACACAGGGGGGACCACATTCCAGTCCACCCCTGGTCGCCAGCAGCACAGTACCTCCTGTCCACAATCATCCTCCTAGGTGTTATTGTGACATATGTGACATAAAACCTAACAAATTTGGAAAACAGACATACAGCAGAACATACTTGATAACCAAAAATAGGTGTATACCTATAACTCTGGGAATAGCATATACTGGTAGAGAGATACACAGGTCCTGTACTTAGGACATTACAGAAATTGGGAGGGACCAAACAAATAGGAAATGCCAAAAATGACAAGTGACATTATCAAAACTACAGACAATCACCATTTGGAACATCATCAACATTAAATTAATACAAAACCCTTACCCCCAAGGGCCACAGCTCTAAATGACATATAATTAGACAAAGGACAGTTCTTCATCTTCATCATTGGACTCGACGACCTCAAGGGTCTAACATACAAGCCAGTTCAATTTTGTCGTTCAGGCCCGCTGGGCCCAATGCATCAGTCCGTAATATAATACGTGTTTCCCTTCTGAGGAGTAATTTATCTCTGTCACCTCCCCTTGTTGGAATTTCCACCTTCTCGAGCACCGCAAAGGTTAAACCCTGACTTGATTTTCCGTGTACATCACACATGTGCGTTACTAATCTTGTACCGCTCTTCCCTGCCTCGATGGTACTTATATGCTCTCCTATCCGGACTTTCACCGGCCTAGTGGTCTGCCCTATGTAAAATTTCTTGCAGGGACAGAACAACACATATACTGCATAGGCGGTCTGGCAAGTGAAAAAACATTTGATTTTAAAATCAACACCCCCCACCTGGATGCATTTCGATATAATCATTTTGGGGCAGAACTTACAATGCCCACACCTGAAGTTTCCTACAGGGGCATGTCCATCCAACCATGACGGTGATCTGGGTGTTATAAATTCACTCCTGGTAAGCATATTGGCCAGGGTGGGTGCTCTTCTGAAAACAACTCTAGGGGGTCCTTCCAGTTTCTGGGCCAATTCCGGGTCACCCTGGACAATATCCCAATGTTTAAAAATACTCTCTCGAACCTTAGAAGCCATGGGGGTATAATCAAAGGTAAAAACCAAATTTCCCCTCCCGTCGTGTTCCCTTTTGTTTTTATTTTTATTTTTCCCCTTCAAAAGTGATCTCGAGAAGGTGGAAATTCCAACAAGGGGAGGTGACAGAGATAAATTACTCCTCAGAAGGGAAACACGTATTATATTACGGACTGATGCATTGGGCCCAGCGGGCCTGAACGACAAAATTGAACTGGCTTGTATGTTAGACCCTTGAGGTCGTCGAGTCCAATGATGAAGATGAAGAACTGTCCTTTGTCTAATTATATGTCATTTAGAGCTGTGGCCCTTGGGGGTAAGGGTTTTGTATTAATTTAATGTTGATGATGTTCCAAATGGTGATTGTCCGTAGTTTTGATAATGTCACTTGTCATTTTTGGCATTTCCTATTTGTTCGGTCCCTCCCAATTTCTGTAATGTCCTAAGTACAGGACCTGTGTATCTCTCTACCAGTATATGCTATTCCCAGAGTTATAGGTATACACCTATTTTTGGTTATCAAGTATGTTCTGCTGTATGTCTGTTTTCCAAATTTGTTAGGTTTTATGTCACATGTCACAATAACACCTAGGAGGATGATTGTGGACAGGAGGTACTGTGCTGCTGGCGACCAGGGGTGGACTGGAATGTGGTCCCCCCTGTGTTACTGCTGGATATTAACAGGTAGGGGAGATGTGAACGCACGCCTCCCTCTTGTGCCGAATAGGTTTGGTGGTTGTGGCATGCGTTACCATGGCCACCATTTACGCCAAGGTTGAAGCATGGACGCGGTGGGCGTGTTTTCGGCACGCAGCCTTGCGTGTCCATAATATCCAACCTGACGGACGTAGCCTTTCCGCGCACCCCGCCCCTCTGGGCGGGATTACGCGCTGAGCACCCTGGTATCGGCAGTTCCAGCCGAATGCACACACGCCTCCTGGCCTCATCCACCCTCTCCCTCCAATCACACACGGAGCACGCGGATTCTGGAAGAGGCGGGGCTTACCCCCGTGATATACCGGAAGTTTGCGGAGCGCCCAGTAAAGTGGTACGCAGCGTGACCAAGCGTCTGTATAGACGCGAAACGGCCGTCGCCTGTCCCACCCTGTGCCCTGGCTCCCCCACCTCCACCGGACCATCACCTTTGAACATCACCAGGATGAGGTAGTCATTGTTTGTGGTATCCAGATGGATGTCTGTCACTATTTGCTACAATAAATAACACTGGACGGAAGGAGCCCGGAATTTATCTTTCTTTTTCTACAGTTACATGTCTACCCCAACAAGCCCTGGTTCAACGGCAGGCTTCGCCGACTTCGGAAACGCAAAGAGGAGGCGCACAGGTCTGGCTCCTTAGAGGAATTCAGAGAAGCTAGGCTCGCCCTGAAAAGAGAACTGCGATCGGCAAAGAGGGCCTACACTGAGAAGCTGGGGCTCTGCCTTTAGTCCACCAACACACGGGAAGTATGGAAGGGCCTGAGAGCAGCCACAAACTTCAAACCAACATCCCAAACGGCAACCCCGAGCCGTCGACTGGCGGAGGAGCTCAATGAGTTCTACTGCAGGTTCGAGCAACATTCCAACCAACCCGTAGGCAAATCCGCATCGACCTCTGGCGTACTCAGCGCCCTGGCTCCTAGCGCTGTTCTGGAATCAGAGGTACTCCGGAAGCTGAACCCCAGGAAATCTTCCGGCCCGGACGGAGTGTCGTCTGTCTGCCTGCGAACCTGCGCCGATCAGCTAGCCCCTGTGCTCACCTCCTTATTTAAGAAGTCATTATCTGATGGTACAGTCCCCTCCTGTTTCAAGAGGTCTATAATTGTACCAGTCCCAAAAAAAACAGGCAGTTCCGAGCACAATAACTTCCGCCCAGTGGCCCTAACCTCTAACATCATGAAGCTCCTTGAGCGGTTGGTCCTTGCCCACCTGAAGAGGTCCACGGACGCCCTTTTAGACCCACTCCAATTTGCATATAGGGCAAACAGATTCGTGGAGGATGCCATCAATGTCAGCGTGGCACACATCACTGAGCACTTAGACAGGCCGACCTCCTATGCCAGGATCCTGTTCCTAGACTTTAGCTCAGCGTTCAACACGATCTGCCCTGACATCCTGATCACCAATCTGACACAGCTCGGAGTTGATCCCACTCTCCGAGCATGGATCAAGGACTTTCTGACAAATAGAACACAAACACTGGTTCGCACGACAGCCGGGGGCCCCAGCCTCTCTCACTTGCTGGGGCCCCTAAACCACCATGCAATACCCAGAGGGAAATGTGGGCGAGCCCTGGCTCTCTCACCTCCAGGGACTTCACCCCCATCACCTCCAAACTGAATGCAAACTGCAACACACACAAATGCTTACTACCAGTTCAGGCATTTTCCTACCTCTATCTGGCCAGCAGGCGCCAGTCAGCCAATCAGGTGCACTGTCATACACCCTTTGCCTGCCATACCGATCTAGCAGGATCTGCACAAATTAGCATTCAGGTGGGAGGCTTGGTTGGACGCAATCATTGATTACATCTTTTACAGGGACCGCCGCGTGTAGGCATCTCCCACACAGTCCCCTCCCTAACCACTCACCTGTCAAGTGCATCCTGGTAGCTGCAAAAACAGAAATTTAAAATTTTTAAATTTCTGTTTTTGCAGCTACCAGGATGCGGTTGACAGGTGAGTGGTTAGGGAGGGGACTGTGTGGGAGATGCCTACACGCGGCGGTCCCTGTAAAAGATGTAATCAATGATTGTGTCCAACCAAGCCTCCCACCTGAATGCTAATTTATGCAGATCCTGCTAGATCGGTATGGCAGGCAAAGGGTGTATGACAGTGCACCTGATTGGCTGACTGGCGCCTGCAGGCCAGATAGAGGTAGGAAAATGCCTGAACTGGTAGTAAGCATTTGTGTGTGTGACAAATAGAACACAACAGGTGAAGCTTGGCAACTATTACTCCAGCATTCGAACCACCAATACTGGGGCTCCACAAGGCTGTGTTCTGTCATCTCTACTGTTCTCCCTTTATACCAACGACTGCATCTCATCCGCTGACTCTGTGAAGGTCATCAAATTTGCAGATGACACCACCATTATTGGCCTTATTGGAAGCAACGGAGAGCATGAATACCAGAGCGAAGGTCGAGAGAATATGCAACTGGTGCAGGGAGAATGACCTAGTTCTCAACACAGCAAAGACTGTTGAACTAGTTGTAGACTTCAGGAGGAACCCTCCCCCTCTCCCGCCTGTCCTCATTGGAGGAACAGAAGTTTCTACAGTGTCTCGGTTCGGTTCCTCGGCACGACTCTCACCAATAATCTGAAATGGGGGCAGAACACCACTAAAATTCAAAAGAAATCCCAGCAGAGGCTGTTCTTCCTGCGCCAACTGAAGAGATTTGGCATGCCACGGGAGCTGCTGGCCAGCTTCTATACTGCCACCATAGAATCCATCCTCTGCTCCTCAGTCATTGTTTGGTACGCGGGCGCAACGGCCAGTGATAAACATAAACTGCAGAGGGTCATAGCTGATGCAGAGAGAATCATCGGGTCTCCTCTTCCACCTCTTGATCTCCTCCACTCCGCTAGATTGAGGAAGAGGGCCACCATGATCTCCCGTGACCCCTCTCACCCTGGCAGCCACTACTTCAAGCTCCTCGCGTTGGGCCGCCGCTTCAGGACTATACCATCCAAAACCCCCAGGCGGAAGAACACCTTCTTCCCCCAGGCCGTTCGGTCACTGAACTCTGACCTTCCCCGGTCCGGCCTGCACTCGTAATTGCCGGGTCGGCAGCTGGTCCCTGTCGCTGCCTCCTCGGTTCTTATCCGGAAACGGGGGCCCTTTACTAGCGTCTACCTGCATCACTATCTGTATATCTGATTACTGCATTTCAAATTGTATGTGTTGTTGTATCTCTCTATGCCATGTGTACCACAAATAAATCCGATTATGGCTCTTGCTGTACTTGGCGAAATAAAACTGATTCTGAGATAGGTGCCAGCCTGCAGTATAGATTAGATAGGTGCCTGCAGTATAGATTAGATAGGTGCCTGCAGTATAGATTAGATAGGTAGGTGCCCCGCAGTACAGGTTAGATATGAAGGTGGCTGCAGCGGTGGGGAGAGCGGGCATAGTAGTTAAAACTTATATGTCATCATCCGATCCTCACAGCTACCATCTATTTCCTCTCCCAGCAACTGTGTATTGGCAACAGCGCCCCCTATGATGACATACGGTCACGTCATCATAGGGGGCGCTGTTACCAATACACAAATGCTGGGAGAGGAAATAGATGGTAGCTGTGAGGATTGGATGAAGACACGTGAGTTTTAACTACTATGCCCGCTCTCCCCACCGCTGCAGAGGGTGCGGGGCCTCTTCAGGCGCAGGGCCTGGGACGATTGCCCCACTTGCCACCCCCAAAAGCCGTCTCTGCCAGATGCAGAATTGGATTGGAAGCCAGCTAATTAATGCTCACTGGCTTCTACAGTATGTGGATGGGTGGTGCCAGCACTGCTATTCTATATGTGGGCCACCGATATTTAAAGGTGCAGTGAGCTGAATTTAAAAGTTATACATTTTGTGTTTGGGGGCCAGTGAAAAAGCTTCTGGGGGCCGCATTTGGCCCGGAGGCCGTAGTTTGAGGATCACTGCTTTAGATGTTCCTCAGGAATGAGTTTCTATCTGAAGTACGCATACTTGTCCCACAATGGCCCTAAGCGCCTCCTCCTCACAGATCTACCAGGATGGATTCAACCCCACCCAGCAGCAAACCGGTAACCACTCCTACCCCACCTCCACAGAACAGTGGAAAATATTCTGCTGGGAATAAGGCAGTGACTGCCACCAAAGCATTTGGTACAGATTGTTTCAGCTGGAGGACCCTGAAAAGCAGGCCATGACCATGGTTTATTAAAGGAGAACTGTAGAGAGAGTTGTATGGAGGCTGCCATATTTATTTCCATTTAAGCAATACCAGTTACCTGGCTATCCTGCTGATCCCCTGCCTCTAATACTTTCAGCCATAGACGCTGAACAAGCATGCAGCAGATCAGGGTTTTCTGACAATTTTGACAGATCTGACAAGATTAGCTGCATGCTTGTTTCTGGTGTGATTCAGCCACTTCTTCAACCAAATAGATCAGCAGAGCTGCCAGGCAACTGGTATTGCTTAAAGGGAACCTTAAAGTGAACCTCCGAACAAAAAATCTACTCAGCAGCACTGAAAAGGCTTGGTGTTTCTTTAACAGTTTCACAGCATCAGAACATTGTTTTTCTTATCAAAGCATCATTTTTACCTAAGCTCCACCCATCAAAGAAAAAAAGCCTGGGCTTTTTTTCCCTGATGCTGTGCAGAGCATGATGGGATTTCCTATGTTGTTATTCACGTTGCCTAGCAACTGGGAGAGGTGCTCAGGACACAGGACAGCTGGAACTGTGTCTCATGCTCCCTGTCACCTACTTTCAACCAAAAAGATGGCTGCCATCATGAAATCAAACATTTGCCTGTTCTTTTAAAACAGGGTGGGTAAGAGATTATATTACCTATCTATTTTAATTAACATAACTAATGTAACTTAATGACAGTATGTTTGTTTAGGCTGGAGTTCCTCTTTAACTGAATGGGGGTAAAGAGTTTCACTTACCTGGGGCTATTACCAGCCCCCTGTAGCAGTCATGTGCCCTCGGAGCCGCTCTGGAATCCTCCAGTCCCCCGCTGTCACTTAGTTTCGTTTTTAACGACTCACCAGTCGGCCGGCCGCCATGTGTATTATTGGACGCATTCCCTACTGCAATTAGCGCTGTTGCGGACCGCAACGCCTACAAAAATACGCGTTGGCGCATTCCGCACGAGTAGATATGTGGCAACGCATATTTTTGTATGCGTTGCGGTCCGCAACAGTTCAGTTAAGTTCAGTTAAGGTTCTCTTTAAAAGGAAATAAATATGGCAGCCTCCATATACCTCTCACTACAGTTCTCCTTTAAGCTTCAAAACTGTACAGCTCTAGATAGAATTTAGTTTAAAATTAAATTATTTCACTTGTAAGCTGTTTTATTTTAGTTTAAGACGACTATGGTTGACACAGCCTTAAACATTAAAGAGACTCCGTAACAAAAATTGCATCCTGTTTTTTATCATCCTACAAGTTCCAAAAGCTATTCTAATGTGTTCTGGCTTACTGCAGCACATTCTACTATCACCATCTCTGTAATAAATCAACTTATCTCTCTCTTGTCAGACTTGTCAGGCCTGTGTCTGGAAGGCTGCCAAGTTCTTCAGTGTTGTGGTTCTGCTATGAACTCCCCCATCCAGGCCCCTCTCTGCACACTGCCTGTGTGATATTTAGATTAGTGCAGCTTCTCTCTGTTCTATTATCTTTTACAAGCTGGATAAATCCTCCTCTGAGCTGGCTGGGCTTTCACATACTGAGGAATTACATACAGGCACAGCTGTCTGCACTCTGCAGGAAGAAATAGCCTGACACTTCAGTGGAAGATAGCTGCAGGGGGAAAGAAACACACAAATGATCTCTTGAGATTCAAAAGGATGGCTGTATACAGCCTGCTTGTGTATGGATGTATTTTCTATGTGTGGACATACTGTACATCAATCTACTTCCTGTTTTGGTGGCCATTTTGTTTGTTTACAAACAAACTTTTTAAAACTGTTTTTAACCACTTTTAATGCGGCGAGGAGCGGCGAAATTGTGACAGAGGGTAATAGGATATGTCCCCTAACGCACTGGTATGTTTACTTTTGTGCGATTTTAACAATACAGATTCTCTTTAAGAAAAGAAAGTGCAAGCAATGAATAGTTTCCTCTTGATGCTATACTAACACCCAGGAATATATTATGCAGCAAAGTTATTGTGAATAGTTCAGTAAAAGGTCCAGCAGCAAGTTGTTATCAAGTGCCTTCAGTGAGGGGATAGTGCATGTGATGAAATGCAGTTGCCATAACAGTTCCTAGCCATGCTCTCTGGGGAGGAGTGCTGGCTCTCACACTCAGCAGCTGCACACAATTACATACACATGTCGTGAGAAATTGGACTTTTCTCCTCCCCTGTAACTTTCTACAAACACAACATGAAGTCCTTCTGTGAATTACTGGGGTACAGGGATACTCCACAGCTCAGCATAATGGATTCTATTTTAACGGCTGTACAGCAAGAAAAATATTTTTTGAGCTATTTTAATACATTGGACTGGCCAAGACTGTTAAGTCTAAGAGATTATTCATCTATTAAACACAGGCCTGTGTTGTTTCAAAGCCACAGCAAAGCTGACAAGTTTTGCTCTCTATAATGATGTGAATTTATAATCCGCCTGTAACAAATGCGGACAATTCTGCAACAGTTTGGAACTAGAGTGCTGGTGTGTTCGCATGGTACATATGTAGGTACTAGCAGCTCCCTTGCAGGATTAGTTAGATGCACTATCTGTCCCAGGGAGGACGGTAAGGATATGTGCTCCTATTCCCTAGATAGGTTTTGATGTGCTGAATGAGTGCATGTTTGTGCTATGCATGTTACAGGGCCAGAGTTAGGACACATACAACACTGGGCTACCTCTACGCGGTGTATGTGACTATGCAAGACTTTATTCTTGTAACAAAGATCCCAGCTTTTAACTTCGCTGTAGGGACAGCATTAATTGCTACATGATTTTTGTAAATGAATTCGCATGAGTGTGCAGAAGTTCATTTTGATGTCCTGCTGTTTTGCTTGCCACACCCCTTCCAGCCCCTCCCCCATTAAATCTACAAGTGTTTAAATGTCCTAGCTGGATTTTGTGTTTTTTTAAATGGAACTAGAGAAATAGGACATCATTTCAGGTGAGACTGTAATTTATTCACACAAAACATACAGGCTGCACAAACAAATCAACGAAGAGCACTCTGGGCTGACTTGATAATCTGGGACTAAAAGCTCTATATTAGCATCAGTACCTCAGCAATATGAAAAACACCAAAAGCTTCATTATGAAACCTACTGTGCATTTACATTAAAGATCCATAGGGCGTAAATGACACACAACTGCCTTCCTTTCCTGTAATTCTATAAATAATAAACCAAATAATATTTAGCACCTTTCTTTTGCATAACACAGAGCCAAAAGCAATTACCTCAGGTATGGCTATATGTATAAAGAGTTAGGAATCACGTATTCACATTATGGCCCTTTTCAGGTTCCGAGTTTAAGGTGTAAGGAGGTGTGACTGACAAATGATGAGGTATTATAAATTACTAGTGACCTTAGCCCATTTAAAAACAGGCTATGTCTGTCACCGCTCATCCGCCGCGCATGTAAACGCCCACCAAGCTCTCGCACACGCCCACCCCTCTTGGCCCCGTCCTCCCATGCAAGCCGTGCATCATTCCCCAGCTCTCCTCAGTGTGTCTGCGTCCCTCCCTGCACATGCGCACAACAACAAAAAAACCACACACACAGGGACATGGGATGCAGAGACACTTGCTGATTATTATATAGGATAGTTCAGAGAAGGGTATTAGTTCTAGATAAAGTGAGAAAGCTTTAGGATTTCTATGCAACTTTTATTGCCGTCTAGTTTGCCCCCCTTTACTTCCTGTTCCAATGAAAACAAAGGCACATATGCAATTCACTTTTTCTCCTAATTTTTCTCCTGGGTGATATTTTCACATCTTGTCATAAACATGCCCTTTAAACCAGCAGCAAGTTAGAAAATACTAAAAACTATTTTAATACTAAGTTTTCACCAACTTTTGGGCACTTTTTCAATTATAAAATGCAGAAAAGTTAATTTAAAGAGAAGTTGAAAATTATCTCCTAGGAGATAACTCAAGAGAAAAAGTGAATTGCATATGGGCCTAAGTGTTTTAAATCCTGACAAGCACATTAGTAAAGTGTGGAAAGTGTTAAAAGTCCTGTCAGGCTGTTAGTGATGTCTGTCTCTGCTGAAAAAAATCATAATTTCCTGTCTTTCTGCCTTTGATATGACTACCCAGAAGGAGAAGGATGATTAAGCTGGAATTCTAAATGTTACGCATGGCAGCAATACAGTAATGTTTTACTGCCAATTTCTGTAGGCTGAACCATTAACAGAAGATTATCAAGAGAAACCAAGGATGAAAATAAAAAGAATTTATTTCACAAACGAGCTTCAAAGAGGCCCACAAGTAGTATCTACACAAAAAGGAAGCATACAAATAATGCGTGTATATACTGTATGTGTGTAATCTGTGGATAGACTGGAAATGGCATAGATGGCAAAAAAAACCACGAAAAACCTTACAAATGCCCCAACCCTCCCCCATGCGTCCAGGAAGTTTGTCAAGGAATACTACTCTCCATAGGCTAAATGAGTTGTTCTGCAAAGAGCCAAGTAGCTCATCTGTACACTGTTCAGAGATAAACTGTCACCCAAAGTGATCACAACACATTTTCGAGCCCCATTTAGCCCTTTTCTGTATGTAGCATGAAATAAGAAGCATCTCTATAAAACAGAAACGCTGCCAGTCAGAACTGGGAAGGTGATAGCTGTATAAATAACCACAGCAGGACTTGGGTAGAACTGCAGCGTGAAAGTTTCTACAATGCATTGTACTCCACACACTTGGATGGATCCGTTGGGAAATGCTTCTGGCAGATTGTCATTAATCTTTTCAAGCCCTGCAGGAAAGAATGAAATCGGTACAATTATCAAAATGCTAAGGAAACATGGGACTAAGTCAACGGTTCACTCTTCATACTGTACAGACATTGAGAACCTTATTGAGAACACCTGCATGAAGGAAGAAGAGCCCTCAATTGCCTCTGAAATAACCTGAAACTGATTAAAATATCTGGCACCCATTATGGTTTATTCTGTATTTAACAAAAATCTAACTTTTAATGCAATTGAATATTGTATACAATACAAATTAAAACGACATGGACAAAGGGAACAAGCAATCCATGTAGCTCTCAGAGAACCCTATTCTAGACTAAGCAAATCAAAAGGACACAGCAGTAAACGTAACTAGAGTCCCTGGTTTTCAACAGAAATATTTAGATAAGTCCTGTTTCATGCAGATTGCAGCTTTTCATCTAATACTAAAGGTGGCCACACACGATACAATAAAATGATCCGATTTTACGGCAATTCGATAAAAACGATCGGCTCTCCTGAAAAAAATCTAAAGCTTTTTTTTCATTCGACTGAAAAATCCGATCGGATTTCCCGTTTTTTTCTATTTTTATCTATCCGGAATGCCAGATATTTTTCTTCAATTTCTCTAAAGATTGTATGGTGTGTGTTAGATTGTCAATTTATTAATATACACACCCAAGCAATTTTCTCAGTTTTTACATTTTTATCATAATTGGGGAAAAATTTAATATAGGTGTGTGGTACATTGGCCATATTTTTGAAATGTTACAATCAGTCAGAAAAATTTATTGCAATTCTTAAATTGAACAGATATTTAAAAAATTGTATGGTGTGTAGCCACCTAAAGGGAAGGTCCAAGCAAAAAAAAAAAAAATGAGATTCACTTACCTGGGGCTTCTACCAGCCCCATGCAGCCATCCTGTGCCCTCGTAGTCACTCACTGCTGCTCCAGTCCCCCGCTGGCAGCTTTCTGACCTCGGAGGTCAGGGCCAAATTGCGTACATTTTTACACATTCCCGCTAGTGCAGGATCATTAACACATACATTTTTACGCGTTAGTGGTGAAACGCGTAAATTTTTGTTCCTGCACTAGCTGGAATGCGTAAAAATGTATGCAATGTGGCTCTGACCTCCGAGGTCAGAAAGCTGCCAGCGGGGGACTGGAGCAGCAGTGAGTGACTACAAGGGCACAGGATGGCTACATGGGGCTGGTAGAAGCCCCAGGTAAGTGAATCTCATTTTTTTTTTTTGCTTGAACCTTCCCTTTAAGAATCACTGTTTTTGAACAGGAGTTCTTAGACAGTACCCATTTTTTAGGGCATGTTTTTTTCCATGGTGTTTGAGAGGCAAGGCCATCCCATGTCATTTTTAATTGTGTATTGTTAAATATGATAGTTTAATTTCATAAGAGGAGTTCGATTATATTGGAGCGTACACCTCCTATTCTTTCCGTTACATTATTACTTTTTTTGTACTACAGTTTGCAATGGGCGTCCTTCCAAAAAGAACAGGTGTGGGGTCCACACTGGCTGCCCAGAAGAACGCAGGAACAAAGAAGGTGAGCTAATGTGAGCACCTTCTGCAGTGACAGTGCGTGAGTTAAATGGAGAGGTGGTGTATTTTACCAGCAGCCTGGCACTCGCCCTCCTTACTGATGCTCTCTACTTTGCTACAAATTCTTGCTTTGATCTACCCAATCAGGATTGGCTTACAGAAATTCAGATAACTGTCAAACATTTCTTGGCAATACACTAAGCCAAACACCCCCAAGGTGAAAACAGGCTCTTGTGAAGTTGTACCCAGAAAACAAATCTGTTCATCGGTACTAAATGTACAGAGGGAGAAGCATTCTACCATAAGCCCTTGTTGATGTAAGTACCAGACCATGCATGACCTAACAGTTACAAGCAATTAAAGAAAGAGAACATCCAGTGGGGGATCGCAAAGTCCACCTCTGCTGTGGAAACTTTCTTTGAAACAGTAACAAAAAGAGAGCAAGGTGATTATGAGGAGCTCTGTAATTTTGGGGACACTACTGTATACAATTTCTAGACAAAATGGTGAGTAACTTAAAGAGGAACGCCAGTGAAAATAATGTAATTAAAAAGTGCTTCATTTTTACAATAATTATGTATAAATGATTTAGTCAGTGTTTGCCCATTGTAAAATCTTTTAAATCCCTGATTTACATTCTGACATTACATGGTTCAATAGATTACAGAGGCACCAATCAGAATAAAATACATTAAAATTGCATAAAACGGGTATTGGATGATCTACCGCCCCAAAAATGACACTGATATTATTAATCATTAATAATTTACTTTTACTGCCACAAATTTTGCAACACGTTTCGCGGGTCTGTAGCCCGCTTCCTCAGGCAGTATAAAACAGGAGCAACTGAAGTGTCACCAAAGCGAGTGTAGCGCCTCTGTCAGACAGAGATGCTACACTCGCTTTAGTGACACTTCAAGTTGCTCCTGTTTTATACTGCCTCCAATACCCCCCATTTTATGAAAATGTAATGTATTTTATTCTGATTGGCGCCTCTGTAATCTCTTGAACAAAATTGTATCCACTGGTTGGATGGGTGTGATCACCCGATTCTGTCTACGGAGAGCGACTTCTTAGCCTGAGAGGGGACAAGCCTAATTTCCCCGCAAGCGCTATCAGTGGTTGCCTACACCCAGCAACCCAGTTTTGTGAGTATTATCCTTCACACACAATTTCTACTCATCCAATCACCAGAACGCATTATTGGGGCTCTCAATTTTTTTTTTTCCTCTTTCGCTTATTTATTACATGGTGCTATTTTTTACTGTTGGCAGGTGATGTAGCTGCTGCATGCTTTTCTTGGCAGTTGGAAACAGCTGTAAACAGCTATTTCCCACAATGCAGCAAGGTTCACAGACAGGAAACTGCCAAGAGTACCTACTCAGAATTTCTTTGTGGGAGGGGTTTCACCACAATATCAGCCATACAGCGCCCCCTGATGATCTGTTTGTGAAAAGGAATAGATTTGTCATGTAAAAGGGGGTATCAGCTACTGATTGGGATAAAGTTCAATTCTTGGTTGGAGTTTCTCTTTAAGTATGTACTTACAGTAACTTTATAGTATCAGAGAGGGATGCAAAGAACAGGAGCAGCCCTAGAGAAGTTTTGGAGCTATGCAATGAGGAAGACATTAATAAACAATTGGATGAACAAAGAGGGCAGTTAGATTATATGCAACCAAAACAGGAACTGTAAAGCAATGTAAAAGCAAAGTCTGACCTTCATTCTGAGGTGAACTGGGAAGTTAGTGCAGTCATTTGTAGGCGCCATCACCTCAGAATTAATTCTAAGTATAAGAACATTATGTGTGATCTCTAATTAACAACATGGTGTGGAGTAACAGTTCTATCACAATCCAGAGAGATTAGTGAGAGAGAATTTCTGACTGTTGCTTCTACCTTAATTTCTGGCAGCAGAGCATTTAATCTAAGTGCAGCATTACCACTTAATGGCATGGCAGGAGAATCATTTCACCACCTGACACCCCGCTTCTACTACAGTTACTGCTATAAAACCTAATCATTCTTGTTCCTAAAGCGTTCAATGTCTCAACAATTAACTTAGGTTTACGCCAGTGGAACTTTTTACTAGCACTTTTGATACGTGCTTGTTTTGGCACGATTTCTTTGCATGGGCTCAGAGCTTTATATTAAAATAGTATGAGCTTGCAAATCAAGGACAAAGAAAGGCACATAGATCATGTGTCCATTGTTTAATGTTACAAAAATAAAAGGGGCCAAACATCCTTATTGTAAATGAATTTTGGGCTCAGCAAATATTACCACATAACACCCTCCCTTGAATAGTGTTCCTTAGTAAGCATTTTATGATCAAAAAAAAAATACTGTATATATAGCCAAGTGATCACACAAGTCCCTTTTTTATACCTCATTCTAGATGTGGAAGAGTGACGCTGCACTATTAGCATATACCATTGTACTTCCTGCAAACACCCCTGATGAGGAGGGTAAGATAGACTGTGTTTGTTGTGGATAAAAAAAAAAACAAAAAAAAACTGGAAAACAGCTTTTGTGGAGGTTACATGACAGCATTCATCTACAAAAGAAAAAAAAAAAAAAAACGGAAAAACAAAAACCACACTGTGCTCTAGCTAACCCTTCCCCCCCCCCCCCCCCCGTTTTTGTTTCCTTTTAACTATTTCCCTACTTAAAACCTACAATACCCCTGCTATGCTGAGGACACCCAGCTACAGTATATGTATCATTCAAATCTGGCGGGACCACTCTTATTCCAAAAATAAACACATGCTTAACTGCGCTTCGGGAGTGTAATTTCAGAACATGTTTTTTTGGCCATTATTTTCCCAAGTAGTAGCATGTATGTAGTGAACAGCAAAGGGGATAGTATCAAACTTTGGGGCACACCATATTTTAGAGGTTTGGACAGGAAAGCCCCAAGGATACTCTATGTTCTGCCAGCCACAAAAGGAGGAGTAGAACTACTGGAGGACTAAACAATCGATGCCACAGTACTCCTGCAGCCTGTTAATCAACTGGGAGATCAAACATGATCAGGATGCAGCATTCACCTCTGTCACTTGCCATGAGCAGATCATTGCATATCTGGATGAGGGTTGTTTCGCAAAGCAAAGGCTAACCATGCATGATTTTATTTTATTTTTTCAAAATCAACACTCAATGTTTACCTGGGGTCCCATTATCTAGTTTTGGGAGTTGCATGAAAACCAGGATATAATTTAATATTTATATGCATTGAAAGTGCATTAAACAAAAAGTTTAAAGAAGCACTGTACAACACAAAAACAAGATGCAACACTTCCTTATTCCCTCATTTGGATATTGCACTATAAATAAATCTGTATAAGAAGGGAGCAGGTCTACTTACCTGAATGTATTTTCTCTGCGTTTCATCATTCAATACATGGGCAACATGCTTGGAGAAAATCTTTTCACGGCCTGTACGAGCGTGGATACCAACCATAGTGACACCAATGGGCCAAGGTGCATTGCCAATAGCCATCTGAAGATAGGCATCATTTGCCTGCAGGGGAGAAGACAAAGTTGAAAAGTTGGTGAACCCTTGGGTATATCTGCAGAGCAACGCTGGCCACCAATGCATCAACTAGGTTAGATTTTCCAGTGGACATAATAAAAAATTAACCATTTAATTTATGAACACATCTCCAAAAGCCAAAACACAACTTAAGTGGTTTTCAATCCAGACTAACATTACAACTAAAATTACATTGTAAAATAGAATTGTAATTATAACATTATAAATAATTTTACATGATTTTTTTTCAATGAAATGAACAAAAAAAGTATAGGAATCTGCTTAACCAGATTATGTTCTACTCCTTCAAAAAAAAAAAAAAAAAAAAAAAAAAAAAAACAGGATTGAGGTTCCTTTTACATTGGTGCGCTGGGGTAGCGGTCTGGTTTGGAAAAAAGCAAAAAATGTTATTGCTGTGGTGCGGCCGAAGTAATAAACAAAAAATGTAACACTCAAGTTCCGGTGCACTTACAGGATTACCACAACTTTTGCGTTACTTCTGCGGTGCCTGGAACACTTCCGTCGAATTGCAGGCAGGGGTCATTGCTCATTGACTTTAATGGCCAATGCGATGAGCTGTGACGGGGAGAGTACTGCGACGCAGCTAATGCAAAAGAGGCCTGAGAATAATCAAAACTGGGCCTACAGAAATAATGATCCTTCATACGACCAACTGGATCAAAATTATCTTGTCTTATATGGAGATTGTGATGTGAATGGGACCTTACACTGCAGTCGCAAAATGACTCCTATTTAGGGTGTACTGCACAGATTATACATTACTCATCTCAGCATTATGCACTGTATGTTATACATACCATTGTAATTCCCTGACTATATGTATTCCAAGCAGCACCCTTTTCTACTGAATACATTAGACAAAAAGAGCATTCTTGCCAAATGTCAGCATTCTTCAGTGATGTACCTTCTCATGAAACCCATTTTTGGCATTTCCTCCCAACAGTTATTACACAATTAGAACCATTGTTGTCTCATGTTTTCGTATTGGCACAAAGGCAGGACCAAATGAACATTACACAAAGAGCTTGCGATCAACATAAACACATAGCTGTCTAAATATAGGAAGGACCTGTTATGATTGTCACCAACATTTATAATTCAAGCTATAAGTGAAGTACAAGACTATGGCTCCTTTTCCACTTGCCACAATCTGCTCCAAAAAGCGGATGTTTTTCTGATCACAAAGCTCCACAATTTACATGTAAATCATGGTGCTCCTTTTCAATCCGTGTGTTTTCAATTTTTTTGTGAAATGCAATCATCGGGCTGGACAATTATTGGTGCAATCATGTTCCGCTCCCGTGGTTCACAGCGCAATTATGGCAAGCGGAAAATGTAGGTTGCGCAATCGCATCACGATTTCGCTTGCGATCGTGCTACCTAGTGTAAAAGGGCCCTTAATCCCCCCAAAAGTAATTTAAAGCAGTTTTGTGAGACAGACAATATGTAATGTTGTAATCTATTAGGACATTTAATCCAATTAAAATCTCAAATCAAGCAAAAACCTTTCCTCCAAGGATTTGCGAACTGAACTCATGCTTGCATAGTACGAACATGTTCGTCTATGGCCGCGCTCGCACTCTGAAGGAACATATTCGACCAGTTTGATCAAATAGGTTTAGAGATGGTATGTTGTATAAAGATACAGAAAGCCTCTGGACTATCAAGGGGCTTCCAACTACCAACCACATGACCAAACATCAGCTATGCATTGGATAAAAGGTTGGCTTACAGTCATGCGCATGGAAAACCAGTGTGACCAACAGGGCTGTGCAGTCAGTACAAAAATCATCCGACTCCTCGGTTTCTGATTTCACCGCCATTGACAGTAATTTGCATATAAGCAGCTTGTTGATTGAAAGAATGGAACATAAAAGGCATTTATTTGCCAACAAACCTTAGGAATCTTAAAGCTCTATTAAGATGACATCTGCTTTTGGGAACAAAAAGCTCCTCGGCCTGTCATTGCCAACGTAAATGCCCAAGCAAGTCGTCTAAGATTCACCGAATCCCTATATCAGCCAGGTTTCCGCGTGTAGCCCTGCCAGCTTGCAGATTTTCTATATCTGATATAGAAAAGTCCAGGGCCATTTTCTGCAAGGAACCAGAGCTTTGCACCAGAACCCAGCTGATACAGGGTTCCAGTGAATCTTAATAAACAGACAATGTTTTGGGACATGCTAACTTTTAGGCAGGTAACACACTTGTCTGTTTTCGTGCGCGTTTTCTTCACAGAAAAACTGAGAACTCATGTTAATCAATGTGCTAGTACACACTTAATATGTTGTTCGTGCGCAGAAAAAAAAAACTGACATTCTGCATCCTGATTCTGCACATTTTGTTAGTTTTCTCTATCAACTACATCAGCTGCTGTGAAAAAAACCACGAACGTTTTCCTGCATAAAAACACACTTGGTGTGCAGAAAAAGTATGCAGAAAAACGTGAGCGGAAAAATGAAAGTCAAGTGTGTTCCCTGCCTTAAGCATTAGTGTATCTCTGCGTTTTTATGGGACGCATTTGAAGTAAACTTCGGATATAGCTGTAGAATAGCTGTTAAACAGAAACTACCTGGCGATACAGCCAAGAGTGATGTGCAGGTAACTCTGCAGGAGAATGAGGGGATTCTTCCTCTATTATACATTCTTCATGCACAATTTGATCCAGGTTTATGGGCGATAGACAATACCTCTGCGCTCAATGTGCACAGCATTCTCAGTGGATTCACTACAGCTCTGCGGGGATTGCATATGTAGAATATAGTACTACTGTATCCCCTTAAATTTAACAACATATCAAATTGATTGATTTCATGAGCAAAAGGAGTGCATATATTTGCATCAACGTAAATTTGAATTACATTGACCATCCCTACTAGTGACCACTACACATCAGGCTATATTCTTAATGTAGCCATACACTGGTCGATTTGCCATCATATTCGACCAACAGATAGATCCCTCTCTGATCGAATCTGATCAGAGAGGGATCGTATGGCTGCCTTTACTGCAAACAGATTATGAATCGATTTCAGCCTGACACCGATTCACCATCTGCTGAGCTGCCGCTGCTACCCCCCCCCCCCCGCCGCCGCTTACATTACCTGAAGCCTGGTCCCGGGCATATTCTCCGCATCACCTCCCGGCTGGCATCTTCTCCGCGTCACGACATCCGCGTATAACTTTCTGTCACTCCAGTGACAGCGGAAGTTCAAATAGAGCGCCCTCTATCTGTACTTCCGCTGTCACTGCAGTGACACAGGAAGTTATGTACGGATGCCGTGATGCGGAAGGTGATGCGGAGAAGATGCCAGTCAGGAGGTGATGCGGAGAAGATGCCGGGAGCCAGCTTCAGGTAATGTATACCTGCGTCGATCGTACGCCGCTAGCGATGCGCTCCCTACCTGCGGACGATCGACGGTAATTTCCAGCACGACGCGATCGACGGGATCAATCTATTTCAGGACGAAATAGATCAAAATTTAGCGTTGAGCGTCTGCTGTCGATCGGCGGATAATCGGCCTAGTGTATGGCCAGCTTTACAGCAAAGATGTATTTATATATAAAAGTTACCTGTGTACACATCGGATATACAGTCGCAAGCAAATATGTACCGATATATCTGATTTTAAAAAGTACAGCAACTGCTTTATTGCAGCAGCACAAAAACGTTTGTTTTTTTGTTTGGTTTATTTTATCATGTTTTCTCTTTTAAAGGGAACCAGAGACGAAGCACCCTTGTGTATTTTACCATATATATCAGTGGGAACATTAGAGAAAACACCTACCCTGCTCTCTGTTTCATCCTCACTGCTAAAAGTGTCTGTTAGCAGCTGTGATAAGAATCCCGGACTGAGCATTCAGTCTAGCTTTGCAGGGAATAATTATAGCTGAGTCATTATAGCAGAGCCACAAGGGGGCAGGCTTGGGCTTGAAAAGACACCAGAGAAGACAGACTCAGCTATAATCTTTCCGTAGCAAAGATAGACTGAGTGCTCAGTGTGGATTCTTATCAGAGGTGATAACAGTCAGATTAAACAGAGAACAATGAAACAAAGAGCAGATTAGGTGTTTACGGTCATGTTCCCACTGATTCATAAGGTAAAATACAAGAGGGTGCTTCATCTCTGGTTCTCTTTAATTACAGTTTAAATGTATTAGGTGTCCCAGGTACTCCAGGTACCCAAAATTCCTCAACTCCAACTCCACAGCCCTGGGGACCAAGCTGATTCCCCACCATAACTCTAAGAAGCTGGTTTCATATCAGGAGTGAAGGGCTTTCTGGAGCGTGGCAATGACCCCTTTCCAAGATTTTAAGCCACTCTACGTTCTAATACAGAGTAGTCTATGGTCATTTAGGCTGTCAGGGTATGTGGTTGCTGTATGTACATTACGTTGTATTGTTAGACAAAAAAAAGGCAAACTTTCTTTGTGGCTGATGTACAAAGCACTATTTAGGTGGTATTTCTTGCTGCTTTACAAATCAGCCCTATAGTTCCCCATCTGCCAAGTCGTTCCCCCTAATGTTTTTAGTTTTACCAAAGCCTTATTTTTCAACTAAACTATACTGTTTATATGTGCATATTCTGATGTTAGAGAGTTTAAACAAATACACACCCTATGGTTTACATTTTCACAAAGCCTAATAAGGTCACAATTTACCTTTACGTACTCTCTCTGCAGCATGTATTTTATTATATCGGTTATGGATTCTTTTATGTCAGCAGGCAGGTTCTGTATTAAAAAAAAAAAAAAAAAAAAAAAAAAAGAGAACTCATTATGGCATTCACACACTTCAATGCAATTCTTAGCAGCACAGGTGATACTATGTTGCCAGACTTATCAGGTTTTAGGCCAGTTTATTTTATCGAGGGGCAAAGATTTTGCTTTGCCAGAAACAGTTACATGAACTACAGCCCTGTGTAAAAAGTAGGAACTTTTATTTGCTACTTAAAAGTGTACACAAGGTGGCGCCAAAGGAAAAAATGTATATATACCTCGGGCCTCCTCCAGCCTCCTTTGGCCTGATTGGTGCTTCGCCCTCCTTCTCTGCCTCCTGGATCCTCTGCTACAGCTCTCGTCAGCAGTCAGACCAGTACACCCAGTCGGCAATTCGGGCAGTTGGCACAGTCCAGCCGCGCATTCCCCTGTCTCGCTCCTGCAGCCAGGAGTGTTCTGCGCCTGTGCAATATTACCGCGCAGGCTGCTCCCAGCCACAGGAACACCAAGAGTGGCCGTGCACTATGTCCTGATTAGCTGGATCCATGAGACAGAGGAGGATGGCGAGGGACCAATCAGGCTGAAGGGGGCCCCAGGTATGCATACATTTTTCCTTTGGTGCCATCTCAGGTTCACTTTGGGATGGGGGAGAGGGGGGCAAATGGGTACTCCCTATGGCTATTCTTCATTAAATGTACGTGTATTGGTATTGCTGAAGTTTTAAACCACATGAAATGTATATGTATTTTGCAGTAGCACTGCTGGATGTTCTGGTTGTACTGCGCGGAGTTGCCCTAGATTGTGAGCTCCTTTGAGGGACAGTTAGTGACAAGACAACATACTCTGTAAAGCGCTGCGTAAGATGTCGGCGCTATATAAATACTAAATAATAATAATAATAATAATAATAATAATAATATTGTTTTCAAACGTGTTGCTGACATCAATTTACGAAAACAATAATTCTCAATTTCAGCATCTGCTATATGTATTATCTTTGGATCATTTACAATTAAACACAAGGTTTCCATGGTTTGCAAACTATCACATAAGGTTTGAGTTTAATTTTTGCACAGTGTAAAATAAAGGGGCCAGTAACACAGAAGCTGCATCACTGTCCTCTGCACTGCTTGATGAGAGGCATCAGGTACTGTGCCCACAGCTGGTGAAATGCTCTACATTTCTGTGAATTGCACAAACCAGCCTCAGCAGTAACTGGCCTAGCAGACTAGACTGTTTTGATAAAATCTGCTTGTAAACTATAAAAAAAGTGTTGTGGATCATGTTTAATGTAATGCCTGTATACAGAGGGGTGATTTATCCCTGCTAGACTGATTCAGTAACCTGCGAGTGATGTTATGGTAACTCCCAACTCATAACTTCATGCAGCTGTTCTTGTGGTTTCATGTCCAGCTGCCCAAGATGTAAGAGTACACAAGATTTCAGCTGTAAAACTAATGAGTAGATTTTTCTTCAATTTACGGTGTGCTCTAAAAGTACTTTTTTAGGATGCAACCCAATTTCATGATTACACTTATAAAAATCTGCCATGGTAGACAGTGGTGGTCAGATGTTTGAAAACATTACTACATCTAGAAAACGCTGTTTGTATTATTGGGGTGTGGAAAACATTGCTTAAGAAGGCACTGTTATTACTCACCCGTGCACAGTGCAGACCCACTCAGGGACGCGAATATGTCTGAAGCCAGCTGGTCAAATAACTTCAAAAAGGGGAGACAGTGCTGGACTGATCACAGAGAGAGGACTGAGACAGCTCTATAGGATCCAGAGCCTTCCTTCAACCTAGTTATAATTATATATATATATTTTTTTTTTTTTTTTTTTTTTTAGTGTACTGGTTAAGGGCTCTACCTCTGACACAGGAGACAAGGGTTCAAATCGTTAAGCAAGACAGAACCTACTCAGTGAGGAGACCTTGGGAAGGTCTCCCCAATACTGCTACTGCCTACTGAGAGTGGCTTAGAGGCTGCAACTCTGGTGTTTGAGTCCACAAGAGAAAACCGCAATATAAATGTTCTGTGCTTTGTCTTGTCTTTCAATGTCGCTTCTGATTCGCTTTAATGTGTAACTGTTGTGGCACTAAAATTCCTAACATGTGTAGGTCAGATTTTTCCTCTGTGGTCCACAGGTATGCAGGACCTTCACAACTTATCTGAAGCCATCAAGTCGCTGACTGTATGTCTGACATACATGTTAGATGATCTGAAGACTTCCACTGACATAGAAGGCATAAGACAATAAATAGCTAGTATCCATACATACAGTTACATGGCAAGTGATATACAAGTAAAAATAGCTTGCGAGGCAATGATGCCACCTTTAAATGTCTGTGCCAGAGGAAAGTGTACATGCTAGAAAAATTTTAGTACATCTGCTTATCCGTGAAATACATGTCTCTACCTGCACAAGCCTTGTCTCACCTGCAAGATTTTCTCTGCCAGAAACACTTCCCTGTGGAAAGTACCTGAGAATTATTCACTGCCTTTCACTGAGCATTTTATATCATTAATAAATATCATTCCTGTGGCTTTGGGATTGCACATCCTGAAACTGAAATCAGTCCCAACCACAACTGTCTCCTGTCAGCTTACGACTATGGTTAACCCCTGTGGTGCTGACTGCTGAACAGCTAACAAACACACAGTACTAGAGCATAATTTGACTAGCCAGGGAGGCATATTGCCCACAGGTACTAAAAGATAAAATGACGTAATATGAATGGGAAAAAAACAACATGGAAAGTGCAAGGAGACAAAAATTCAAAACGTTAGGGGAATTTGTTTGCACTTTACAGCTGTTTATGGGAAATTCCACTTTTATTATAAACTAACATTCACTCAACGGTGTTGTACAGGTGCGCGCATGCACGGCGGATGGTGCGCACGCACGTGCACGGTGCGCACGACGTGTTCGCATGCGGCAGACAACAGTGCAAGACCTAGAGCCCGTTTTTAAACGGTCTTAGGTCAGCTAGTGATATATAACCTGCTAGGTATCTCATTGAATATAGCACAAAGACAACATAGTGATGATTGAAATCAAACTGATTTATGAAAAAAATATGCTCATTTTGAATTTGATGCCAGCAACTCGTAGTGTATGTTCTTTATTGTTTTGCATCCCACCTTTTCTTTTAAAGAGACTCTGTACTTTAGAAAAAAAAACACTCTGGTGGATACTTACCTTGGGAGGAGGAAGCCTCAGGGTCCCAATGAGGCTTCCTAGTCCCCTGCAGCTGCAGGTAATCCAGTGCTTGCTCCCTCGAAACCTCCTGGAATCCTCCCCCGACAAAAGAAGATTTATTAACCTCTCCGGGATCCAGCAGACGCAGTTGCGGCTCTTCGTTCGGACTAGGCAGAAATAGCAGAGCCCGATCGTATCCGCTCTACCGCGTCTGTGCAGTAGAGGTATTCAATCAGGTTCGGCTATTTCCGACTTAACCCGAAGAGAAATGGCTAGTGCGCCTGCGAAGGATCGCGTTAGGTAGATATTTACCTCGTCGCACTTCGGGGGACCCGGGCAGGCTAACAGAGGGACACAGGAGGACGAGGAAGCCTCGTTAGGATCCAGAGGCTTCCCCCTCCCAAAGTGAGTATTTTTTAATTACAAATCCTCTTTAAAGAAAAACTTAATACAAAATAGAAGTTTGTATAGCTGTACGGCTAGCCACAAAAATGCAAGACACTTAACCACTTGAGGACCAGAGGTTTATACCCCCTAGTGACCAGGCCATTTTTTTACAATTCAGCACGTTTCAACTAACGGTTTATTGCTTGGTCATACAACTTAGCGCCCAAATTAATTTTACTCCCTTTTCTTCTCACAAATAGAGCTTTATTTTGTTGGTTGGTATTGGATTGCTGCTTTTTTTTTTTTTTTTTTTAATTAATCAAAAACTTTATTTTTTTTAATCATATTTTTTTTTTAAATTCCCCTCCAAATTACATACAATACACAATACATACATAGACATATGCCTATGATAGGGATTAGATTGTGAGCCCCTCCGAGGGACAGTTATGTGACAAGGCTATACTCTGTACAGCGCTGCATAAGATGTCAGCGTTATATAAATACATTTATGTATAGAAATACAAAAAACAGCCTGCCAGCACTGATCAGCCACTGGCAGGCTGATTGCTGATGCCCACGGTTTACAGTGACGGGAGCTTGCGAGCTCCCGTCAAATCTCGCTCCTCGCAAGATGACACCATGTGGGGTCACTGAGGAATAGCAGAGCTTCTCTGCCCCATCCTGCATTAGGCAGTCAGCAAAAGGTTAAAGGGAACCCGAAGTGAGAGGTATATGGATATAATTTCCTTGTACTCAAAGCCAGTTGCCTGGCAGCCCTGTTGATCTTCTGGCATAAGTAGAGTCTCAGTCAAAACTCTGGAACAAGCATATGGCTAATACTGTAAAACCTGAGGCAGAGTACCTGATCTGCTGCATGCTTGTTCAGGGTCTATGGCTAAAAGTATCAGAGGGCTTCCAGTAAGAGGAAATAAATATGGCAGCCGCGGGTACCCTTTAAAGGGTTCTGTGGATCAGAAAAAAAAAAATAACAAACACTGACACTTACCTGGGGCTTCTATGGGCCCCCTGCAGCTGTAATGTCCTGCGCCGTCCTCCTACGATCGTCGGTTTCTCGCCGCCGGCACCAGTCTATTATTCGTCTAACAAGATAAATAATGCTTGCTCCCGCTCGCGTCTCCGGGAGCTTACTGCGCAGGCGCAGTACGAGGCCACGGCACGGGCGCGCCACTGTTGATCATCTGCATCAATTGTACCGGAATCTGCGGCGGGAGAACGGGTGAGGACGACAGCGTGGGACATGACAGCTACAGGGGGCTGATAGAAGCCCCAGGTAAGTGTCAGCTTTGGTCTTTTTTTCTGCTCCACAGAACTCCTTTAAAGAGGAACTCTAGAGACATAGTAGAATACAGTAAATTATTTAACCTTTACATTAAGGAGTACAAAGATTGTACATTTAAAAGCCTTTATATGGTAAGCACTGTTATAGCGCTGCAAGGATCAGTGAGTCAGTGGCAGTAACTTAAAGAGAAACTACAACCTAGAATTGAACTTTATCCCAATCAGTAGCTGATACCCCCTTTTACATGAGAAATATAATGATTTTCACAAACAGACCATCAGGGGGCGCTGTATGATTGAGTTTGTGCTGAAACCCCTCTCACAAGAAACTCTGGTACCGCGGTACTCTGGGCAAACTGCCACAATGTAACAATGTTCACAGACAGGAATTAGCGGTTTACAGCTGGCTCTAACAGCCAAAACAGCTAGGAGCAGCTACATAACGGCCCACAGTAAAAATGTCACCATGTAATAAATGTCAGAATGTAAATCGGGGAGAGGAAAGATTTTACAATGAGCAAAAACTGACTAAATCATTTATACATAATTATAGTAAAAAATGAAGCACTTTTTTTACTACATTATTTTCACTGGAGTTCCTCTTTAACCGCTTGCACGTAAAGCATTTCTACTTTGGAACTTTGCCCCATCAGTAAAACTGCTGTGGCGTTCATTTCAAAAGTGTTCCGAAACTGTGGCCAGGCCCACTTGGGTCTCCTCAGCTTGCCCCCAGCTGCCGAGCTGGGTGGAGGAAAGGGGGGAGACCATGGTCACGCATAGGAGGGTGGCCACGGAGCTTCAGAAAACTTTGGATAAAGTGGCCATAGCAGTCTTGGTAATTGGGGGAGGGGGGCTTTCACCCTTATCAATCTACCTAGGGCAGCCTTTCTCAACCTTTTTACCCTGGAGGGACCCTGCTAATAGCTTGTGGATCTCAAGGAACACCTGCAAACAATGTTTTAATCTCGAGATACCCCTGCATTTATTTTTCAGAGTCATGGTCTTTAAAATAAGGTGAGGCTGTTAATTTCACTAACTCGTATTACGCTGCCACTCATTATACTGTGCTCATAATTGTGACCCCCAATTTAGTTGTTCTTTTTGCAGTACCCCCTATTATAATGGGCTCTATTATACTTCTCCCACGATGGCAGAAAATGCCAAGGAACCCCTGCAGAATCCTCAAGGAACCCTGGTTGAGAAAGCCTGACCTAGGGCCGCCTTAATTATCCCAGTTTCAGCATGAGAAACACTTCCTATATCTATATAATGCTGTATATAGGTATGTAGCCCCACCCTCCCAGTAATGTTAAGGCTGGGCTGTTTAGCTATGCGGAATTCTCCTGGATGGAGACCCCTCTGTTATGTAAAGGTGAGACATAATGTTACTATAAAGATGCTGCAAGCTTGTTGTCGTGCACACTGTCATCTGTAGATAAGAAAACGGTGCCGGTTTTCTTCTGTGAATGATGTTGGAGTTACTATAAAGAGGTCTCTGAAGCACAATGATGATTTCCATGGTGGTGGAATCCTCGGAGGAACAATGTCTACATCTGACAGTATTTTCATACTAAAGGTGCCTATAGGTGTGATACTTTGGGGTTTGAATTGGCTGCTTCATGTGTCATCGGCAGTGTTACCTGGCAGTGAACTTCTACAGGCTCATGTCTATATGCGCTTTACATAGACTGTTACTGAGGATACTGACATACCTGCCTTGCAATAATAAATGCTTTGCCTTTTCTTCTAAGCAATGTGTTCTATTATGTTCTGCACAAATATTCATCATGGGAGAGGCCCGAACTTGTAAATGGCATTATGTTATTTCATGTAAGTCAGCAGCTACATCTCATGGCAAATAATAAAAGCCAAGTAATAAGCCTATGATTTACCAAAGAAAAGAAAAACGTGACAATTATTCAGTCACTGAAAAGCAAGCAATTACAGAACACCAACAGAGGGAACCAGCTGCTCCCAGGTATCATTGGGAATATTTACCTTTTTGCGCAGTTTTCTAAAAAGTGGTTTCAAGTAGGACTCCGTTTGCTTCTGTGTGGCACTAGCCAGTTTACCATGCACGCTACGTTTCACATAGTCTTCTCTTGCATTCAAATCTTTAGCCCAGACACCTAAGAGAAACTAAACCACAAATTCTGATTACTCTACTGACATCTAGTGGGCGACTGAAACCATGCAATAAATTGTCATTGTTTTTAGTTACCTATTATTTAGTAATTATATAGCGTTGACATCTTCCGCAGTGCTGTACAGAGTATATTGTCTTGATTTATACAAAACATATCTATGTATATACTGTGACTGTAGAGCGTCCCTGTGACCTCGCCGCCGGGAGACTTGGGCGCACGATAAGGCCGGTATGACTTATCCTGCTGCTGCACAAGTTCCTGGCAGCGTTAAATACCAGTTCCCCCTCTAGGTCCACGTGGATAGTGGGGAATGATGTAATTCGGCTTCCAGCTATTGCTGGCGACCGAATTACAGTGATTTAAAAGTAACTTCTGCGCCGTCTTCTGACAGCGCATAAGTTACTCACTGTGCGCCACTATAGCCATAATTCCTATTACAGTTTATGGTGGAGCCGGCTGCGCCCAAATCTCCTGCGTGTAGTCGCAGAGTTCCCCAACCCTGTCCTCAAGGCCCACCAACAGTGCAGGTTTTGCAGGAAACCACAAACATGCACAAGTGAGGTAATTAGTGTCACAGCAGAGCTGATTAACTACCTCTATGGATTTATACAAAACATGCAGTGTTGGTGGGCCCTGAGGACACTGTTAGGGAACACTAGTGTAGTGTATGTATTGTAGTCTAGGGACAATTTTTTTAGGGAAAACCAGTTAACATATCTATATTTGAGATGGGATAGGAAACCAGAGTGCCCAGAGGAAACCCACGCAGACACAGAAAGAACAGTCAAAATCCGTGCAGATAATGCCCTGGCTGAGATTCGAACCAGGGACCCAGCGCTGCAAGGCGAGAGAGCTAACCACTACGCCACCGTGCTTTAGTTATAGCATTGACATTTTTGGCAGCACTTTACTAAAGACACATGAATGTGCTATAAGCACCTGCATCTCAAACTGTAAAATGGATAGGTAGACCTATCCTTGTGTAACTGATCACACTAGCTCAGACATACTGTCTAAATCAGGAATGGGCAAACTCGGCCCTCCAGCTGTTACGGAACTACAAGTCCCACAATGCATTTGCCTTTATGAGTCATGACTGTGGCTGTCAGACTCCTGCAATGCATTGTGGGACTTGTAGTTCCTTAACAGCTGGAGGGCCAAGTTTGCCCATGCCTGGTCTAAATGATCATCTGACAGATTTGCAAAGTTCTGATTTTCTGTGATCACTTCCTACTTTAGCACATGATCATGACCAGCAAAACAGACTGATCCCATGCATCTACAGGAGTTCCCATGTGTCTATGCGAGGTCTCAGACACCAGCATCCCTAATAGTGAGACCCTTTTTCCATACCCCTTGTGCTGTCTGGTGGCTGGAACAGATTTCAACATCAGTTTTGAGCATGGCCAGCCAGGGAACCTGCATGAACTGGACAGTAAGTCTGAGCTGGTCAGGTCAGTTACAGAGGTCAGCAAGATCACACAGCGTGGGAAAATGGGCAGGTGCCGGAACCCATAAGTGAAATAATGAAGAGGTTCCGCACACTGTCACTAGAATCAATAAATGTATTGTCCCAACACCCACATACCACCTTTGTCAACCGGCAATAGTTTTGTGGCCACACAGGGTTCTCCTTTGTCAGGGAATATTAGACAAAAGATATATACGGGTATATCGAGAATACGGATTCCAGTGACAGTGTGCGGAACCTCATTACTTCTTAAGTCACCCAGGCACTATTGTCTAATGAATTGCATGGTAGTCATTCCAAAGTGCCAGAGAAACAAATCACACAAATTGTACAATGGGGGGGGGGGGGGGGGAGGCTCATGCTACGTCACTTGGACATTTTCTGGAGCGGGCAGCAGTGGTATAATAGGAGCAGAGAACAAACCCATACTTTCCTATAAGCCTGTATACTATATATTGACTGCGTAGTCAATTTACCCTGCATAAGGGAATATCTGTTACAATATTGCAATGGCATTTCCGAACTGCATGGGTATCAGATGCATTTCCTTATTCAAGGATATGGCACTATTCCACCCTGCAGCCAATGTAAGCAACTCCATAAGACCACCGGAGGGAGTACAGCACATTGGGTACGCTACTCCACTGCCTGCTCCGGCAAAGTGTGGTACAGCGCTGACTTCCAAAACAAAACAAAAAAAAATGAAGCTTCTGGACTTTCAGAAGCGAAGCATGCATGGCTTAGTATAGCTAGAAGGGGTCACCTGTTTCATTTAAAGCAAATAAAAGGAATCCAAGCAGGTTTCATTCCATTTAAAAAACAAAAATAAAAAAAATCCTCTTGCCACAAATCAGCTGAACTGCAATTTGAGTGTTAAAATATCTGTACATCTGTGACACCTGCTCAGTTTAAATCTGATGAATACCGATCTAGTAAGCCAAATCAAATAAGAGTCTGCCAGGATGGCTGGCTTTATTAATATAAAGATGATTGAAAAGAAGGTACTTGTTTGTTCTGGCATAACACGTGAATGCACACTGCTAAAGGTCTTTGAAGCGTTTTACAGCTGCAATATCCGAGTCCTTTTAGGTATACCTGTCCAAATCTCACTTATAAAAAAAATAGGCGGAATAAATGGATACCAAACAACCCATGTGCCATTCCAATTCCTGCTAGTGTGTTATAAGATCAATCTTGCAGCTATATTTACCTTTCTGACTTTATTAATGATAGCCACACTTACCTTTAAGACTTTATTGATGATATCCATGTCCTTGTTGTCATCCCCTTGTCCAAGGCTTTCTCCTAAGGCCTAGAATACCAAGACATAGATTAATACAAATGTTAAATCAGTAAAATCAAAGCCCTGCAGAGTTTATCACGCATTTTGCCAAGCTTAGATGTAGACTTTTAGTACCAGCGCAGCTCATTCTGGAAGAGTTAAATGAAATTAGTTCCAGCTGATACACAGACTGCTTCCCATCACATGATGTAGTCAGAGCGCTATTCATTTCAAACACCTGTTCCAGCCATTTTGGACGTCATTCAACTCCCACTTTCCAGATGTTTGTATAAAATGTGTCCTGTTCCTCACTGTGAGAGTCCTGACGCCTTCTGGAATGGTTTACACCTTTCACCCAAAGCAGTATTTCTAGGGCGGTATGGTATAGTAAAAGATACCCCTGTGGATTTAAATGTCTCTTTAGAGTGAAATAAGGATAACAAGGAGAAAGCTTGAAGCTAGTGTGCCCGACCTCAAACTAACAGGAAGCAGAGGACACCTCTACACACATATAGTATTACTAGCCACAGGTCTTATATTTAACAAAAAACAAAAAAAGGGTTCTGGCTGCCTATCAATGTTTCTAGTTTAATTTAAAAGATGGAAACAAAGTGACAGTTTATGAAGAGTTCTGTATTCTCATTTTCTTCCAAGCCATATCAGGCTCACTAAAGCGGATGGCAAAGCAGCATGACTTTTTATAGTTCTATATAAAGAGGTGAACAGTAAGAATCCAGCTAAGCTATGTAACCTGTGCTCAAATTTCAAGCTTTATTTCGCACAGGTGATTGGCACATACACATGCATAGTGCATATTTGTGCTCTATCCCTATTGTGATATGACTATGTCAGTGTGTTGTATGACAGACTACCATCTTGGCCACTCCCATTACCCGAGCAACCTGAGACACGGAGTAAGCACCGGTATGTGATTGGATCAATGTTACACAATCACGTGTACGAGCGGTGGTTTTTAGAGCTCCTGACTGGAACGCACGTCTGCTGGCGCTCGTAGGCGGTATCGCACTGATGGCAGCTACGGGGAACTTCCGGTTTTGAAACCAAATGCCGGCATTATATATATATATATATATATATATATATATATATATATATATATATATATATATATATATATATATATATATATAGCTGTCTACAATGGCAGGTTTGTTAGGCAGTGTTTGCCCATTTTAAAATCTCTTCTCTCTCAGATTTACATTCAGGCATTTATCACAGGCGGCAACATCTTTATTCCTTTCAGATGATCTCTGCGGAATGTTTGTTTACTGAGAGTTCTATGCACAGAGGGAGATACTGCTTACTTGGAAACAGATGTCATTTCCCACAATGCAACAAGGTTCACAGACAGCAAACTGTCAGGGCCTTGGCCCTGACATCACACCACAATATCAGCCTTACAGATGTCCCTGATGATTTATTTGAGAAAAGGTGAAATATTTCTCTTGGGAAAGGGGGTATCGGCTGCTGATTGGGACGAAGTTCAACCTTGAGTTAAAGTTCCCTTTTAAGTTAACTGGAGTGCATCATCTCACCATCACTTACCTACCCTAGTTAAGCCCCTCCAAACGTAACCCCATTCTTTGAGGTCAAACATAGCAAATATGGGAAGTTTAAAGTGGTGTGTCAAGACTACACTGAGTCAAGTCTCATCATGGCTGTCTGGTTTGCCTACTGGCAGGAGGAACTTTTACAGATTTAGGCCCCTGGGAATCAGAAACCTAGGAATCGCAGCCCCAGAGATCCAAACTGACAGTGAATGCATCTACTGATAGTAAACATGAACCCTAAACACCTGGTGGCCCTATTCACGATAGACCCAGATGCAGGAGACCGGGCCGTGGCAAGAACCACAACCACTTATCACGTGCAGACTAGGAGGGGGGAATCCCATAATTAAATTTATACACCAGAGTGCTCACTATGCCCAAAACCACTGTAATCTCCGAAGGGCTTTTCTGTCCGACCGCAGCCTTTAATGCTTTCAGGTCTGAAGTGAACTTGTTGCACTTTTAGAAATGCCTCAAATTGAAGCAACACTTGGAGACAACCAGGAGTTAATTTCAGATCAAGAGGGTCAAATATTGATCTAAATTTATGCAAAGTTAACTTATAGCGTGCTTCAGGCTAGGCAGGTCCTCAGGAAAGTCTTACAAACCTCAAGCTCCTCAATAGTTGTATTTTCCTCGTGGACCTTCAGGTCATTCTGTGTATCTTCTTCTGTTTGTTCTGGGCCAGCCACAATCTCATTCAGATACTGCTGGTCAATCTTATCCAATGCAGCCTTCAGGTCATTTCTTAAGCCCTAGAAAGTATAGACCAAATACAAGAGATATATTGAAACACTGAAAAACAATTAAGACAGCTCTGATCTCAAAAGAGTGCACACACATTGCTTTGAGTAGGACTGTCTTTGCAATCAAAAATTAATGGATAGTACAGGTGAATTTGAACAGCCTTCCTATCTTGTTTCCACTGCCCCCTGGCTTCTTGAAGTGCATACATTGGAAGATGGCCAGTGGTTTTAACCAGATAGATGCCTCTCTGATCAAACCTGATTTTGCCTGCCACACACTGCATACAAATTTCAGCATGAAATCTGTGGAGCAACCTCCACCTGCCCGGTTTTGGGGGGTCTAAAGCACTCATTTTGCGGCGAAGATGCGGCGGTTTAGATCTAATGAGAGGACTGAAGCGAACTAGCAGGTAAAAACAGCAATTTTTGTTCGTTTCAGTCTCTCTTTAAAGGCACTGGACCCGGGCTGGTTCAGTGGAGCGCTCATTACGTTTAAGGAAGCGCACATTAAACTATCAGAGCAGAGCGTAATTTAGCAGCGCACACTATGGCTGCAAAACATGCGCTGAGAATTATTACCACGTGCTACTGTCATTAAGCTGTAGCTGCACAGCTTAGTGAATCAGCCTCATACTCAAACAAACTGGCAAGTATTAGAGCTTCCTGACAATCACTCAGTCTCTGTTTAAAATGTGTGCATCTTATAAGTTCTCATTGCTTGTAAAAGTGTTCCCCTCTGCAATTCATTTTCCTCCCTGTGCATATTATTATCTGGAGCATGAGCAGATACAGGTCGCTAAGATAAAGTCGACAATGCTCAAAAATCTTTGACTTGGCACTACAGGCTACCACATTTATTTCCATTTAAACAATACTAGTTTCCTGGTAACCCCATTGGTCTATTTGGCTGCAGCGGTGTCTGAATAACACCACAAACAAGCATGCGGCATAATCGTCAGATCTGACAATAATGTCAGAAACACCTGATCAGTTGTATGCTTGTTCAGGATCTGTGGCTAAAAGTATTAGACGGAGAGAATCAACAGGGCTGCTTAAAAGAAAATAAATATGGCAGCCTCCATATCACTCACCTCGGGTTCATTTTAAAAGCATCCTTTTATTATACTGTAGTTCTTTAAAACAGGTTTTCTGTACTGTAGGGAATATTCCTGATTTTCTGACAGGTGGAATTCAGAAACATGCAGGGAAGTTTGACAAAACAGAGAGTGAAAAGGCTAACAGTAAAATAAAAAAAAAATAAAAAAAGTCATCTTCATTCAAGATTATTACTTAACCTAGCAAAACTGAGCATTGGTAAGGCCTGAAGTAATTCCATATGGCTTTGAGCTTCTATTAGTTTAGTTAATACACACATTCAAATACCTTGTTCACTTCTGGAGCTAGAATCTCTATCTTTCTTAAGCGTTGGAAAGAATCGTAATCGGTTTCTCCAAAGAGTCTGATAGGTTCCCCTCTTTCCCGCAGTCTTCTTATTACCTAGGATGTACACATCAGATCATTATTGGGTGCTCTGCAGGGTCCCCATCCCTTCCAAAGTTTAAAATGCACAATTATTTTTGCATTTAAACACAGTATTTGAATAGCCTTCTGTATTTGCAAAGTAAAGGAAAAGGAGACGACATGGACTATGACCTGGATTCTATCACAATACAGAAGATTCCCCACATAGCCAATGATGCAGAACAAGTGTGTGCTCAGGAGCTCAGCCTTCATATATTACATGCTTGTTCTGGGTCAGTGACTCACTAAGTACTTGAATGAGAAAAACAGCTGACTGTCAGAAAATCACGCAGCAAAGTGAAAGCTCCCTTATTTATTTTCTAACAGGATCACTTTAAAACTAAAGTATTTTTTTAGAGTTGCTGAATAAGGATGTGAAATAAATTTGTTTAATATAAATCATTTTACAAACTGTGTTAAAGCATTGGTCCATTTTCTCAGATGTTTCATTCTTAGTTAAGGGGAACTGGGTACTATGCCATTACTCACATCATTTTCCATTTTAATGAAGCTATTCTAGAGAAATGCCATTTGCAAAACAAAAGTCAGCACGGTGAACAAGAAATCCCTTCAGAAAACCACAGCTTCTAGGAAAGTGGGCATTACTTAGGGATGTCCCAGGTGGGCGTGTCTGTGGGTGGTGGCCTGGGAGATTTTATGTGAAAGAGTTGAATTAAATCCTGTCTCCTCTGTATGACCTAGCCCACTTTCTCCTACCAACATTATAACTCTCTGCAGCCAGCACTGCAGCTCTGTAGAGTTTTACCTTCCTGCTCAGTGTGTAATAAAGCAGTTAACCCTCTTCAAACTGTCCCAAGCATGTTTATAACAGTGATGCAAGGGTTCATCTCCCTGTCATGCCCAGAACAACAATTTCTCATATTTTTAAAACCCTTTTATAAAAAGACACTAGGGAGGAACTGGGAAAGGTTTTTTTTGTAGGTTATTCATTTTAAGTTTTATATGTCATTACAAATATAAAGGTTTAATGCTGTAGTATAAGCAGAGCAGGCAGGAGGTAGATGGGAAGACTATAGTTGCAATGCTGGCCACGAAGAGTTAAACTAAGCAGCAGAGGGAAGAAGTGGGTATGGTCAGCTAATTTGTGTGCACAGGTAAAGACTAGCTTGTACCATCTCTTCCTCCCTTACTACAGTACTTCACAAAAGGCAATCAAGTATGGAGGAGGGAGTCTGGATGGCTCAAATATTTCCAGCAGCATCTATCTACTGCACAGGAACCCTGTTAGGCACACCCAGTCAGCCAATACAAAAATTAAAAATTATATATATTCCAGTGCTTCTGGTTCAGCAACCACCCAAGTGTCGCTATGCTACAAACGATGTGCCCAACACCAAAGATAGGAAAATGTGGCTTACCAGCCTTTACCAACCCAAATTATAGGGCTCAGTCAATAATTAACCAGTTCACCCCCAAGTGGTTTTTACCCTAACGGACCAGAGCAAATTTCACCTGTCAGTGCTCCTCCCTTTTATTCCCTAATAACTATTACTAATCACAACAAAATGATCTATACCTCGTTTTTTTCGCCACCAATTAGGCTTTCTGTGGGTAGTACATTTTACTAAAAAAATTTTTATTCTAAATGCGTTTTAACGGGAAAAATAAGAAAATAATGGAAAAAAAATTATTTCTTCTCAGTTTTCAGCCATTATAGTTTTAAAATTAAAATGTTCTCCTGTGGTTAAAACTGACACATTTTGTTTGCCCAGTTGTCCCGATTATTAACCACCCTGGCGTTCTGATTAAATCGCCAGGGTGGCTGCGGGAGGGTTTTTTTTAAATAAAAAAAAAACTATTTCATGCAGCCAACTGAAAGTTGGCTGCATGAAAGCCCACTAGAGGGCGCTCCGGAGGCGTTCTTCCGATCGCCTCCGGCGCCCAGAATAAACAAGGAAGGCCGCAATGAGCGGCCTTCCTTGTTTTGCTTACATCGTCGCCATAGCGACGAGCGGAGTGACGTCATCAACGTCAGCCGACGTCCTGACGTCAGCCGCCTCCGATCCAGCCCTTAGCGCTGGCCGGAACTTTTTGTTCCGGCTACGCTGGGCTCAGGCGGCTGGGGGGACCCTCTTTCGCCGCTGCTCGCGGCGGATCGCCGCAGAGCGGCGGCGATCAGGCAGCACACGCGGCTGGCAAAGTGCCGGCTGCGTGTGCTGCTTTTTATTTGATGAAAATCGGCCCAGCAGGGCCTGAGCGGCAGCCTCCGGCGGTGTTGGACGAGCTGAGCTCGTCCAGACCGCTCAGGTGGTTAAACCGTTTAAATTATGTCCCTATTACAATGTATGGCGACAATATATTATGTGGAAATATAGGTGCTATTTTTCGGTTTTGTCCGGTCCATAATTAAAAGGGAAATAAAAACTCGAGATGCTAGCATAATATTGCCCCTGTTTAACTCTCTAGTAAGGCCACATCTGGAATATGGAATTCAGTTCTGGGCACCACATTACAAAAAAGATATTGCAGTTTTAGAGCAGGTGCAGAGACGAGCAACAAAATTGATGCGTGGGATGGAAGGACTCACTTATCGAGAAAGGTTAGATAAACTGGGTTTATTTAGTCTAGAGAAAAGACGCCTTAGAGGGGATCTAATTAACATGTATAAATACATCAGAGGGCAATATAATACCTTGGCGGATGAGCTTTTTGTCCCTAGGCCTTCTCAAAGGACTAGAGGACATGATCTGCGCATGGAGGAAAAACGTTTTAGCCATTTATTTAGGAAAGGGTTCTTTACAGTAAGAGTGATTAAGATGTGGAATGCATTGCCACAGGAAGTCGTTATGGCAAACTCTATACCTGCATTTAAAGGGGGCTTAGATGCTTTCCTTGCATTGAAAGACATCCATGGCTACAATTACTAGGTAATGCCTAATGATGTTGATCCAGGGATTTTATCTGATTGCCATCTGGAGTCGGGAAGGAATTTTTCCCTTTAGGGGCTAATTGGACCATGCCTTGTAAGGGTTTTTTCGCCTTCCTCTGGATCAACAGGGATATGTGAGGGAGCAGGCTGGTGTTGTACTTTATACTGGTTGAACTCGATGGACGTATGTCTTTTTTCAACCAAAATAACTATGTAACTATGTAACAAGCCCCTATGTAGTAAAGTTATAGTAATATTCCCTAATAACATTTAAAAGCGGAGTCCCTAAATTACTATTTATGTCTTTTTTTAAAACTTTTTTTTTTTTACAAGTGTTTTTTTGGGGGGGGGGGGGCTTTGGAAGTACAAGTTATTTATTTTATTAATATTGTGTATAAGTGTATGTATGTGCCTGTATGTGTAATTTTACTTTTTGGCCACAAGATGGCGCTAGGGAACACATTCCCATTTAATAGGAAGGGTTCACTTTTTTTTTTTTTTTTTTTTACATTTGGTTACACTGTGACGGCTTCCTGTTATATGAATGGACGCGGCCGCTGTTCGCGGTCACGTCCATTCATTCCATGAATCGCGATTGGGTAGAGGTCCGCTCTGTCCTCTTCCCCAATCACGGAACGCGATGATCCAACAGTAAACTGCGGCAGGAGTGGCGCGCACCCGTGCGGCTCGGGATCGAGCGACTTATTCAAACGTCCTGTTACCGTTAACAGGGTAAAACAGGACGTTTTAATAAGTCAGATTGCTGTTAATAGGTTAAATCTTCCAACTTGACCAGACATCAGATGTTCTCCTCCACAACAAAACCTCTCATGATCAGCGCTTGTACACAATCTTTTTCCAAATCATATGCACTTCGTGCAAAAAACGAGAGAGCTCGAACTAGGTAAGTGCAGACTGTTTATTGCTTAAAACATATACTTCCAAAGGGTGACAGGTTCAACTAAGTACAGCAGTAAAAAGACAAAACAAAAAACCAACACTATAATTTTAGGATGACCAAAAAGACCAATCACAATCTGATAATGATCAAAGCAAAGGCTGGGTAGTGAATGCCACTTTCAATTTATTCTGTTACTAGGCACCTTAGCCCGTTTAATAACGGCCGCCACCAATTAGCACGCATGCGCGCTCCCGCAGCACGTGGGCGCGCACCCACTCGCCGCCCGGCCCCTGCCTGTCCTGCTCCCGTCCAACGGCTGTCCCTGCAGCACATGCGCAGTAGCACGCAGGAACACACACACACACACACACACACACACACACACACACACACACACACACACACACACACACACACACACACACACACGGACTTGGGACGCAGAGGCACAGGGGTTTTATTAGGTAGGATATTGTCATTTAAGTCATTAATTGTCATTAAGTTCTGCATTTACCTGCTGGCTCCATACCTACCGAAAAACCATCACAAAGCCACGTTGCCGCCATTGTGTTTTATATCTTAAGCATAGAAAACAGAATGCTATTTTCCAGCAGGGGGCAGGGCTACACAGCAATACGGCGGCCACGTGGCTTGTGGAGGTTTTCAGGAAGTATGGAGCTGGAAGGTGTGTATAACTTTTAAATGACAATACAATAAAATAAAGTGAAAGTGGCACTTTAGGCTGTATAGCCTCTTTAAGTTTCTGGGAGTCACAATCGCAGAGAACCGAAAGCTTTTTTTTTTTCAATTCGACTGAAAAATCCGATCGGATTCCCGCTTTTTTGTTGTTTTTTTGTGTGATTTTTATCAATCTGAAATGCTGGAAATTTTACTAAAGATTGTATGGTGTGTTAGATTGTCAATTTATTAATATACACACTCTAGCAATTTTCTCAGTTTCCAATCATTTTACCATAATTGGGGTAAAATTGAACATATGTGTGTGGTCACATTTTTGAAATGTTACAATTAGTCAGAAAAATGTATTGCAATTCTTGAATTAAACAGATATTTTAAAAAAATTGTATGGTGTGTGGCCACCTTTAGGGTTAGAAAAAGTGGGCGCAGCCAACACCAGCCAAATACATTCCTGAGCAACGCTGAGTCATCAGTGGGCGGAGATAAATACAAATTTCACTAGGAAAATGTAAACTGCATCCACTTACACTGTTTATGGTAGGGTTCTCAAACTTTGCACAGCTGGTCATTGGGTGACTGGGATTAATATTTAAAAAGTGGCTGGAGCTTACAAAAGCGAATCAAAATTCACCTATTTATTTTCAAGGGGAATATTTAATTGCTGCCATTCTTGCACGGTTAATGACACAAGCCTCAAACCTGGTACAGTGGGTCATTGGGTGACTGGGGTTCAAATTCAGAAAAGGGGGTGGGGCCACTAACAGCCAATCAGATTTGTTTTATTTCAATGCAAATTATTGATGACTAAGACTGCAAAGCTCACAAACTAGGTCATAGAGTAACTGTATGGGCGGAGCCAACACCAGCCAAATTCGGCCATCAGCTAGTTTGAAATATTTGGCATGCATTGCATAACTCCTCTATTTCTACCTTTGTTACTGTGACATATTCTTTATATGCACCTTGGGGGTTGTCATGAAAAGTAATGTTGTGATAATTAAAGAGTAACTGTCAGGCTGCAAAAGCTAATTTAAACCTCTATTCTCCTGTGTTAAACAGTTTAGAAGGAAGCCAAAAAGGCAATACTGAAGTTAAAAATCTCTCTTAGTTTTGATGTGTGCTGAACAGCAAGGATGTTAGACCCAAGCTCTTAAGAAGCCGAGAGCCGCATACCATACAGCAAAGCATTCTGGGGCCCTCCCCTCGGCTGCTAGTGATAAGTTACAGGGCTCGTGTTACAAAAGCAGCAGCTCACAACACTGAAAAATCTCTGGGCAGAGTACACTGCAGGAGTCCGCTATTGTTCCTAGCCACATGGCTAATTAATATTCACTGCACAGTAGTGTTTTACATTACCGATCTTTTGTGTGAGTCTAATCATCAGGAAGCAGGCAGGACATGACGACACATTTGGCTTCATAGGAGACAGACAAACATGGAACCTGCCATGAGCTGTCAGGAGCATCATTCTCTGCAAATACTATATAAAGATTCTGTGAAGTACAAACGTGGACAGTGAAATGCATATGTAATGTAAGTACAGCCAATCTTTAGCTACTGATATATGTGTCTATTTTCTCTGAGACCCTATACCTAACAGCTCCTCTTTAAGTGCTCCCACATGCCGATGTGACTTAGGGATGGGGGGGGGGGGGGGGGTTAGAATAACTAAAATTGAGCAGACAGCTGTTGGTTCCTGGGGCCATAAGGGTATTCTGGTGCACGAGCCATTTTACTTTTACAAAAAAAAAAAAAAAATCCAACTATCATACAATACTTTTTTAATGCATGCTTAATTTAAATGTTCTGTTAATTAATAAACAAAAAAAACCTGTGCCTGAACTGGGGCTGTAAAAGGAGATATGAGTATATTAGATGGTGTGCATTACTGGACTTTGCCTTATAACGTAGGAAGCACACTGCTGTAGTCGGCAGGGCACTACGACAGGCACCTTTTAATTGCATTTCATACAAATGCTAATACAAAAAAATAAATAAAAAATAAATAAATGTGCATTTAAATTACATTGCAAGAACTTTTAGTTTTTCCAAACTTATGCCTGCAGGCTGTCAAGGAGACTTCTGTGTTCACAGTCTGCAGCTTCTCTCCTTCCATATTTATACCTCCCCTCACCCCAAAGAAAATCCAGCACTCAGCAGTAATGATTGTGATGGGTGTTGGGCAAACGGCAAGCACTAATAAAGTCCTGACTCTCCAGTGACAGCCAATACATAGCTTGTCAATAGGGGGTTGTGGCTTAAGCAGGGATCATAGTGTGCCACTCCCTTCAAAAAAGTCACATGTCACTGCTGTCAGAGACAGGCGACTGGTTGGATCAAGAGGAGAGTGGGTGGTGTGGGAGACCAATAGGATGTCAGAGGTGCAGACCCTACCCCCTTGCAGCTTAAAGTTTTCATTTTTAAGTTGGAAAAACTTTTTTCAATATTATTTTGAATACTTGTTTAATAAATGCAGGTCTATGAAAACCATTCAGTGTGCATAACATGCAGTGATATCAGAAATACAGATTGGACCAATACTTCTTTAAATCCCTCCATGTAGTTTTTTTTAGCAAACCTTTAGTAGGAGGTAGGAGGCAATGTGCAGGCCTAACTATAAACGGTGCATATGAAATAAGAAGGCATACTAAAAACTCGCATTTTAACAGAATTGAGAGGAAGCTGTAGGTAGCAGTACAATTTGGCCATCTGTATCCTACGCTTTGCAGCCTAATTACTGCAGGGAAAGAGAAACAAATCTCCACACGTCTTGTGCAATATTCCCTTTAAAATGACAAGCAACTATAAATGTGAGCAGAAAGTTGTCATTGTGAATTAAAGTAATCATCTTTCCTCATGTTCCAACTGAGGCAAACTGCATTTTGCCAATTTGCCACAAAAAGAAAAGCATCAGAACATAAGGCCAGCTGTAAGTTCAGACTTGTTAATGGAGAAGTAACAATACAAGCTGAAATGCAGCCAAGACCAATAACTCTGCTTCACCTACATTTTCATACAGATCCAGTGCAGAACACTATGCTAGACAATAAGTCTCCTTACACTCAGTACACCATTTCTTACATACACATTATAGAGCACATATAGGAATACTACACAACCTAGGAAAACAATAGTAGGCTTCTCTGCTGGCCAGGCAGTGAGGGGGTGCAAGGCACTCCAAAATATTCAGCATACTAGCCAAACACTACAAGAATGGAAGCCTGCTACAGATATGTGTAGGTTCAGGAGGAGAACTACTACTGTGATGGTTTTGATTCAGCTATCACCTTAGTAATTTGCAAGTTGAGTTCATGCCCAGATACTGTGTAATTATGTCTGTATGTGACAGCTAGTCTTTTCTTCCACTATTCTCTATACCCAATTCCTGAAAGGTGATAGGTTAATCAATTAATATGTTAATCAACTGTTGGATTGACTTCTTATCAGTCTTATCAGCTCTTTGAATAACAGCAAAATACTTTTTTAGGTGGTTCAACTTGTTTCACAACAAAAGTTGTGAAAGCATAAAAGACCGCCGTTGAGCGTGTGTATGGGTCTTCAGAGGGGGCTCACAATGTAACCCCTATCAGTCATATGTCTATGTATTCTAGTCTATTGCCATTTTTAGGGGGAAGCCAATTAACTTATCTGTATGTTTTGCGGATGGGTGAGGAAAGTGGGTGCCCGAGGGAAGCCCACACAGACACGGGAAAAACATACAAACTTTGTGCAGATAGTGCCTGCGGAGCAGTGCTTTTCAGCGCTGCTACATTTGGCCGCACCCATAGACTATAATAGGAATCAGTCTATAGCGGCGCTCAGTGAGTAACTTTGGCGCCGTCAGAAGACAGAGCCGAAGTTGCTTAAAATACACAATAATTCGGCCTGCAGCAATCACTGGAAGCCAAATTATATCATTCCCCACCATCCATGGTGGCCTAGAGGGGGAATAATAATTAACACAGCCCAGACTTGTGCAGAAGCAGGATCAGCCATATACCGGCTGTATCCTGCGCCCAAGTCTACCGGCGCCGTTTTCATATGTGCTCAATGCCTGTGACGAGAAGAGTATACATGCAAAACGAGCAAACCGATAGACGATATCTCCTTTATTCCATCCCGAGCAGTAGTACAACTCCATTTAAAGCAGTAGTAACACTCCAAGACTCCACCAAAAGAATGTACAGCAGTTCAGCTCTCTCACAAGCCCAGCACAATTCTACCTCTAAACACAGTCACCTGGCTCTTATGGTGAATACACAAGGTTCGTTCCCGCATCGAATGCGCCGCTCGATTCCCGACGATTCGATTATTTCCAAACATTTCCGAGCGCATTTCGATGATTTTTAGGTCGATTGCCATGTAAAGTATGGCAAATCGACCTAACGATCCATCGAAACGTGAATCGGACATGTCAGAAATAAACAAATCGACGAGAATCGAGCGGTGCATCGACGGGAATTGAGTGCGGGAACGAACCGTGTGTATCCAGCATTATAGGCATTACACAGAAGCTTCCAGCAAAGCCTAGATCACAATAGGTCTTATCGGAGTCTCCAGAAGCTTCCAGCAAGGCCATTGTTTCAGTAAATAAACAAGTCCATAGGCAACTCAGCAGGTATCACTTGCAGCTATCTTAAGGTGGCCATACACTGGTCGATTTACATCAGATCAACCAACAGATAGATCCCTCTCTGATCGCATCTAATCAGAAAGGGATCGTATGGCTGCCTTTACTGCTGATTGTGAATCGATTTCACTATGAAACCGATTCACAATCTGTGGAGCTGCAGCAGTGATCGAATCTGCTGTATATCGGCTGGAAAATCGTTAAGTGTATGGGCCCCTTAAGGTGCGTACACACACACACACTACAAAAGGAAACGACGGGTCCGCCGGACCCTCCCACTGAGCGGTCTTTAGCCGACAGTATGCACGTGTATACGCGCTGTCGGCTAAAGACCGCCCAGTGGGAGTGTCCCGCGGGCCCGTCATTTCCTTTTGTAGTGCGTGTGTACGCACCTTTAAGGCAGCAACACTAGAAGCTCTTAATTAAAATTAGCTGGCCTCCAGAGTGCACAATATGATACAGAAACATTACATTTTACAATACACAGCATAGCAATATTATCAGTTTTGCCGCAGTGCCCTGGCTAAGATTCAAACCAGGGACCCATCGCTGCAAGGCGAGAGCGCAAACCACAACTTTTTCCTATTGCTATAGGGACATTTTTACCCAATGTTATAGGAATTTTGGTCCGATTTGACCCCAACCTGTATCTGTCAGGCTCTGTACCAAACTCTGGTATCTTCCAAAATTGCTACTTCAATGCATTGTATGCATGCTCATGATGTTGTATCCTGCATTTCTCTTTCGATATAAGATCACCTCACAGTCGCTACTGATAAAAGGAACCATGTGTATTGGATATATAGAATTTCAGTTTCTCAAAATATACTTGCTAAACTGAGAAAAAGAAAAAACAAAAATTCAGGAGTTGGGATTTAATGGGTACATGCCAATGCATTGAAGAGTGGGGCAGGGTGTAGAACTGCTCATACTATTATCATCATCTAAGTATTTATATTTCATAGTTATGCCTTTACCAACATACTTTCCACAAAATGCACGATGTACAGGCTTCAACCTCTCATTTTTTTTATCCTTGAACTTCAAATTAAATTAGGTCTCGGTCTCATTAACTTTGTGAACTGTAAGCCAGAATGCTCAGTCAAGTGAACTGTAAACCTATAATTAGCACAGAAGTGCTGACAGGAAAGACAAGACAAGACAAATAACATTTATATTGCGCTTTTCTCCTTGCGGACTCAAAGCGCCAGAGCAGAGCAGCAGCCACTAGGGCGCGCTCTATTGGCAGTAGCAGTGTAAGGGAGACTTGCCAAAGGTCTCCTACTGAATTAGTGCTGGCTTACTGAACAGGCAGAGCCGAGATTCGAACCCTGGTCTGCTGTGTCAGAGGCAGAGCCCTTAAAGTGAACATCCGGACTAAAAATCGACTCAGCAGCACTGAAAAGGCCTGGTGTTTCTTTAACAGTTTCACAGCATCAGAACTTTGTTTCTCTTATACAAGCCTCATTTTTAGCTGCACAGAAGAAAACTGCCCGGGCTTTTTTCCCCTGATGCTGTGCAAAGCATGATGGGATTTCTGATGTTGTTCTCCTTCTGCTGTTTTGGTGCAATTTTTTTTTTTTTTTTACATTTTGAATTTGACATTTGAAGCCTAGTGTGTGCAGCTGGGAGGGGTAATCAGGACACAGGACAGTTGGAACTGTGTCTCCTGCTCCTTGTCACCTCCTTTCAACCAAAAAGATGGCTGCCCCCATGACAAAGATGGCAGCCCCCATGAATCACAAACATTTGCATTTTCTTTTAAAACAGGGTGGGTAAGAGATTATATTACCTATCTATTCTAATTAACATAACTAATGTGACTTGATGACAGTATGTTTGTTTAGGCTGAAGTTCCCCTTTAACCATTACACCATCAGCAAAGTTATTATAGAAGGCCAAATCCAAGAAAGCTCATGCGGATGACTTGTAAACCTGTAAAGAACAGTCATATACTAGCCAAATTGACTATAAAATCTGCAATGAATTTGGATACCTACATAAGCACTAGAAAGCTAAACATTTGTTTTACATTTTGGATGGAAGTCCATTTACTGAAATCATTTTTCACTGAACATAACCGCCATTAGAGCCATATCAAGTCCATTTAACGCTGTAAGCAACCTTGTAGCATGCAGGCTTGCAAAAGCTTTTAAGCAGCACCGGGTGAGGTTCTGGTTTTGGGATATCCTGAAATGTATTTAATGTGGAGGAGTTTTCTTCCAGAGACATAGAGAATTCAGCCAGCTCACAAAAGTAACCACAATGTTATTGTTGGAGAGCTCTTGCAAGCTCTGAAGCAAAACTGCAATCAATGTTCATGGACAAATGGTCTGCATATGCCAAGCACACACATCTTAAAAAACACCACTGTGTATTTGCATACTCATGGAACATTTTCCAGTGTAAAAAAAAAAATAAATAATAATAATCAAAGAGCAGATGTCTTCCAGAATGCACAATAGTGCATAACTCGTGCCATATTTTCACACAGAGTAACAGAGTAACTCATGGGAGATTAAATCCCGGGCCAAATAAACTAGAAATTGAAGATAGAGATTTTATGTATTCAAAAATAAAAATCTATAACTTATCTTATTTTCAAGAATGAATATGCCTATAGACTGAGAATTTTGAAACAACGTCCCAAGATTCAAAAGTGCTTTCATGCTTTCACAGTCTTTACTTCAACCTGGTACTGTACAGACTTTGGTTGACTGAAGGGATTGTTTCAGGTGAAAAGTCAACTGTTGCTGTTGGTCTCTGCTGCTCAGCTGTCTAAGGAGCAGCCTGTTCTGCGCTATGGAAAAAGGAGGGTGGAGGAAAAGCCTGGTACACACATCCAATTGTAATTGCTCAAGGATTGGGTTATGTATTTTTCGGAAAATAAGACACTTTTTCTCCTCAAAAAATATGGAGAAAAAGTCCCTGCACCTTATATTCCAAAGACAGGGAGTCCCTGACGTAAGATCGCCCACCGATACAAACTGGAAACCCGCCGCAAAGTCAGGGACTCCCTGCCTCTTGCCCACCGCAGGTCTCCTCTGCTCCCCTGCATAAGAACAATTAGCGGCAGCGTGGCTCACTCCAGCAGGGAGTAGAAGACCTCCCCTCTCCTGCGCGGCTCCCCCTAGTGAGGGCTTTTGCTGATTCTGCGATCAGCAGAAGCAGTCACTAGGGGAAGCCGCGCGGGAGAGGGAAGGTCTGCTGATCGCCGCTGGAATTGCTGGTGAGGCGAGCCGTGCTGCTGCTAATTGTTCTTACAAAGGGGAGCGGAGGAGACATGCGGGGGACTGGAGGACCACACAGGTGGCAGGAGACACAGGAGGACAAACAGGACCCACAGGAACAGGAGGGGACACAGGGGAACAAAAGGGGACTCAAGGTGGACAGAACGAGACACAGGAGGACAATGATAGGGGGAGAACATGTACAAGATGCTACTGGAACATAAATGCACCAGGATAGAATGAAAATTATATATTAAAGCCCCCCTCCCCAAGTTTTTGCCCTATAAAGCTAGGTGTGTGTTATATTTCCAAAAATACGGTCGTTTTACCACCTCTATGTAGTATGAGAGCTTACTTGTACAATCTGTTCATAGTATTCAAAGTCTCCTTACCCTCATACTAGGGTTGCCGCGGTATACAGCGGTTTGATTGGGTATGGTAAATCATACTGTGTGTCAGGAACCGGCCCACGGCACGCCTGCGAATACGGTTCCCGACTGCAGGTTTGACAAGATCAAGCGGGGAGCAGCCTTATTCGAGCTAAAACAAGGCTGGGACCCCTCAGAACACCTCTCACTGCCACCACTAGCGGTTCGCTAGACACTTCCACTCTGCTGTCGAGTCCTCAGCGCGCAATCCGCGTTTTCGTATTCGGGTCAGCTTTGCGCTCAGGCCGAATACGGGAACGCCACGCACCCACACACACAGTTGCAATCTTACACTGTAGTGAAGCAAAACCACTAACAGTCGTTTCGAATGATACTGTTAGCCACTCTGCTGTCGCTACTCGCACTGGCGTTTTCGTACGTTGGGTCAGCTGCACGCTTTAGGCCAACGTATGACAAACGCCCCACACACAATGCAATTACAATTTCATATGGTAGTGTTGCTCAAGCATACAATTAGGCATGGATTTATACACAGTTGCACTTCAATCTCTTCTAGGCTATGAGTGTTAGTTTAGGTGGGGAGGTGGGGGGGGACTAGATTTAATTACATCCTCAGTCATAATTGGATTTCCAGAGATCTAACATCCACATGTAAAAATGTACTATAGTGCGCACACACACACACACACACACACACACACACACACACACACACACACACACACACACACACACACACACCAGAAGACTTCCTTAATCCAAGTTCTCCAGGTAAAAGTCTATACATCAAAAGATTGTGAAGTGAGACTTTTCAACTCCATTGTTGACCGGATTTCCTAGCTGATCAAAGATAAGGATATAGTTTGCACCTCCACCAATAATTTAATTTCCTCACAGGTAAAAATATGGTATCAAAAGGACTTCACCCCTTCACCCATTTCCAGTAGGCTGTCATGTACATTTCAAACATTCCTGTGTTAGTCTCCAGACTCTGGTAGTCTTGCTTTGTGTATTGAGACAATGGGCCGTCTCCTGAGTTCAAAAAGCCAGAAAGATAATCCTATTAGCAGGGAACCACTCTCAGAGGAACTGCATATGGTTAAGACAATCACCCATTTCCTTGCCCCAAGCAACTCAAGGCAACAGCTCCCTTGTAGCAGACCTACACGGAACACAGGCAGAAAAATGAAATAATATGTTCCTGTATTCCTAACTTCATCAGCACCCCAATATATCACCACACTGTGCATAATCACATTTTACAGCGTTTCTGGGGATTTGGGCTGTTGTGCGCATGATGCCCTCCACCGCTTCCCCCCTCTCTGTCCCCCTCCATTATGCAAATACGGTCCCCATGTTTCTTCCTGGTCGCGGGAGTGTCGCTTCATTCTGTGCAGGCGCTGGCTGGTGACATGCCTTCCTGTGATGACACACCCACAGCCATGAGCGCTCTGCGTAGGCGGACAATAGCCCAAAGCCCCAGAAAGAAGCATCTTCCTGGACATCTTCCTCTGCTTATTGCAGTTTCTTGCGAGTACCATGATAGCCCTGATTCAGCAAACACTTCTCCAGAGTCTTCTCACAGGATGTGTCTTCACAAATTCACGGTCATTCTTGTTTCAGTCCTCAAATTAACCTAAGTTTGAGGTTACTATACCCATTTCCTTCTGAAAAGATATTTGAACTTTATTTGAATAAAAGAACTCTGCATACGCAGAGCACTCTCGGCTGCAGGCGCATCATCAAAGCCCAGCGCCTGTGCAGTATCAAGCAACCCTCCCGCGACCAGGAAAAAGCATGGGGACCGCATTTGCATAACAGAGGGGGACAGAGAGGAGGAAAACGGGGAGAGGTGGCGTGCATCATGCAGTAGACAACAGCTCAAAGACCATACAATACAGTTTAAAATAAATACATAATTTAAAGGGATACTTAAGTGAAGTGGCAGTTTTACTTACTTAGGGCTCCTACCGGCCCCCTGCAGCTGCCCGCTGCCGGTACTCAAGGTTCCCCTAGTCCCCTGCCACGGCTCAGTTTCGCTTTTGGTGACTGAGCCCGTCGCCGGCCCCTGGGCAGGTGCAGTAGAGATCTTATCGGCTTGCGCAGGGCGCTATTAGGCACGGGAGCGTGAACAAGGACGCGTCCGGCCAGGCTCAGTCGCCAAAAGCGAAAGCCGCAGCAGGGGACTGGAGGATCCTTGAGTACTGGCGCAGGCACAGGCCGACTGCAGGGGGATGGTAGCAGCACCAGGTAAGTAAAACTGTCTTTTTCACTTCACTTAAAGGGCAACTGAAGTGAAAGGAATGTGGAGGCTGCCATATGTATTCCCTTTCTAATCAATACCAGTTGCCTGGCAGCCCTGCAGATCCTTTTCCTCTAATACTTTTAGCCACAGACCCTGAACAAGCATGCAACAGATCAGATGTTTCTGACAGTGTCAGATCTGCCAAGTTTAGCTGCATGCTTGTTTCTGGTATAATTCAGCCACTACTGCATCAGCAGGGCAGCCAGGAAACTGGTATCACTTAAAAGGAAATAAATATGGCAGCCTCTTTATCCCTCCCACTTCAGTTGTCCTTTAAGTATCCCTTTAAGGCACCCGGGCCCACATGAATAAGGGTATCATTACCCAGCGCACACGCCTCACTGATAAGCTGCCTGCGGCTGTCTCCAGCGGCCAGCCTGACTCCTGAGTACTTCTGCCTGTCCTCAAGTCCTGACCTGAGTGACACGGACACATACCACTGAACACTGATACGCTTCCTCCAGCGTGACTCCTGTCCTGAGTGACACACGCCAACGCTGATACGCTGCCTCCAGCTTGACTCCTGTCCTGAGTGACACACGCCAACGCTGATCCGCTGCCTCCAGCCTCACTCCTATCCTGAGTGATACACGCCAACGCTGCTACGCTGCCTCCAACCTGACTCCTGTCCTGAGTGATATACGCCAACGCTGCTCCGCTGCCTCCAACCTGACTCCTGTCCTGAGTGACACACGCCAACGCTGATATGCAGCCTCCACGTTTTCCCCATATTGTGGACAGTCACCCTGAGGGTCTGCCTTAGGCAAAGCCAGCCATGTCTCCAGCAGCCAGCCTGACTCCTGAGTACCTCTGCTTGTCCTCAGTCCTGACCTGAGCGACACTGACACATGCCACTGAACACTGATACGCTGCCTCCTGCCTGACTCCTGTCCTGAGCGACACACGCAAACGCTGATACGCTGCCTCCAACCTGACTCCTCTCCTGAGTGACACACGCAAACGCTGATACGCTGCCTCCAGCCTGACTCCTGTCCTGAGCGACACACGCCAACGCTGATACGCTGCCTCCAGCCTGACTCCTGTGCTGAGTGACACACGCCAACGCTGATACGCTGCCTCCAGCCTGACTCCCGTCCTGAGTGACACACGCCAACGCTGATACGCTGTCTCCAGCCTGACTCCTGTGCTGAGTGACACACGCCAACGCTGATACGCTGCCTCCAGCCTGACTCCTGTCCTGAGCGACACACGCAAACGCTGATACGCTGCCTCCAGCCTGACTCCCGTCCTGAGTGACACATGCCAACGCTGATACGCTGCCTCCAGCCTGACTCCCGTCCTGAGTGACACACGCCAACGCTGATACGCTGTCTCCAGCCTGACTCCTGTGCTGAGTGACACACGCCAACGCTGATACGCTGCCTCCAGCCTGACTCCTGTCCTGAGCGACACACGCAAACGCTGATACGCTGCCTCCAACCTGACTCCTCTCCTGAGTGACACACGCAAACGCTGATACGCTGCCTCCAGCCTGACTCCTGTCCTGAGCGACACACGCCAACGCTGATACGCTGCCTCCAGCCTGACTCCTGTCCTGAGCGACACACGCAAACGCTGATACGCTGTCTCCAGCCTGACTCCTGTCCTGAGCGACACACGCAAACGCTGATACGCTGCCTCCAGCCTGACTCCTGTCCTAAGCGACACACGCCAACGCTGATACGCTGCCTCCAGCTTGACTCCTGTCCTGAGTGACACACGCCAACGCTGATCCGCTGCCTCCAGCCTCACTCCTATCCTGAGTGATACACGCCAACGCTGCTACGCTGCCTCCAACCTGACTCCTGTCCTGAGTGATATACGCCAACGCTGCTCCGCTGCCTCCAACCTGACTCCTGTCCTGAGTGACACACGCCAACGCTGATATGCAGCCTCCACGTTTTCCCCATATTGTGGACAGTCACCCTGAGGGTCTGCCTTAGGCAAAGCCAGCCATGTCTCCAGCAGCCAGCCTGACTCCTGAGTACCTCTGCTTGTCCTCAGTCCTGACCTGAGCGACACTGACACATGCCACTGAACACTGATACGCTGCCTCCTGCCTGACTCCTGTCCTGAGCGACACACGCAAACGCTGATACGCTGCCTCCAACCTGACTCCTCTCCTGAGTGACACACGCAAACGCTGATACGCTGCCTCCAGCCTGACTCCTGTCCTGAGCGACACACGCCAACGCTGATACGCTGCCTCCAGCCTGACTCCTGTGCTGAGTGACACACGCCAACGCTGATACGCTGCCTCCAGCCTGACTCCCGTCCTGAGTGACACACGCCAACGCTGATACGCTGTCTCCAGCCTGACTCCTGTGCTGAGTGACACACGCCAACGCTGATACGCTGCCTCCAGCCTGACTCCTGTCCTGAGCGACACACGCAAACGCTGATACGCTGCCTCCAACCTGACTCCTCTCCTGAGTGACACACGCAAACGCTGATACGCTGCCTCCAGCCTGACTCCTGTCCTGAGCGACATACGCAAACGCTGATACGCTGTCTCCAGCCTGACTCCTGTCCTGAGCGACACACGCAAACGCTGATACGCTGCCTCCAGCCTGACTCCTGTCCTAAGCGACACACGCCAACGCTGATACGCTGCCTCCAGCCTGACTCCCGTCCTGAGTGACACACGCCAACGCTGATACGCTGTCTCCAGCCTGACTCCTGTCCTGAGCGACACACGCAAACGCTGATACGCTGCCTCCAGCCTGACTCCTGTCCTAAGCGACACACGCCAACGCTGATACGCTGCCTCCAGCCTGACTCCCGTCCTGAGTGACACACGCCAACGCTGATACGCTGCCTCCAGCCTGACTCCCGTCCTGAGTGACACACGCCAACGCTGATATGCTGCCTCCAGCCTCACTCCTGTGCTGAGTGACACACGCCAACGCTGATACGCTGCCTCCAGCCTGACTCCTGTCCTGAGTGACACACGCCAACGCTGATACGCTGCCTCCAGCCTGACTCCCGTCCTGAGTGACACACGCCAACGCTGATATGCTGCCTCCAGCCTGACTCCTGTCCTGAGTGACACACGCCAACGCTGATACGCTGCCTCCAACCTGACTCCCGTCCTGAGCAACACACACCACCGCTGCCTCCAGCCTGACTCCTGTACGGAGCCTGACTCCTGTCCTTAGTGACACACGCCAACGCTGATCCGCTGCCTCCAGCATCACTCCTATCCTGAGTGATACACGCCAACGCTGCTACGCTGCCTCCAACCTGACTCCTGTCCTGAGTGATACACGCCAACGCTGCTACGCTGCCTCCAACCTGACTCCTGTCCTGAGCGACACACGCCAACGCTGATACGCTGCCTCCAGCCTCACTCCTGTGCTGAGTGACACACGCCAACGCTGATACACTGCCTCCAGCCTGACTCCCGTCCTGAGTGACACACGCCAACGCTGATACGCTGTCTCCAGCCTGACTCCTGTCCTGAGCGACACACGCCAACGCTGATACGCTGCCTCCAGCCTGACTCCTGTCCTGAGTGACACACGCCAACGCTGATACGCTGTCTCCAGCCTCACTCCCGTCTTGAGGGACACATGCCAACGCTGATACGCTGATACGCTGTCTCCAGCCTGACTCCTGTCCTGAGCGACACACGCCAACGCTGATACGCTGCCTCCAGCCTCACTCCTGTGCTGAGTGACACATGCCAACGCTGTTACGCTGCCTCCAGCCTCACTCCTGTGCTGAGTGACACATGCCAACGCTGATATGCAGCCTCCACGTTTTCCCCATATTGTGGACAGTCACCCTGAGGGTCTGCCTTAGGCAAAGCCAGCCATACACACACTATCCAATTTTGAAGAACTGCTAAGAAATCTATATTTAGATTCCTCTTGACCTTTGCTAGATTGCTGATCGCCAGACTATGGAGAAGTCATAGGAGTCCCTCCATGTCAGATCTCTTACAGGAAATAAACCACCATGTGATGAGAAAGGACGACCTAATGCTATCGACCCAAAAACAAACAAGAAGCCTGGACTCACATGGGCAGCGTGGATTAATTTTAGGGAATCTGACCAAGCTACCAGCTTCTATAGTGATAACTAATATTTTGACTTGTCAATTAACAACAGACAGCCCTGCGAGGTGTTTAGATGCTATATTTGACATATAAGACATATACCAATGAGATGTTATATTGCAATTGGAAATGTAACCTCCTGTTCTCTCCTTCTCCCTTCCTTATCCCTCTCTTCCCCTTACACTCCCTCCCTACTTTTCCCTCTCAATCTCCCTACCAAAAAACAAAAAAAACAAAAAAAAAAAAAAAAAAACCTGGGAACCATCTGATATGGTTTAACTATATAATTCTAATTTACAGTTTGACTTTCGGACAAGTTTAGATAAGATTCTACAATGTTAAAGCTTTTATTCAGCCTTGAGGATTCTGTATGACTTGTATTCTCTTTGCGTTTCAGTAGTAATGTATCTGTGGTTACTTTCAATAAAAAATTTTATTTTTTTTTAAATGTGTGGTTCAGCCCTAAGGAGTATACATGCCCTAAAGCCTAGTCCTGAAATGACTTTGGGTGCGTACACACATGAAATTTTGATTAGTCAATTTTATCACTGCCATGTGGTATGCAAGCTTTTTCAGAAGCAGGAGTCGCCCACAAAGAGCACCTTTCTTGCTTTGGGATGTTTTTGCACTGCACTTTTGAATGGTTCCTAGATTGCTGCTTGTATTCACTACATTTTTGATAGGTCATTTCCTGGATTTGTCCAGGGGGCAAATTGCAACACTATTTATTGGCACTTGTGCACTTTTCTTTAATTCCAAAGACTGTTAATTGATTGTGCAATTTATTCTCATACATATTGATTCAGCATTGTGGTTCTCATTATTGAAGGGAGGTTTAGGAGGTTGTTCGATTGTTCTTTATCTTGATTTTGAACCCCTATTGTGGTCATCAGTGGCCCCATCACTTTTTTTTGTGGTGTTTATATGCATCTTTTTTCAATAAAGAGGATTCAGATGTAGTATCAGAGTGGTGCTTCTTGTGGGATTCTCTTTTGTATATAAGATTATTATGAGAGCTTACCTATACAATCTGTATAGCAATCAAAATCTGTTGGCCCTCACGCTATGTGAAAGTGGTAAAATTGGCCAATCAAAACTAGATGTGTATATTCACCCTCAAAGTACACCTGAGAGATTTAAAAAAAAAAGTTAAGATACTTACCTCAATAGTGTGAAGCCTCTGGATAGTCAAGAGGCTTCCCAGATGCATACATTTGAAATGGCCATGGCCAGATTTCGGCACACAGTAGGGCTGAAAGACAGCTCGCCCTGCTGCAGGCAAACTTCTGGGTGGCGTTAATGCTGTTCCCCTTCTAAGTTGTCGCAACTGGGGGAGGGGGGGGGGGAGAGGAATACGTAATTTGGGCTTTAGCCATCGTCGGCACCCAAATTAGTCACTAAGCGCTGCTAAAGCAGTAATCATTATGGCCTACGGCGGCACCCAAAGTGCTGCACCAAAAATCAGCTGTGACGTCCAAGATCGCTTACAGTCCACCATTACAGCGAACTTAACTTATTTAACTCACCTTGGTTGAATAAGTTCCTTCTGGCCGCGCTCCCAGCCAGAGATGAGCACTTTACAACTAAGCATGCACATGCCCAGTAAAACAAAGCGCTTGTGCACACATGGTCCTTACTCACACAAATCTCACATTATGAGTCTCATAATAAGAATCTGCGGAGCTGCAATGCTGGTCATGAAGCGTTAGTATTTCAGCAGCATAAGGTCACTTATAGAGCATGGCAGACAGTACTTGTGGGGACAGATGATAGCTAGTGCTGGGCGCTCTTGTGGGGGGTATCAGTGCTGAGGGGAGAAATGAGGAAACATCTACATAATTAGCATATTTAGCTTATACTAAAAAGTTGTATTAGAAAGTTATGAAATATATCTCTGTAAGCACACCAACCACACCTCTTCTTCGGACAGCTAAAAAAAAATAGCATTTGCTGCCAACAATACTATGGCCAAAATAAAAGCTGAAATGTAAAGGTCTGGCAACAGCCTCACTAGATATATATTTAAATAGCTGTATCGTTTTTTTTAATGAAGTACCCAAGGTTAAGGCTGGTTTCACAGTGGGACGTTACAGGCGCACGTTAGAGCAGCCTGTAACGCAGCCCACCGCACAGTAATGAAAAATCAATGGGGCTGTTCACAGTGCCCACGTTGCGTTACATTGTAACGCTGCGTCACAAGACAACGTACTGCATGCAGTACTTTAGCCGCGTTAGACTGCTTGCACATGCTCAGTAATCTTGTGGAGGAGCGGAGAGCGGCCAGGCACATAGCTAATTAATATGCACTGCACGTTGTGACGTGCAGTGTTTACTTCCTGGAGCGGCCGCTCTGTGCGGTGATTGGCCGGCGGGACCACGTGATGCCGCATGCGCACAAGAGTGCGCATCATGGCATCACTGACGCCAGAGTGAGCTGCACAACGCGGCTCACTCTGACGTCCAGATCCAGCACCACCAGGCGTTCGGTTAGGGGGACGTTATGCGACCTTAACGCCCCCTCTAACGCAACGTCCTGGTGTGAAATTAGCCTAAGTGTAATTAATATTTTACAAGAACCTTTCCTCATTGACAACTATAAGGATTGCAGTGCAGAAAACGTAAAGCCCTATGTTAGCCTTTATTTATTTTATTTTTTTTAAATATCATTGCATCATTCTGTCATATTTGCAGTTTACAAACCACACTCTGTATTTTAAACTATATAACAGAGCAGAGCTCATGGCTCTCAGAACTTTCCCGCAGTAAAACCTTATCTCAACCTGTCTCTCACTGTTTGGGTGTTTTAAGTGCTTCAGAAAACAGGGCTGTCTTCAACCCAAGTTGGGTCAAAGAGCTCTTTTGAATAAATAACTGAAGTTTCTTAACTTCTTGTACTGGAAAACAATATGAAACGCTTTGCTTTGCCACTAATGTACTATTTCGTAGCTGTACTACACATACAAGTCATTATTTCACAAGATTATTTTCACTTCAGGTTTGCCTAGAAACCGGTTGTAGTTTCTGCTTTTGACCTGTTCTCATTTTACCATGGCAACAACAGGTCACTCAGCAGATACAGCCTTATATGCTCCTTCACAATGTATATCACTTTATCTCAAGAATTCGTCTGTTTCAGCGAAGCTGTGCTATAGAAAGACTACAAATAAAGATACCATAAGGCTAAGCCATAACAGTATGTCTGAATTTGTGTGCTGTAGTTTTGAATCTGGCATTTTGTGGAGACTAGACACAGCAAAGCAAACTGCAGAGTGGAAAGTCTGTATGGACAAGTAGGAAAGTATTTGTGCTAGAAAGGATGCCGGCAAAACACAATATCATAAACACAATAATATGTTTATAAAGCAGAACAAGTGAATAAGATCTCACCTCCTGTCTGGATAGAGTCATAGGCAACTTCTCTTCAGCCAGCTCTAACTCCAACACTGGATTACTTGATGAGGACGCGTCATCTTCCTCTTCTGTGTTCTGTAGCTATCGGTAGTTGTTAAGAAATAAATAAATACAATGAGAGTCCAATGAGCACCAGTATTACAAAAACTTTAATGTATATTTGTCTTTTTTTTTTTATTAAGGGGAGGGGGGGGGGGGGAAATAGTATTTAAAAGTTTTACCTCCACATGTGTGAGAAATAAACCATACTGCCTCTACTTATGACAATTTAAAAATGGAAATGCTTTCCCATGGCCTTTATCCTCATGGCTGATTTAAATTTAAGCAAAATACATATATAGTGCATATTAACCAACTGGAGCATTGTTTACCATTGCACTATAGATACCTTTAAAAGGGGAGACAAACTAAACTAAATGCTGTTGTGAAAGAAAACTCAGCTCCAACAGTTATACATGCAAAATGCTCAATCTTTATTTCACCAAAACGGGCAAGCAATAGGTCAATGAGCTCACGTGTATCCGACCATATATAGCTGGTTAGTCATAGTTAAAATGCTTCTAGCATAGCTCAGAATATTTGATCAGTTTTCTTTTCAAACACACTGTTGAATAGCTATATAATCTGACTGGTTCCAGAGAGGGACGGTAGCTGTGTCAGGGCAGCAAATGACTGGTGATAATCAGCCCGTGGTTTTCTATGCCACGGTCTTCCATGTACTGCAGCAAAGTGGGGCCTTTCTCACAAAGCTTACGGATTAAACCTGACGAGTTCAGCACTAAAAACTTATATAAATAAATAATAAAAAAACTTTATTCTGTTCAAGTTTGTAAACAAATTCTGTTCCCCTGTGATTTTCTTCTGCAATATATACAAGCAAATTAAGTTGCTTGACAACCCTGACAGAAGTATGACAGATGATATTCACCAAGTAGTACTTTTTGGATTCCATAAGTCTTATTTCACATGTAATTCAGTGTTATGGAAATGGTAAGCATAGAAGAGCCACTGTGCAAGTGATGGGTCTGCACTTGTTTTGGTTTGAGCCAGGCAAAAGCTCCAGTGTGAAATAAGCCATTCTGCTGAATTCATTTTATTGCACTGGAAAAGAAGCAGGACACATATTGACCAGATGTGCGATGCTTTGGCATGGAAAGCTTGAACAAATGGGGTCAACTAAGGCCCAGTGCACACCAAAAAGCTCTAGCAGATCTGCAAAACGCTAGAGGTTTTTGAAGCAGATTTCAGAGCAATTCAAGGCATGTTTTCTAAACATGCCTAGCGTTTTCTGGAGCGTTGTTTGTGTAGCACATTTCAAATATTGTTACATTAAAGCTGTTACTGAACAGCTTCTGTAACAAAAACGCCTGGAAAACCGCTCTGATCTAGCGTTTTTCAGAGCGATTTTCCACTTTCCTATACTTAACATTGAGGCAGAAAAGCCTCAGAAATCTAAAAAAAAAAAAATGCTGCTGCCCCCTGAGTTTGAGTTTGTGGAAAAAAACGACCCGCTCTGGTGTGCACCATCCCATTCACTTTCATTAGCCAAGCTGTTTTCCCCCTGCAAGAGTTTTAAAAAACGCTCCAGAACCCCTCTGGTGTGCACCAGCCCTAACTAGGGTTTGGTAATTCAGCACTCTGCAACGGAAAAAGTACCAAAAACGTTGGTGAAAAAGTCTAAATGATTCAGATTTTCAGGCTTGTTGATGGCTTAAAAGGCATTTTATTATTGATAAGGTATAAACATATCACCTAGGAGAGAAACAAACAAACAAAAAAACTTGAAATGAACAAGGGACAAAGCCTCTTAAGAGGCTGTAACATTAAAAAAATACACAATTTCCACAATATCTACTTAGTGTAGAAGAGTTTTGCACAACTTCCAGATTGAAGAGAAAATGAGAGAGATTCCCCCCAATGGAGACACAGATAGCAGTAACGAGGAGAAAGGTTCAAATATCAATATCCGTTTATGTTTCAGTCAATAAATGTTCAAGAGTTGAACATTAGTACTGACATCTCTGAAAATTATGAATTCTGTTTTTAATTTGTGCTTACACAGAAGCATGCACCTATATGCTGTATATTATTATTATTATTATTAGGATACAGCATTGTCAGGATTTTAAACTTCACATACATTTCTGTGTTAACCACATCATTTATTTTGCTTTTCATGGTTCCAGTCGGGAAATAGGAGAAGATGAAACTGTTGAACTGATCTGACTCTTTTAGTTATCAGTATCTTGATAATAAGTCTTAATCTTTATAAAAGGCAATGAACAGAACCATAGATTATTACACTGCGTTTAACAGCTGTGATTCATTTCAGTATTTGGGCTTTTTCACACTATAGCATTGCAGATTGGCTTGCATAAATGCGTATGTCCTTGAGTTGTGCTCTTTTTTGGCACCACTATTTTTTTCCCTTTGTTTCCCATAGTGCATTTTTTCCTATTCATGCCTATAACAAAAAATGCATGCATTACAGTATAATTTCTTTATTGGAGTGAAGAGGAGGCACACCTTCTTACTTGATATGTGACGTGCCTTGGCAATCCGGTAACCATCCGGGACATTCAGTAGAGAAGAGAAGCCGGCACCGTCTGTAGATATGCTCTTTTATTTTTGGATAATGGTGACTATATATACATGTATGTGTTGTAATGTTCATATTGTCCAGACTGTTACAAGCTTGAGAAAGGGCATCGCCCCGAAACGTCGCACTATGTGTGACAGTCTTTAATGATGATTATCCAAAAATAAAAGAGCATATCTACAGACGGTGCCGGCTTCTCTTCTCTACAGTATAATTTCTTTATATTTAACTCCAAGGGACCAGGAAAAGTGGTTTACTATATCAGAAATTGTCCTAGAAATAGCCCGGCATGCCTTGATACATTCTCTGCTGCAAAGGACGAACCCGGTCCTCCCTTGGAGGTACAGTACAAGCATTTGTGGTGAACTAAAAGGTTAAGTATAGCTTAGGGCTGCATAGCCAGGCAGGACAAACTGCTAATACAGTATCCAGGGCTTCTTAAAACTTGCAGCCGTCATTGAGTAGAGGCAGACACTCACTTCCTGCGAGTGGCTCCGATACCTCCATGGACAAGACTTGCAGCACGTGTCCTGCAAAACTTTCTGCTCACACTTGAGCCAATCATGAAGCCTCTCTTCGAAAAGCTGCCAATCATGTTAAGCCACTCACATCTGTAATGCGAGTGGCTCCAATACCTCTGCGGGCAGGACTTGACACTCTCCTCTCCACTCTCCATAGTTGTGTAGCGAGTAGACCCACTCTGATCTGCACTACAAAAGAGAGTAGCCTGTACTTCACTCCACACGCTACCAGAAGCGTCATTGCTAACAAGGGAAAAGATACCAGGTAGGGTGTACAATCCCGTAGGACGACTGTGACAAAATATTATCAGTGATTGCAAACTGGAAGTGGTAACGTTGCATCCTCTTGTTTATGTTCACTTTATACCTCATTTTCCCCATGCTGCTTATTTGTACAGTACTAAAAAGCCAGCAACAGTGCCATTCTTTTTGTCTTACAAAAGTTATCAGGCATCAACTCACCTGCAACCAGCCTGAAGAGTGCAGCGGACTATGGGTTTCACTCTGACATATGATGCATGCACCGCCCCCTTTTTACTATATCCAGAGTCAGCGTCATGTAGAGGCCAAAAAAAACATGTTTACTATAACAGAAGTTTTATTATATCTGGGTCTGGGTTTACTATAACAGGGGTTTCTCCCACAGACTTATTATGGGTTAATCCTGGGACCTGGACAGGTAGTTTACTATACCGGAGTTTATTATAACAAGATTATAATATATTGGCCAGGAATGCTATACATTTTTTTTTAAAAAATAAATAAAATAAAAAAAGTATATGCTTAAAAACAGAAAAGCATGAAGTGTGAAAAAGCCCTCTTAGCTTTAAAAAAAAAAAAAATATAATATGCAGTTTACTTGGAAGCACTGGATCTTGATAAGTAAAATAAATATCTTAGCAGAAGATCAATAGTATTAAGAAGGTGTACACATACACTGCCCAAAATTAGTGCCACACGTCAGGAACCAAAATCATGAAATAATGCTAGATTCTCAGCCGAGATGGTCCTGACTAAGTACCATGTGTATAAGGCTTTAAAGAGTACCAGAGTCAGCTTACAATCTATAAAAACAAAAACAAACCAAAAAAAAAAAAAAAAAAAACAGAGGCATGTTCCCATCTGAAGGACATGCCCTGCTCGCCACTCTCAGTCCCCTCTGTTCCCTGGTAGCCCACGGAGTGACCTGTTCAGGGACTCAACTGATCTAGAAGACTTATGCATCACCTGGCCTCCAGTCATTCAACACATTTATGATGCACAACCTTTATATATAGCCCAGTCGCACTCTGACCGCAAGAAGGAGTTTTCAGAGTCACGGTGGGATAAGGCTATCCTTTTTTCTGAAAATGCTTATAGTGAAATACAATAGTCAGTATAGTTTTTCTCCACAGGCAATTCAACTCATATAAGCCATAAAGTTCTATTTTTGCTTTATCCCTCCCCAAAACATGCATCTAGCTTCCTTCTAGTTTTCCCACTTGATCGGTAAACTTTACTGTTGGTATTATTATTATTGGTGAGGGGGCCCACTGGCTTTCTCCTTGCCACCCTGCCATACATGTATCTGTGGTTCGGTGTTCTCCTGATGGTTGACGTCTGAAAATACTGGCCAATATGAGGCAGGACTTTAGACAGCACCCCATGTTTCTATGTTCTTTGCAACCTTGTGGACCATTGCATGCCATGCAGTTGGAATATAATCTTTGATGGTTAACCACTTCTGCGTAGGGTAACAACTCTCTTTCTATTTGTGCACTGTCTGATAATTGATGGAGTCAAAGTTCTTTAGAGATGATCTTAAAACATTTTCCGCTTATTACATCTTCTGCTTTCATGGGCTTAACTTTTTCTTCAGACATCTCCTTTTTCAGGCCATGATACACATGCATGGCAGATGTGTTGTATGTGTGATTAGGCTTTGCTAGATCCATTCTTTAAGGGCCTGAGCCCACTGACGTAGTCGTGTCCGCTTTTCAGTTACACGTCAATGTTACAGATGCTCAAAAGCGGACAACTGCGTTAGTGGGCTCAGACCCTAAATAAAATAAGGTCACACACACACACACACACACACACACACACACACACACCAACCAACCAACCAACCAATCTAAATACATGGTTAGATATAGACATTTAAGTTTCCTGTAAGTAGGCTATCTTTATCCAATTTTTGACCTTTTTTAAAAAAATCAGATCATGTTTTAGGTTACATTTATGTAAAAATATAGAACATGTTAGGAGGGATCATAAAAACTTTCAAGCACCGATGTATATCTATCTTTACATCATAAATGATAGATGAGGTGTCAGTGGCTGGGTGAGCATCCATAGCTACCAGCATATGATTTTAAATTACAGCTAAAGCCTTGACATCTATATAGTAATGTGCTTATATGGTAAGTGCTACAATGATCGTATAGAAGATCCAGTGTCCAAGTTAAATAACGCCAGACATATCAAGCCAGTACATGCTTAGCGTCTCAAGCCAAAATGACAGCACACTAGTAACAGCAGCTGACATTTTCAAAATGGTCTACTAAGGAAAAAAAGTGAATTAAAGCCATTTGGAAAATGTGCCTGTAAGTAAAACATGCATACCCACTTCTTAATATTCCTACCTTTTGTGCTGGCTTCTCACTTATAGGCTAACATTTGTGACAGATTAAACAAAGAGATATGGTTAGAGAGAACTATACTGTGAAAGACCTCAGAAAACGAGGATTTGCATGAAAAGAAGTTCAGTACCTTGTATCCACATCTTTCAAAATAGGCTTCTCTCTCTTTAGCAGCAAGTTCACTACGCTTAAAGAACTTCTTACTTTCCTGAAACAAACAAAATTTAGTTTAGACCAACAAAAAAATAAAAATGAGGAAATAAATAGCTGTTATAGTATAACATAAATCTGTAACCCATAAGTAGAATCCATTTATAGTAAACTCCAAGGGACCAGGTCTTGTCTAGACAAGACAACTAATATTTATATCACGCTTTTCTCCTGGAGGACTCAAAGCACAAGAGCTGCAGCCACTAGAACGCGCTCTATGAGCAGCAGCAGTTAGGGAGTCTTGCCCAAGGTCTCCTACTCAATAGGTGCTGGCTTACTGAATAGGAAGAGCTGAGATTTGAACCCAGGTCTCCTTTGGCCAAGGCAGAGCCCTTAACTACGGTGACCAGACGACCGGCTTTAGCCGGGACGCCTCCCGGGTTTGGGGTTCCCTGTCCCAGGCTGCACTGCGTCCCGGGAAACGTCCCCCTTTCACCTGCGAGACGTCTGGGCTGCAGGACTCTGGCCACCGTCAATGGTGAACGCATCAGCATCTCCCCCAGCCCTGCCCGCCCTCCAATCATGTGGCTCCTTGGCCGCATTAGCTCCGCCTCCAGTTTGCTGCCCACACCTTCCAATAGCGCGGCCGCCCCCAGTGTTCCGCCCCGCCCACCCACCTATTGCGTGGCTGCCTGGCCATATAAGGCCAGCCCATGGGATAATCTACCCACCAAGATGCAGCTGCCACAAGGGAGAAGGGTGAGAGTGCCATGTCAGTGTCTCCTCCCCACCTAATGTCTGTCACCCTCTGGCTCCTACCCACCTAGTGTGTCACCCTCCCCCACCCAGTCAGTGTCACCCTCCGGCTCCTACCCGCCTAGTGTCTGTGTCACCCACCCAGTTAGTGTCACCCTCCGCTCCTACCCGCCTAGTGTCTGTGTCACCCACCCAGTCAGTGTCACCCTCCTTGGGGGTGGGGGTGGGGAGGGGTGGTAATATTTACTGAATTTTAACATGTGCAAGGTAATGTTTGCCTCATTTCCCCATTTGCTGCATTTCGTGTGTCGGAGGGAAGGGTTGTGGCATGTCGTGTGTCGGAGGGAAGGGTTGTGGCATGTCGTGTGTCGGAGGGAAGGGTTGTGGCATGTCGGTTGTGGCAGTCGGTTCTTTAATCTCCTCCCACTGGGCCGCCGCTACAGGGCTGTCCCCACCAGAACCACCAGACGCTGGAGCACCTTCTTCCCCCAAGCGGTACTCCAACTGAACAACTGAACTGACAGCTTGTGTTCCCTCATGCTTTTTTACTCGACTGACTGCCCTCTTACTATGTCATGTCATGAACTCCTCTTACTATGTCATGTTTATGTAGCCCACCTACGCCGTATGTATGTAGGTCTTATGTATGTATGTATAAACGCCATGCCATGTGCTCCAAAAACAATTCCGGGTATGTCTCTGGCATACTTGGCGAATAAAGCTGATTCTGATGTCGTGTGTCGGAGGGAAGGGTTGTGGCATGTCGTGTGTCGGAGGGAAGGGTTGTGGCATGTCGTGTGTCGGAGGGAAGGGTTGTGGCATGTCGTGTGCCGGAGGGAAGGGTTGTGGCATGTCGTGTGCCGGAGGGAAGGGTTGTGGCATGTCGTGTGTCGGAGGGAAGGGTTGTGGCATGTCGTGTGTCGGAGGGAAGGGTTGTGGCATGTCGTGTGCCGGAGGGAAGGGTTGTGGCATGTCGTGTGTCGGAGGGAAGGGTTGTGGCATGTCGTGTGTCGGAGGGAAGGGTTGTGGCATGTCGTGTGCCGGAGGGAAGGGTTGTGGCATGTCGTGTGCCGGAGGGAAGGGTTGTGGCATGTCGTGTGCCGGAGGGAAGGGTTGTGGCATGTCGTGTGCCGGAGGGAAGGGTTGTGGCATGTCGTGTGCCGGAGGGAAGGGTTGTGGCATGTCGTGTGCCGGAGGGAAGGGTTGTGGCATGTCGTGTGCCGGAGGGAAGGGTTGTGGCATGTCGTGTGCCGGAGGGAAGGGTTGTGGCATGTCGTGTGCCGGAGGGAAGGGTTGTGGCATGTCGTGTGCCGGAGGGAAGGGTTGTGGCATGTCGTGTGCCGGAGGGAAGGGTTGTTGCATGTCGTGTGCCGGAGGGAAGGGTTGTTGCATGTCGTGTGCCGGAGGGAAGGGTTGTTGCATGTCGTGTGCCGGAGGGAAGGGTTGTTGCATGTCGTGTGCCGGAGGGAAGGGTTGTTGCATGTCGTGTGCCGGAGGGAAGGGTTGTTGCATGTCGTGTGCCGGAGGGAAGGGTTGTTGCATGTCGTGTGCCGGAGGGAAGGGTTGTTGCATGTCGTGTGCCGGAGGGAAGGGTTGTTGCATGTCGTGTGCCGGAGGGAAGGGTTGTTGCATGTCGTGTGCCGGAGGGAAGGGTTGTTGCATGTCGTGTGCCGGAGGGAAGGGTTGTTGCATGTCGTGTGCCGGAGGGAAGGGTTGTTGCATGTCGTGTGCCGGAGGGAAGGGTTGTTGCATGTCGTGTGCCGGAGGGAAGGGTTGTTACTTTTTATGTGTCGGAAGTAAGGGTTGTTGCATGTCATGTGTCGGAGGTAATGGTTGTTGCTTTTTATGTGTCGGAAGTAAGGGTTGTTGCATGTCATGTGTCGGAGGTAACGGTTTCTACACTTATTACTTGATGTTAGCTGCATTTGCTACTTTGGGGTTATTGCTACAGCATTTGGCATTTTGGGGGCTCATAATTACTAAATGGTATGCTAATAAATAGGATCAAAAAGTTTCTGCACATTTATCGTCTGCACTTCCATGATGCAAACCTCCTGTTTCACCACATCATAGTGGACACTCTGCTTTCTTATGTATTTGGGAAAGAAACTTTGCTTTCTTACGTGTTTGGGAAACGATGACTAATTACCCTTAGGGTCACTTTGCCTGTTTTGGGAAGAAATTCTGGTCCGCAGCCTTACTGTTACACCGTTACATTACGGTTAGCTACGCCCATGTGATGTCATGCCCACGCCCATTTTGCCGCAGCACGCAAAGCGTGCCGCACTGTCATACGATACCCTTGCTTATTCCCCCCCAGGTTGGGCCAATAAAAATCTGGTCACTGTACTTTAACCAGGACATTATTCCACCACCGCCATATCAAAACTTTACTTTATCAGAATTGGTCATACATTGTTTATTTATACAGACCAGGGCCGGCCCGCCCATGAGGCGGGGTGAAACTTTTGCCTCAGGCGGCACTTCTGGGGGGGCGGCACCCACCCATCCATGTGTGTGGGGGGCCGCCCGAGCTGGAGGGGATAGCGGGCAGGAAGGGGGTATTGGGCCTAGCGGCGGGGAGGGGGGTCGGACCCCCCCCTCCCTCGCCTGGGTCCCCCGTCCTCCGCTCCCCTCCAGCTTTAAAAAGGTCCGTGCTGTGGCTGCAGCTCTTCGTAAGAGGCAACGGGCGGGGATTACTCACCTCTTTCTCGTTCCAGGCCAGCGTGCGCTCCACTGACGTCGCTTCCTGCTACGCCGCAGGAAGTGATGTCAGTGGAGCGCACGCTGGCCTGGAACGAGGAAGAGGTGAGTAATTCCCGCCTCTTACGAAGAGCTGCAGCCACAGCACGGACCTTTTTAAAGCTAGAGGGGAGCGGAGGACGGGGGACCCAGGCGAGGGAGGGGGGGGGTCCGACCCCCCTCCCCGCCACTAGGCCCAATACCCCCTTCCTGCCCGCTATCCCCTCCAGCTCGTGCGGCCCCCAACAACAACGGCTTGGGGGGGGGGGAGGGCGGCGGCGATTTCTTTGAAAATTGCCTCAGGCGGCAAAAAGTCTAGGTCCGGGCCTGATACAGACGCATTTTCTGGGACCTGGAGGACCGAGTTTAGAGGTTTACTATTTCAGAGTTTCCTATAATGAAACTATACTGTAAAAATTATTGCTAACACACATGAACAAGCTTGTACTGCATCAAAATTGTCTGCACTTGGGATACTGAGAGCAAAGGCAAAGCTACCAAATGTTTGCACAGATCACCTTTGTTTGTGAAGTCAATTAAAAACATGTAGGAGTGATATCACACTTCTTACAGAATATATACCGGGCTGTCATGTTTCTTTAGCAGTGTAAATGTACTGCCATTCTCAGCTTCCAGTGATATCAGTGCTCCCAGGCAGGCAGCAGCACTTTCTGCAAGTACATGAACGATATATGGTTGGATACACGCATTTACCCCGACCAGCTCCTTCTCCTCCAGCAGCTTCCTCTTCCTCGCTATCTCAGCCTTCAGGATATCCATTTGTAGAACAAATAAGCCCAGCAATCACCGGTACGTTCAGTCCCGTATGCTTCCTGTTTATGCAGGAAATGGATGGCTCTACCGATTACCCAGCATGCCTTGCGAGGCATAATCGTTTCCGGGACTTGGTTGTGCTTATTATGTGCATTCTTGCGTTCGGTGTCACCTTACACGTTGCCAAAAGCGTTCAGACACAGTGCTAGCCTCAGATGAGGATGTATTGTGCGAGCAGCTGACAATGATAGAATAGCGCAACAGCCAAGTGTGCTCTGCATATCCCTCTTGCCACGGGCGTAACTACAATGCAGAGATCTGTTGGTGGCCCACTGCCTCCCCCCCCCTCCCCTTTTTTTTAACACTCAGTTTAACAAACCTTTTTTCTCAACTTTATTGGCTTATATAACTTGGGTGCATAACTAAGAGCGCGCAGATGCTAAAATTAGTGCAGATCGTGTGTCTTACTTCCAGGAACCTACAAGAGCACCAATCTGGATGAGAGATATCCAAAAACCATAAGTGGTTAACCACTTAAAGTGTACCAGAGCTGAGCATATATAAGTGTTATACATACCTGGGCATTTCTCCAGCCCTATCCGCATGGATCGCTCCCATGCCACCGTCCTCAGCCTTCTCCTGCGTCGGTACCAGGTCCCGTAACTTCCTCCAGTTGCGGCCAGTCTGAGCAAGAGAAATGCGCCTTCTACCTATTTCTCCAGTGGCTGCTGGAGACGTATGTAAAGAGCGCATTTCCGTTGCATCAGACTGGCCACGACCATGGGAGCGACGGTTGTTGGGGCTACCTGTTCCGCTCAGCCCCGTGGATCAGGAAGCCTACTTTTTTTTTTTTTTGAGCCTACCTCAGGCTCTCTTTTAGGACCACAGGCTTACATCCCCCTAGTAACCATGCTATTTTTTACAATTCAGGCCACTGCAGCTTTAACAGCTTGCTACAGCCGCACCCAGGCTATGCATATACATAGGTTAGGATTTAGTTAGTGTTAGGCCCCTCCCATGGAGGATTGACTTCTTCGCAGTGGGAGGGACGAGTACTTAATAGGTTGCATGCAAGCTGTTAATGGAAACCAACATCCTCCTCTAGTGGTAGACAGGTCATGTGTATGCTCGGTGTGTATTCGACCCCACAAGTGGGGCTTGCACTCTTTTGCATGTAGGCACTAGTCTGTTTTTAAGTAGCGCTGCTTATTTCCTTGCTATGTACTAATGTAATTCGTTTTTGGTCAGCTGCTCCCACTTAACAGCCATGCTTTTGGTGTATATGCAGAGCTTCTGTTTGGGTTCAAGGTGCGTTTGTAGTTCCTGGGGGGGCTCAGCACATCTCTGATGGAGGCCATTCGGAGGCGGCCTGGTGTTGCGCTGATCCACCTTTTGCGCAATTTTCAACAATATTTGTTATCTTAGAGGTAACATTGAGGAGAGGAATTCCATTTTCAAAACCCCAGCCAGGGGCATTCCTACAGGGTTTCCAGAGCTGCCATTGGGCAGCTCTCTTACCCTGGCTGCGCCCCCTGAACGCTGTGAAAACACACGGTCTCTCCTTGCAGCGTTGTGACCTATAGGTCACGAAAGTGGGCTATTGTGGCCCATGGGAGCGACGGTTGTTGGGGCTACCTGTTCCGCTCAGCCCCGTGGATCAGGAAGCCTACTTTTTTTTTTTTTTAGCCTACCTCAGGCTCTCTTTTAGGACCACAGGCTTACATCCCCCTAGTAACCATGCTATTTTTTACAATTCAGGCCACTGCAGCTTTAACAGCTTGCTACAGGGCCATACGATATAGCACACATATAAATCTGCCCACCAACAGAGCTTTCTGTTGGTGTGCTCTGATCGATGCTGCAGGGTTTTGGTGTTTTTTTTTTATTAATTTATTTCTAATTTTAAATAAAAATTACTGTTTTTTATTTATTTTTCCTTCCCCCCTCCCCACGAGAGCTAATCAGGGCGATCCTCTCTCATAGGCATCAGCTAGTGTGCCCCTGCTCCGGAGGACAGCCAAGTGACAGGGCTGTCCCCAGTAGATCGCAGCGCTGTACAAGTAACAAAACAAAACTTTCTGTTTTGTTTAGTCTGCCAGCGACGATCGATGAGGGCAGACTGTTGACGTAGCTCCGCTCTGTCACTCAAGCGAGGATGCGCACGCATCGGTGCGCGCAATCCCTACTAATCTCCACCCCCAGGAATTGGCGTTAGGCAGTCGCAAGGAGGTTAAAGGACCACTGTCCCAAAAAATTGTGAAATTGAATATACCTACATATAAGATATACATTTCTCTCAGAGTAAAATGCACAATAAATTACTTTTTTCCTATGTCACTGTCACTTACACTAGATTGTAAAAATCTGACAGGTTTTGGACTAGTTCATCACCTCATGGGGTATTTCCAAAGTTTTCTTTATTTTCACATGCATTTACTGAACGGTGGTTTCTCTGTCTAACTGGCAAAATAGTGCGCAAATGAGTTGGGAGGCTAATCAGCATCCTTGTATAGGTCCTTTCCAGGGAATCAGTTAATTTGGGCGCAGATCGTGACTGATAATTTGGGTTCCAACATAGGCTGCTGCAGAAATTGAGGCTATGGCGGCCCCTGTAAAGGTAACTTGGATGCCAGAGAACTGCTATAGAATAGCTGAACTTCAGCTTCCACAGTTAGTGGTGGTAGCGGAGTTATTTTGCGGTGGGAGTGGCATTGATGTGTTATATAGTATGGTTACTATGTGGACGAATTAGCTGATGCCAAAGTTTATTTAGCTTTGGGGAGAGAGAATAGCGGCAATAGCTATGGAGGAATATTAGGTGTAGGTGAGGGTTAGTGTTAGGTGTAGTTAGAAGAGGGGGTTAGTATTAGGTGTAGGTATGGAAGGAGAAATGTGAGGGTTAGGTTAGGGTAAGTGATAGAATTGAAATAAACATACCCTTATTCTACTAATGGTAAATAGAGATTGTAGAATATTGGTTAATTATTGATATTCTACTATTGCATGCATTTTAACGTGATGCTTTTAAATGTGTACTTTTCCAGGGACTGCTTCTGTAAAGAATAAAAGAAATACTCAGAATACCCCATGATACGATGGACTAGGTAAAAACCTGTCAGATCTGATCCATTTTGAAAAAAGTCTGACAAATAGTGACAGCTGAAATGTCAAAATTGTAAGGAATATTGAGGGGTAAAAACTGAATGTGAACTGGTAAAAAAACAAAAAACAAGATGTGTTTTAAATCATAACTGCTGTATTCACCTGTGCCAGACTAGAATTGCCTAAAAAGAAAAAAAAAACAGTCTTAAATAGCAGATAGGCCCAGTGCACACTGAGCGGATCCACCGGCCGCATCCGCCTGTTAATCTGCGTGGCTAATGTACAGGATCTTCTCAAAAAATTAGCATATTGTGATAAAGTCCATTATTTTCTGTAATGTACTGATAAACATTAGACTTTTATATATTTTAGATTCAAATACACACAACTGAAGTAGTTCAAGCCTTTTATTGTTTTAATATTGATGATTTTGGCATACAGCTCATGTAAACCCAAATTTCCTATCTCAAAAAATTAGCATATTTCATCCGACCAATAAAAGAAAAAGTGTTTTTAAAACAAAATAAGTCAACCTTCAGATAATTATGTTCAGTTATGCACTCAATACTTGGTCGGGAATCGTTTTGCAGAAATGACTGCTTCAATGCGGCGTGGCATGGAGGCAACCAGCCTGTGGCACTGCTCAGGTGTTATTGAGGCCCAGGATGCTTCAATAGCAGCCTTAAGCTCATCCAGAGTGTTGGGTCTTGCGTCTCTCAACTTTCTCTTCACAATATCCCACAGATTCTCTATGGGGTTCAGGTCAGGAGAGTTGGCAGGCCAATTGAGCACAGTAATACCATGGTCAGTAAACAATTTACCAGTGGTTTTGGCACTGTGAGCAGGTGCCAGGTCGTGCTGAAAAATGAAATCTTCATCTCCATAAAGCTTTTCAGCAGATGGAAGCATGAAGTGCTCCAAAATCTCATGATAGCTAGCTGCATTGACCCTGCCCTTGATAAAACACAGTGGACCAACACCAGCAGCTGACGTGGCACCCCAGACCATCACTGACTGTGGGTACTTGACACTGGACTTCAGGCATTTTGGCATTTCCCTCTCCGCAGTCTTCCTCCAGACTCTGGCACCTTGATTTCCGAATGACATGTAAAAGTTGCTTTCATCCGGAAAAAGTACTTTGGACAACTGAGCAACAGTCCAGTGCTGCTTCTCTGTAGCAATCTAGATGTAAAAGGAGCGCTCCATAGTGCATTACTGTGTAAAAGTTTTTTATTCGCAAGATAAAAATATATACTCACAAGATGCAAGTCAGTATGCGCTTATCAACAGATCACCACCGTTCAAACTCCCCTTGGCGGATCGTCCTTCCGCCTCTGTGGCCAGCAGTGCGTACTCCGATCGGACGGTGCTCGTCTCGCAAGGGGGTGGGCGGGGTTTGGTCCTGGCGTGCCTACAGCGTCATTACGCGTTTCGGCGCTTCAGCGCCTTCGTCAGATGACGCTCTAGGCATTGGCACGCCTCTTATACACACAGCCATCGCCTAGGTAACGGCGGCGGCGGTGTGAGAAAATGGATGCGTATATGCATTACAAAAGTCATAATGGTAAGATCTACGGCGGGGGAGGGAGAAGAAAGGCTTTGCAGCATAACTATAAATAAAAAAGCTGGCCACAATGCTTCGGACTCCCCGCTCACAAAATGACATAAAGAGTTAAAATAATGACAGAAATAAAAAGTAATAAAAAGTATGTAAACATGCATGAATTAATGACCGACATAGTAACTGACCAGGGGAGGGGAGAAACCCCCCTGAGGCAGATAAATATATGTAAATGGTAAAACACCAACAACTCCAAACAACAATAAAACAAAGAAAAAACTTTATGAATATTTCTTCTGGGTATTAAAAAACCCCCCATTTACTATCAACATCAAGATTCATATAAAAACAAAAAGTGCTCAGTGCATGCCTCGTAACCAGCGTAACCTGGTTCACAGTTACTTGATTTAAACACGTTCTTTCTAGTAAAAAGGGGAAAAGCAGGGAGGGGGGGGGGGAAAGGGGGCGAAAAAATGAGATGCAAACACTAGGGAATGTTTCTCATGGACTATCCATGAAGGAAATTAAAGGGAGAGGTAGGGTCATGACCAAACCCCGCCCACCCCCTTGCGAGACGAGCACCGTCCGATCGGAGTACGCACTGCTGGCCACAGAGGCGGAAGGACGATCCGCCAAGGGGAGTTTGAACGGTGGTGATCTGTTGATAAGCGCATACTGACTTGCATCTTGTGAGTATATATTTTTATCTTGCGATCATGACCCTACCTCTCCCTTTAATTTCCTTGATATAGTACAGGGGTCAGCTGACCACTCTAAGTATTTAAACCATACGAAGGGTTTATTGAATACCTTCCTAGAAAGTCCATATGGATAGTCCATGAGAAACATTCCCTAGTGTTTGCATCTCATTTTTTCGCCCCCTTTCCCCCCCCCTCCCTGCTTTTCCCCTTTTTACTAGAAAGAACGTGTTTAAATCAAGTAACTGTGAACCAGGTTACGCTGGTTACGAGGCATGCACTGAGCACTTTTTGTTTTTATATGAATCTTGATGTTGATAGTAAATGGGGGGTTTTTTAATACCCAGAAGAAATATTCATAAAGTTTTTTCTTTGTTTTATTGTTGTTTGGAGTTGTTGGTGTTTTACCATTTACATATATTTATCTGCCTCAGGGGGGTTTCTCCCCTCCCCTGGTCAGTTACTATGTCGGTCATTAATTCATGCATGTTTACATACTTTTTATTACTTTTTATTTCTGTCATTATTTTAACTCTTTATGTCATTTTGTGAGCGTGGAGTCCGAAGCATTGTGGCCAGCTTTTTTATTTATAGTTATGCTGCAAAGCCTTTCTTCTCCCTCCCCCGCCGTAGATCTTACCATTATGACTTTTGTAATGCATATACGCATCCATTTTCTCACACCGCCGCCGCCGTTACCTAGGCGATGGCTGTGTGTATAAGAGGCGTGCCAATGCCTAGAGCGTCATCTGACGAAGGCGCTGAAGCGCCGAAACGCGTAATGACGCTGTAGGCACGCCAGGACCAAACCCCGCCCACCCCCTTGCGAGACGAGCACCGTCCGATCGGAGTACGCACTGCTGGCCACAGAGGCGGAAGGACGATCCGCCAAGGGGAGTTTGAACGGTGGTGATCTGTTGATAAGCGCATACTGACTTGCATCTTGTGAGTATATATTTTTATCTTGCGAATAAAAAACTTTTACACAGTAATGCACTATGGAGCGCTCCTTTTACATCTAGATTGCTGCATATTCCCAAACGACATGAGCTGAACCGTGCATTCATTTCTGTGATTTAACAAGTTGTTGGAAGGAGCTACACTCAGTGGGCTAGCGCGAGGACTTTTTTGCTGCTGCTTCTCTGTAGCCCAGGTTAGGCGCTTCTACTACTGTTTCTGGTTCAAAAGTGGGTTCATGTTTCCATCTGCTGAAAAACTTTATGGAGATGAAGATTTCATTTTTCAGCACAACCTGGCACCTGCACACAGTGCCAAAACCACTGGTAAATGGTTTACTGACCATGGCATTACTGTGCTCAATTGGCCTGCCAACTCTCCTGACCTGAACCCCATAGAGAATCTGTGGGATATTGTGAAAAGAAAGTTGAGAGACGCAAGACCCAACACTCTAGATGAGCTTAAGGCCGCTATCGAAGCATCCTGGGCCTCCATAACACCTGAGCAGTGCCACAGGCTGATTGCCTCCATGCCACGCCGCATTGAAGCAGTCATTTCTGCAAAAGGATTCCTGACCAAGTATTGAGTGCATAACTGAACATAATTATTTGAAGGTTGACTTTTTTTGTTTTAAAAACACTTTTCTTTTATTGATCGGATGAAATATGCTAATTTTTTTAAATAGGCAATTTTTGTTTTCATGAGCTGTATGCCAAAATCATTTATATTAAAACAATAAAAGGCTTGAACTACTTCAGTTGTGTGTATTTGAATCTAAAATATATGAAAGTCTAATGTTTATCAGTACATTACAGAAAATAATGAACTTTATCACTATATGCTAATTTTTTGAGAAGATCCTGTGTATGAATGGGCTGGTGCACACCGGCGGTTTGAAGTTTTTTGCAAACCGCAAACGTGCCTCCTGCTGCACGTTTGCGGTTTGCAAAAAAACTCAAACCGCCGGTGTGCATCAGCCCATTCATATACATTAGCCACGCGGATTAACAGGCGGATGCGGCCTGGCGGTTCGCATCCAAATCTGCTCGGTGTGCACTGCCCCAAATATCTGCACTCCGCACCCAAAACCGCTAGCGTTTTGTGGATCTGCTAGCGGTTTTGGTGTGCACTGGGCCTTATTTTATTGCTAGCTGGGGAGTGCAGATCAGTTAACAAACAGCCTTTTCTGTGCTGTCTTTGAACATGTCAAGACTGTTGAGATGTCCTATGTAAATTCATAGCAGTTCCAAAATGGAAATCTACAGTTTTGAATCTCAAAATGTAGTCCCAACTACTGCTGAGACAGTTACTAGCGTCAGTTAAAAAAAGTTAAACTGTCAGTTGCAGAGAGATCACTGACTGATTCAGATGTGTGAGACTCAGCAGAGCAAACACTTGCATATACCAATATACAGAGGCCAGAGATGCAGGATAAGGCCCATACACACGTCGGATTTTCGTAGGCGACGGGTCGTTTGAACGTCCCGTCGTTCAATCGTTCGCCCGCTAAATCGGGCGTGTGTACAGACTGTCTATTCAGAAAGGAGTTTTTGGGCAAGACTCCCTAACACTGCAGGGCGGCCCATTGAGCATGTACATAGTGGGTGCAGCTCTCAAGTGCTTTGAGTCCAACAGAAGAAAAGCACTATACAAATGAATTATTATTGTTATTACAACACCCCCACCATGCTTCTAATATCACCTCTGTTAAATATACAGTCACACCCTCCCAACACATCTTCAATCCCACCCTACTATACCTCTGGTCTGCAGTGGTGTATTTGTTTTTTGTTTTTTTTGCTCACATTGTTTTCACCTCAGAAAGTAGAACATACCAAGCAGCACATGGGCACAAATGTAAAATCATAAAGTAGAAGAAGTTTTAATGGGTACTGAACACATTTAAGACAGCCTGTGACATTCTCTGCTCCAGGGTCCCGTAGCAACCGCTAAGCCTTTCATTACGCCCCTGGTTTAACTTTATTTTAGTGCAATATTTGTGCATTAATATTTACCTCACTGTGAAGATTGTGTTTTTAATTGTTTTTAAACTTTGTGGTATACAATAAAAGTGAGCATTATTATTCTAATTGGTCTGGTGTAGTTTCATGACATTTATTTTTGTGTGCCTGGTTTAATAAATGATATACATGTTATGTTTCTTACATGCACACAAATGCAATTTTTATTGGCCAATGTCTGGCCAATTTTAACACTTCCATATAGTATGAGGGCCAACAGATTTTGAATGCTATGAAGAGATTCCATACTTGATGGAAGTGGTAAAATTGGCCAAAGATACATGACTGCAGTGTAACTTTATTCAGCTCCCATGCAGACAAACCTTGGACTACTGAATCATCTGTTACCTGTCTTTTTCTCAGTCACAGACATTTTTTTGGGGGGTTTGAAGGTACAATCTGAATATTTAGAAAAGGAATAACACTTTTTAGTAGATTTTCTTACCAATCTCCTAGTGGTCCAAAAGTGACACACCAGATCCAACTAAGTGACAAGATCTGTTTTTTTTTTTTACTGTACTGGATTTAATGACAATAATGTTAATCACATTAAACCATTTACGGTGAAAAGAATGACAAAAATAATAATATATATAATTAATATCAGCATTAAGGCGATCATTCAGACTGAAAGAAAATATACCGCATTTTCCGCTGTATAAGACGTAGTTTTCTCCCCCCAAAATGGGGAGAAAAAGTCCCTGCATCTTATACGGCAAAGGCAGGGAATCCCTGACTTACAAACGCCCACCGATATGATCCGCCGCGACGTTGGGGATTCCCTGCCTTTGTTTGCCTGCTCCCTCCCCTTTGTGACTACTTTACTGTATCATGTATGGCCACCTTTAGAAGGATGGGGAAGTTACCTCAGGATCTAGAGGCTTTCCTCCTCCGAGGTAAGTATCCTCCAGGGATAGGGAGTTGTTACAGATTCTCTTTAAGGCGTGTTAACTCTGATAAGGCATGCTATTTCTCTTAATGAATCAAGCCCATGGAGTGCAGAAAAACATGCTCAGAAAACTAAAAGACAAGTGTGTCCCCTGCCTAACAGCTGAGATGCTATAATATAATTACCACCCGCTTTGTTTTGCAGTAGGCAAAATACTATGTAATTAAAACAGAATGCAGAGGTATCTCCCACTGGACCTCTAGCAGCACATGCTATATCAGGGGTAGGGAACCTACGGATTGGAAGCCAGATGTGGCTCATTTGATGGCTGCATCTGGCTCACAGACAAATCAGTAGAGGTTAATTCACTAAGCTACACTGCTCCAGCAGCACAGCTTAGTGTGGCATCACAAGTAAAATTTTCAAAGTAGGCACGCTACTACTGTAGCGTGATCTACTAGCTTATTTGCGCTCCCTCCAAAACTAACGGCTGCTTCAAATGTACTTGTATTTAGTTTGAAACATATTTATGGCTCTCATGCAATAACATTTTAAAATATGTTGCGTTCATGGCTCTCTCAGCCACAAACATTCCTGACCCCTGTGCTTTATACTTTATATATATCATCCCTGCTATCTTGAGGCTAGGTTAAAAGTGGGATGTGGCATTGTGTTCCCTGTAACAGGAAGACAACTCAACGGAACAAAAAAGTCATACCGCACATTACAGCCAAGTTACACCGCATACAGTGAAGTACAGTGCAGCATACAGACAATGAAAAGTATGCTTCCCTGTACCTATTAACGTGTGTGTTCAATGGTAACTTCACACTTCACATCACAATGCTAACGTCGCACTATGAACGTTGCATAGACTTAACATTGCAGTGTGTCTTTCAGCATTGCAATGCCTCCCTAATGTCACTCGATAATGCCTCACTGTGAACCTAGCCTACATGAAAAAACAAACAGTGAGTCCTTTTCAACAAACATTATCCCCCCATTAGACCAGTAGTGGTCAGGAAGGCAGCTCCACCACAAGCATTACCAGCCCTCATGGGAAAAATATCCCCTTCACTTGTAAAAAAAAAAAAACCTTATCCAATGTTAAAGTGAACCTGATATTTAAAAAAAAAATAAAAAAAAAATAAGACACTTAACTAGGTAGAGGGAAGCCTCTGGATAGTTCAGAGGCTTCCCGTGTCTTCCTTGACCAAACTATTACCAAGCATAGACCCTCTGAACATATCCAACAAGAGCTTGACGGACATATTCTTGTGGCCACGCTCCCCGCCGTGTACAAGCTCGGCCGTACTGTGCCCGTGTGAGTACAGACGTGACTGCTCAGTAAGCCGAAGTTGCGTGTCCATGAGTGGTTCCATGCAACTACGTAGGTGCGGATGTACATGGGGAGATGCAGTACAGCTACGTACATGCGCAAAGAGGAGAGCGGCCGCAAACTGCCAGAGGGTCCTGGGCAGCGACGGTGGTCTCAAGGACGATGTGGGAACTTTTTAGTTAACTTTATGGACAATTGAGCTCACTCAGAGTATCTAGTGGGGTGCAGGCTTGTGCCATGGGCGCCACAGCATCATGGGCGCCATGCCAGCTCCTGTGCTGCACCGCTTTTCCTGCCCTTGTGCTGCGCCACAAATCAGATTAGTTCTGTTATCTGGGGAATATGGCTACCTAATTTATGTATGCAGAGTGCACTTGGCTTAGTGTGTTAGAAAAGAGGACAGAGAGGGAATAAGAAGAAATATTTCCCAAAAAAGTACATTCAACAATATCTCTGGCCAAAAAACAAAGGAAACCATAACACATAGGCTCTATATTACCCAGATACGCCCCTGGGCTCAACCCACCTCTGGTGTTTAGGAAGAGGTGGGAGTAATAGTATGGGAAGACTTACAGTATGTGCAGCCTGGAATCTCACCAAAGCCAAACCAGCAAGACACCTTCCCCCATCCAGGTAAACATACAGAAAGGGTCATTTATGACTCTTTATCTATTCACTGTGAAAAAGTGTTAAACATCATATGTATGTGGTGGTTGATCAGTGTACAGTCAAGATGCTCCTGATGTCAGATGCTCCTGAGCCTCAAACACATTGGCTATCATTCATAAAGCATTTCCGCATGCGGAAATGCTTAATACCGGTGACTTTACCGAACACTCAGCAAAATCCCAATTCATAAAGGCTCTTTCCGCATGAAAAGCTGACATTCCCGTGAGGAGCGATACATTTCCGCCTTGTGCGGAGTTTTTCTAGATTAATCTAGAAAAAGTAACAAACACGTCCATTCATAAAGATTAGAGCAAGCGGTATGCGGAAGGAAAATACCGCTTGCTCAACAGTAGCGATAGGCGGGCGGATTACTTGTAAATGAATGGGACGGACCTCCCAAGCAGCATCAGACAGAGGAGCGCACGGAGAGAATCGGGCAGCTTTTATGTTTCCGCATGTCTTCCGCCACGCTACCGCCAGCTTCCTCCAGAAAACCTCCACACTTGTATCGCAACAGGCAACTTCTTTATGAATGACCACCCAGAAGTCTTAAGTACCGCTTGCGGAGAAGAACGGTGTTTTCCCGCACTACCGACTGGTCCTTTATGAATGATAGCCATTATAGACTAAACTCGTCCATCACTGATGAGAATCTAGCATGTTTACAGCCCCGATACATTGCAAAAAATCCAGAAAGCCAGATCATCTCAGCAGAGTGCACTGCTCCCCTTTTACCTCACCTCCAGAAGCCGCTCCATCATGTGCTGTCTTTGCTCTGTTCTTTGGCTATAGCCTGGCGGTGACACCTTTGTACAGCGCTCGTACCTAAACTGTCACCCAGGTGATTGAATTCTCACCCCTAGCAGTGACAGGCATGCATGTATACAAATGAAGTGCCACAGCCAGGGTTTCTTCTGTTGGTTTGGTTTTGGAGACAAATCCAGCTGGGTGCATAATTATCGAAAATTGCCTAATTAATTTACAACCTTCATTACTACAATCATCTGATTCAACATGCATTAATAGATTGTCCTGTATACAACCACTAGGCTCACCACATACCCCTTATACTATATAGCCTTTATACAATAATAATACAATACAATAACATTTCTATAGCGCTTTTCTCCCATAGGACTCAAAGCGCTTAGGCTCTCTCAGATTCAGTAATTAGTAGGATGAAGTATTCACACAACAAAAATTATATTTCTGCAAATGCCAGACTGAACAGGTGGGTTTTCAGTCTGGATTTAAACACGTCCGTTTAAACACGTCCGTTTATACTACATAGATTTACCAAATCTATGTAGTATAGGTTCTGATTGAAAATACTTTGAAGGATTGTTTTGATAAGCTCTTATACTAATACTACATGAAAGTGATTCTATACCTTATTGTTTAGGACAACACTTGCGCTTCATTTTTTCAATTTTTCTTCATGTCAGCTATATATCTAATATATATATATATATATATAGAGAGAGAGAGAGATAGAGAGAGAGAGAGAGTGAGAGTGAGAGAGATTGTTCATAACACTTTATGGTAATTATTTGCGCAGGTAACACTCATATGTATTAGTGGTTATATGTTGACTGTGACCCTTGGCTGCTTTTTGCACTGCAGTTACAAGTGCCACACACACCCCATGAAAAGCAGATGATTGGATACATGACATAGCTCCAACTTCATCCTCACCATCCTTCATGCCATCCCTCTCCTTCTACCTTGTGCATGGCTGGTGACGTCACTTACTACAGCACCACCTTCCACACGCCTGCAGCTTCTAAATTTCACCAGCAGGTGTCAGGTTCCCTCCTCCGCCACTAAGTCATTCTCTTCGTTGTTTATCATTGACCCTAAAAGAAAAAAAAAGGAGAAAGCAAAACAGAGAGAGGGCCCTGTCTGTGGCTCTCAATCCTCTGGGGAGCCTCGTATGTATCATTACCAGGACCTCAGGCGGTTGTGGGGAAGTGATCAGCACCTTCAGGGAACTCCCAAGGATTATGATCTTATCTGTCTACATTATTCCTTTGCACATCTCTGCTGGAAGGAAGAGAAACTTTACCATCTGCCTGCCACCAGTTGGAAGGGAAAGCTCCCAGTTCCAGCTCGTCTCCTGGCGGACCTTAGCCCTTCCCTGTGCCACTCTCCTGTGTCTCATTTGTTTTTCCTTTCCATTTATTTCCCCCTCCCCTTCCTCATCACTGTCTTAATCCCCCTGATCTTTCCCCCTGTGCTCCTCTTTCTTGTTGGGCATAACAATAGCCAGTAATATCAAACTGTCCAAGCATGGAGTTCTCTGAAAGGAAGAGGAGCAGAAAATCCCAGAGCTTCAAACTGGTGAATGAAGGTAAGCCTCCCCCAGGACAGAGAATGCTGCTGCTGTGTGCTGGGTATGTGTGCTGCTGCTGTGACACCTGTCAGATAGTGGCAGGACGCTGCTCCACATGCCTTCCCGATCATAGCGGAGTGCTGCTGATCACCAGTCACTCTGCTTCTTCTAAGAGGTTCTGCAGCAGCTGGAAACACTCTGCCACTTGTGCTGTGTCTCCTATCGTATCGCTACAGGCTGGGATCTGCCGCTATTCGGGCCTGTTTAGCCCCAGAGTGTCAGACTGTACGAGTGTCCGCAGGGAGGCATAGTGACAGACAAGCTGATGAATTAATAGGGCCGCAGATGACAAAAGCTGGAAGGTCCCCACAGAGCCAGACGCAGCTTTCCTGCCAGAGCGTGGCATGATATGAGCTCATTTACTTATGTTTATTATCCCTGGAAGTGTGTGTCCTTCCTTTTGTGGGATGGGGAAATAGCCTAAAGTGTCTGCTAGCATGTTTAATAACGCGATCAGTTCCCGTAAGCCTCCTATTCTTCATGCTGATGAGCTTAGTATCATGTGTGAAGAGAAAGGCCATGGTAGGGCTGGAGGTGTACACAGTGCTGTCAGCTCCGGAGACTGGGCTGGTGGCAGAGCGGGGGTGGGTGCTCTGTCTGCCTCCCTGCAGAGTTCATGGCAGGTGAATGGGGCTCAGCAATCCATAAGACTACTATATAGAACTCCTTTGCTGCTTCTTGTCTGGCATGAGGATGAAGAAAGCCAGCGATACATATATGCACTAATAAAGATATCCTGCTTTATGAACTTCAACACCTGCCTGAAATCGTATATAAGAATCAAAAATGTAATGCTGGTTCCATGGTTTGGAATCTTGCCTGTAACTTCCATAATTTGATGGAACTATATTATATGTATCCTTTTAATGATCATAATAGTAATTCATTTTACAACTTGAAGTAGATGTTAAACGAGACAGTTGTGGAGGATGTCATTGAGTTCTTCCTTCTTAGAAATGCTTTGTATTGCTATTGCCCTTCTCATTTCTGCACCAACATCAATGAACAGGTATGCAGAGATGGTGTTCTGATTGCTTCTTCCAGGTATGTGATTCACACATTACCAAAGCAGACAGGGATGTAGAATAACAGGGCATATACCTCTCACCTCACTTCTATGTACTTATCACCTCAGTTCAGTATACCTCTAACCTCACTTCTATATACACTGCACTTGACTTCTATATACCTCTCACCTCAGTTCTGTATACATCTTACCTAACTTCTATATACACTGCACTTCACTTCTATATACTTATCACCTCAGTTCTGTATACCTCTCACCTCACTACTATATACACTGCACTTGACTTCTACATACCTCTCACCTCAGTTCTGTATACCTCTCACCTCAGTTCTGTATACCTCTCACCTCACTTCTATATACATTGCACTTCACTTCTATATACCTCTCACCTCAGTTCTGTATACCTCTCACCTAACTTCTATATACACTGCACTTGACGTTTATATACTTCTCACCTCAGTTCTGTATACCTCTCACCTAACTTCTATATACACTGCACTTCACTTCTATATACTTATCACCTCAGTTCTGTATACCTCTCACCTCACTTCTATATACATTGCACTTCACTTATATATAGCTCTCACCTCAGTTCTGTATACCTCTCACCTCACTTCTATATACACTGCACTTGACTTTTATATACTTCTCACCTCAGTTCTGTATACCTCTCACCTAACTTCTATATACACTGCACTTCACTTCTATATACTTATCACCTCAGTTCTGTATACCTCTCACCTCACTTCTATATACATTGCACTTCACTTATATATACCTCTCACCTCAGTTCTGTATACCTCTCACCTCACTTCTATATACACTGCACTTGACTTTTATATACTTCTCGACTCAGTTCTGTATACCTCTCACCTAACTTCTATATACACTGCACTTCACTTCTATATACTTATCACCTCAGTTCTGTATACCACTCACCTCACCTCACTTCTATATACATTGCACTTCACCTCTATATACCTCTCACCTCAGTTCTGTATGCCTCTCATCTCACTTTTATATAGTTAGCACTTTACTTCTATGTACTTATCGCCTCAGTTCTGTATACCTCTCACCTCACTTCTATATACATTGCACTTCACTTCTATGTACTTATCACCTCAGTTCTGTATACCACTCACCTCACTTCTATATACATTGCACTTCACTTCTATATACCTCTCACCTCAGTTCTGTATGCCTCTCATCTCACTTTTATATAGTTCGCACTTTACTTCTATGTACTTATCGCCTCAGTTCTGTATACCTCTCACCTCACTTCTATATACATTGCACTTCACTTCTATGTACTTATCACCTCAGTTCTGTATACCTCTCACCTCACTTCTATATACATCGCACCTCACTTCTATATACACTTCTTTTCTATATACTTATCACCTCAGTTCTGTATACCTCTCATCTCACTTTTATATACACTGCACTTCACTTCTATGTACTTATCACCTCAGTTCTGTATACCTCTCACCTCACTTCTATATACATTGCACTTCACTTCTATGTACTTATCACCTCAGTTCTGTATACCTCTCACCTCGCTTCTATATACATCGCACTTCACTTGGTACTTATCACCTCAGTTCTGTATACCTCTCACCTCACTTCTATATACATCGCACTTCACTTCTATATACTTATCACATCAGTTCTGTATACCTCTCACCTCACTTCTATATACATTGCACTTCACTTCTTTGTACTTATCACCTCAGTTCTGTATACCTCTCTCCTAACTTCTATATACTTCTAACCTCACTTTTATAAACATCTCATCTCACTTCTATATACCTCTCACCTCAGTCCTGTATCACTTCTATATACCTCTCACCTCACTTCTATATACCTCTCACCTCACTTTTATTTACCTCTCACCTAACTTCTATATACCTCTAACCTAATTTCTATGTGCCTCTCACCTCACTTCTGTATATCTTTCACCTCATTTCTTTATGCTTTCTATATACCTCTCACCTCAGTTCTTATATTTCTCGCCTCACTTCTATATATTTCTCAGTTCTGTATACCTCTCATCTCATTTCTATATACTTTCTATATGTCTCTCACCTTATTTCTGTATACCTATTACCTCACTTCTATATACCTCAGTTCAATCTACACCTCAATTCTGTATACACCAAACCTCACTTCTATATACCTCTTACCTTATTTCTATATACTTCTCACTTCAGTCCTATATACATCTCACCTCAGGTCTGTATACCTCTCCTCTCAGTTCTGCATACCTCTCACCTCATTTTTATTCTATTTCTGTATAGCTCTCACCTCAGACCTGTATATATCTCACCTTACTTCTATAAACCTCTCACCTCAGGTCTGTATACCTTTCCTCATGCATTCCCTTCTCCTGATAACTATCCCCAGGGGTACACATACGGTAACATGTTGAGAATCTCTGCCTTATATCAATGCAGATGAATATCTGACTGATCTCTGTGATCTTTGTGTGTGATATTGTACATTTGTAACTCCATACTAAGCACACTTGCCAACCTAACTCCTTTTTGTAGTATGATAAAAATGCTTCTTCCTCTTATTTTTCATTGCACAGCCAGTATAATGTTGTTAATCTGGGTAGAATGACTTGCATATTGAAGTACGTAAGAAAACATTATTAGACTGTGGTGTGAAAGGTGAGTTAGGAGGCAGGCTAACACATTATGATTAACTTACTCACAGGTTTGTCATTGACTCATGAGGAATTTAAGACTTACGTCCAAGAGTTCCATCGTATGTATACAAGTATTTGGGTGTATTAAAGAATAAAATGCTGCTTGCACAGCTTGCTTTAGCTGGAACAGTATGGTATTGCATACCTATCAAACCAAAATGGATGGAGGTGGAATGGGGCTTGACAATGTAGCAACTTTCACTCTCCTGCTTGCCACCTTGTCCCATATGCAAGTCACTTTCCTTGTCATAAAATAACTTTTAAACCACCAGCAAGCAAAAAAGTACTCAAAATAATGTTGATAGTACGTTTTCACCAACGTTTAAGTACTTTTTCAATTGTAAAATGCTCAAAATTTATTTTTTCATTGACCAAAAGTTTTATTCAAATATAAGTCAAAGGTAAAACAACAGTGCAGTATAACATTAGTGCATAGTTGACAAGTTAGAGAACATTTTACATATGTACATTAGTACCTTTACACACTGTATCTTTACGGAGAGACTAGAGAAAAGAAGGGGATAGTAGAGAGAGTGGAGGACTAGTGGGGGGGAGCTCAGACGCCCCAGGAGGGGTATAGTTATGAAAAGAGAGGGAAAAAGAATAGAAGAAGGCATAGAGAGGAGGCAACATGTGTATCTGGGTACAGTAGGGAAGAACCAACATATTGTAGCATAGTAAGTGTCAACGGTTTGTGTTGTCAATCCAGCGGTCCCAAATTTTATTGAATTTCGAAGGGCAGCCCCTATGATAGTAAACCAGTTTTTTAAGGGGTAGAGATTTTTTTACCCTGGTACGCCAGTCGGCATAAGTAGGGGAAACAGGAGAGAGCCATCTGAACGCTATACATTGTTTGAGCATGAAGGTGGATTCTATTAACCAGCTGAGCGGTCTGGACGAGCTCAGCTCGTCCAACACCGCCAGAGGCTGCCGCTCAGGCCCTGCTGGGCCGATTTTCACCAAATAAAAAGCAGCACACGCAGCCGGCACTTTGCCAGCCGCGTGTGCTGCCTGATCGCCGCTGCAGCGCGGCGATCCGCCGCGTGCAGCGGCGAAAGAGGGTCCCCCCAGCCGCCCGAGCCCAGCGTAGCCGGAACAAACAGTTCCGGCCAGCGCTAAGGGCTGGATCGGAGGCGGCTGACGTCAGGACGTCGGCTGACGTCCATGACGTCACTCCGCTCGTCGCCATGGCGACGAGGTAAGCGAAACACGGAAGGCCGCTTATTGCGGCCTTCCGTGTTACTTCTGGCCGCCGAAGGCGATCGGAAGAACGCCTCCGGAGCGCCCTCTAGTGGGCTTTCATGCAGCCAACTTTCAGTTGGCTGCATGAAATAGTTTTTTTTTTATTTAAAAAAAACCCTCCCGCAGCCACCCTGGCGATTTAATCAGAACGCCAGGGTGGTTAAAATGGACTTGTCGAATTTGCTAATTTCTTCGTCATATATATTTAAAATACAGCTCTTAATGTCTAGGGTAATGGGGGATCCCATTTTGTCATGAAGGAAATCAACTACTTGCTTCCAGAGATCAGCTATTGGGGGACACTGCTACAGAAGGTGCATAAAGGTAGGGTTGTGAGCTTTGCATTTAGGGCATTGGTTAGAAGAGCTAGGGCTAAATTTGGAAATGCGACTCGGGGTAAGGTAGCTTTGATGAGTGATATATAATTGTGTGAGGCGGTCTTTAATGCATGCAGACACCTGCCGTACAGCCATTAGGCTATCCTCCCATTCCTCATCGTCTAGTTGTACACCTTGACGTGTCCTTTTATTCATGGATTGCTCTACTACAGGGCCGGCCAGATGCTCAGACAAGGTGGAGTATAGAGCTCCAATGTGATGTGTGAGTGGACCGTCCTTGATAGATTCAAGGATGGGGGACGTGCCAGTTAGGGGGAGACCTAAGGGGAACTGGGCCTGCAGGGCGTGTTGTAGTTGAAGATACATAAATTGAAATTGGGATGGTAGAGAGAATTTGTTGGATAGGATCTCAAAGGTAAGGAGGCCTTTATTCTGAAGGATCTGACCGAGGTAGTGTATGCCTTTGTCTGTCCATTGGGAAATATTAGTAAGTTTGGCGAGCTCTGGTAACTTAGGGTTACGCCAGAGGGGTGTAAAATGTTCCCATGTAAATGAGGGAATTATTTTGTTAATCTCGTGCCAAATGCGCGTAGCTTGGACTAAGATGGTATTATTCGGGTCATTTTGGGTGAGAGTACCTTTAAGTAGAGCAAATGGCAAGTTTTTAAAATAATCTGTGGCAGAGAATCCTAATAATTCAGGGGACTGTAGGGAGTTGGACACAAACCAGTGGGAAATTTGCTTAAGTTGGGATGCCAAGTAGTATAGGGAAGGAGATGGTAGGGCCACCCCACCTAGAGCAGCAGGACATTGTAGTGTGGTATACTTGAGTTTAGCACGTGATTTGTTCCAAACAATGGAAAGCATTAAGGATCTCAATTTTTTGAAGAAGGCAATGGGTAACAGGAGAATTGTGGACTATGTACAGAATGTTGGGCATTAATACTGTTTTAATTAAATTGATCCTACCCATAACTGAAAGAGGGAGTTTGGTCCATGCAGAGAGCTTATTTTGAGTGTATTGGATAAGAGGGACCACGTTATCCTGATAATAATCAGATGGGGAGGCCCGAACCATAACCCCCAAGTATTTAAATGAATTCACTGTTTGTAGTGGGCAGGGCAGTGAGGACGCCGAGATCTCCAGTTTGTCAAGACACAGAATGGCGGATTTATTCCAGTTAATGGATAAACCTGAGTATCCACCCATTTCGGAGATGAGATTGAATGCAGTAGATAAAGAGTTGTGTGGGTCAGCTAAATAAAGTATGGTATCGTCAGCATATTGACTGATTTTCTCCTCCAGTCCGCCTATTTTTAGGCCAATAATATCAGGGTGTTTACGTATTTTACAGGCGAGTGGTTCAGCAGATAAGGCATATACCAAAGGGGAAAGGGGGCAGCCCTGTCTGGTTCCTCTTCCTATCAAGAAGGGCTTAGATATGTTGGAATTTGTGCAAATCTGCGCAAGGGGATTTTTGCAAAGGATTTGGACCCACCGGATAAAATTGTCTCCGAATCCAAACCTGGAAAGGGTAGCAAATAAAAATGGCCATTCAACAGCATCGAATGCTTTAGCATAATCTAAAGTTACTATTATACGGTTGCCACAATTGTCGTGGGAGGCTTGGATGTTGGCAAACAACCTACGGATGTTAAGTGAAGTTTTTTTGCCAGGCATGAAGCCAGTTTAGTCAGTGTGTATTAGGGATAGAATAACCTTTTTAGGCGCATGGCAAGAATCTTAGCTAAGATTTTGACATCTGTTGATAATAGTGAAATTGGGCGATATGAATCACAAGATAATAAGTCCTTTCCAGGTTTGGGGATCAGCACAATCAAAGCCGTACGCATAGAAAGAGGAAAGGTGCCGTGTTCAAATGCGTGTTGAAAGGTTTGTAGGAGTGGGGCTGTAATGATTTCAGAAAAGCGGTTAAGTACTTCACTGGGGATACCATCTAGTCCTGGTGCCTTTTTATTGGGGAGGGAGTGAATAGCTAACTCTATATCATCTACTGTAATGGGGGCGTCTAACATTGCTGCGTCCTCAGGGGATAATCGGGGGAGAGTTACCTCTGCTAAGAAGATCTCGGCGTCCTCACGAGTGAAAATGGACCTAGTGGTGTATAAATCTTGGAAGTATGAGGCAAAGCAGTCATTGATGGCTTTGGGTCCTGTAATCAGCAAGTTGGCGGTGTTTTTAATAGAACATATGTGTCCAGACGTGGACCTATCCTTAGCCAATTTAGCTAATGTTGTACCGTTTTTTCCCCTTGCTCATAAAAAGTTTGCTAGTGAAAAAAGGCTTTAGCTTGTGCTTTTTCTTTAAGTAAAAGGGATAGTTGAGTTTGTGCCTTTTTCCATGCTCTTTCGTTTGCCTCAGAGGAATCGGCCACATAGGATTGCTCCATTAGAGGAATTTGGGTTTGTAAATTGGAAATGTCCTTATTGGATTATCTTTTGTAATGTGATACAGCGCTGGCAAGGAGACCACGCAGGTACGGCTTAAAGGTATCCCAGACCAGTGCTCTATCAGATTCATCTCTATGGATTTCAAAATAGGTATGTAGTTTATCAATTAGCCAATCCTCCGAGGTAAATAAAGTTAACCAAAAGGGATTCAATTTCCATACAAATTCAGTGGGAGATTCCTTTCCATGCAAGGGATAGACATATTGGGGAGTGATCAGAGACTATGCGGGGTAGAAATGTAATAGCTTTCACCAGTGGCAGTAAATTGCTGGTCAGAAAGAAATGGTCCAGTCTGGAAAGAGTGTTGTATGTTGCCGAAAAGCAAGTAAATTTCTGGACATTAGGGTTTAGGAGCCGCCAGGCATCATGTAATGACATCTAAGACATGAGAAGGGAAAAGGCGGTAGGTTTGTTATTTGCCGCTGGGTGGCGATCAAAGAAAGAGTTACATACCATGTTAAAGTCACCCATCCATATACCCGGGCATTGGGGGAAATTTGAGACAAAGCGAAGGCCTTCTTTGAGGAGAGATGAGGAGTATGGGGGAGGGATATAAAAGGCTAGTAAAGTGATGGGTTTATCAAATAAGAGGCCATGTAGAAAAACATATCGGCAAAATTGATCAATTTGAGAGGTATTTAAATGGAATAGAACCGATTTCCGAATGAGTATAGAGACACCACGTGAATATTGGGTGAAATCTGAATGGAAGGCCTTGCCAACCCAGTGTCGTATAAGAGACTTAGATTTACTGGCAGTGATGTGCGTCTCGATCAAGACCAATATGTCTGGTTTGTGTTTATTAATATAATTCAGGATAATTGAGCGTTTGATCGGGTCATTAAACCGTCTCACATGCCAGCAAATTATATTAAGAGCAGCAGTATTGTGTTTCATTTAAAGGTATATAAACAGACAGAAATGTACATATCGAATTTCAAGGTGTAGGGAAGAAGACATGTTCAACATATTCACGTATCCTAGGAATGGGGGTATATCAGGTAAATAAAGGTAAAACGTACATTTAGCAGCATGATCAATGAATAACTTGTAACATAACAACAAATAACCCAATAAACACCCTGCTTCACTGTAAAAACTAAGTGAAGCCTTTACCGAACAAAAACGCATATTGAGTCAAATGAGTGACTTAGGGCCAAGGGCTCATCCAAGTCACCCAGTATTAGTACAGGTTGTAGAGGTCACTTTTAGTGTAGGGATAAGGAGAGTAGGGGGGTGGTGACAGGACGATAGGAAGCAGCATGGTCCAGCATAACTAGAAGTGATAGGGACCTTATGGTGATAAACTAAAGTTGTGAAAGCATATTAGGCGGCGGACTTGATAAGCATAAGTGGGTGTACGAAGTAGCCACAAGGTACTTCCAAAACTTTCTGTGTAGACAGACGTAGTGTGGTAGTTATGGAAACCAGTGATCAAATATATTGGGCAATCGGGGTAGTGTATAGCATACAACATTTTACAAATAGGAACATATTATAGAGAACAACATGAAGCAAAGCATTTCAGTATGAGCACTAACAGTAGGCATATGAGAGGGCATGTGATCTACAAGAGTGCAGGGGGGGTTCCCGATGGTTTCATAGGGATAGTAATATAGACATTAGATTGCAGAGTATAAAGTTCAGCGCTTAACACGGAACACGCATAATGGAGCGTTAGTTCCAGGTATAAAGATGGGCAGGTCAGCCCTTACGGTGTGTTCCCAAGATGTGTAGCATAGTTCAATTCACTGCGTACAGTATTATGGGCGAGAAATATGTTTGTGTGCATTGTCGTGCAGCGCAGGTAGGGACACTGCGGGAAGAGGCAGTAGGAAAAGGGGGCCAAGGCCCATCAGCTGATGACCAAGTGTGGGGCATATAATAAAGTAATAGTTACCCAGTGTTCAAAGTGGAAAGTCAGCGATGAGGCGAAGAGCGAGCAGAACCACGAGCACGGCCCTCAAGCCATGTAATCACGTCTTCTGGTTCGGTAAAGAAAAAGGATTTTTCATCCGTGAGGATCTTTAGACGTGCAGGGTAGAGCATGGCGTACTTGTATTGCGCATCTCGGAGCTTGCGTTTAGCATTGATGAATTTGGCGCGTTGTTTCTGTACCTCCGTAGTAAAGTCGGGGTAGAAGGAGATGGTGGAGTTTTCATAATTGATGGAGCCTTTTTCACGTGCAGCTCGAAGTACAGCATTCCGGTTTCTATAGTTTAGGAGCTTAAAAATAAAAGTGCGTGGCGGTTAACCTGGAGCGGGTATAGTACAGGAGATTCGATGTGCCCTCTCGATAACAAACACATGGGAGAAGGTGTGCTCATCAAACAGTGTCTTGAGTAGATTTTCGGTAAACAGTTCGGGCGCGGAGCCTTCAACCTTTTCAGGGAGGCCCACGACCCGCACATTGGAGCGGCGTTGACGGTTCTCTTGATCCTCCTATCAGCGATAGACTTTATGCCCTTTTGGTTTTGACCCATTTCTTTCTGTAGGGGACGCACAGAGTCCTCTAATTCACTGATGCGATTCTCCGTCTGACCCACTCTGTCTTTAAGGGCCCGCAGGTCCTGGCGCAAGAAGGTAACATCCGCCTTTACTGACTCCAAGGTGGAGGTAATCGTAGTCAGAGACGATTGACAGGCCGCGATTGCTTGTAGGGCTTGGGCGAGAGTAGGTTCGGGCTGCTCAGGCAGAGAGGTGTTGTCGGCGGGAGCTTGCGGATCTAACACTGCGGCGCTATCTTGGCTGTTATTGTCATGATGGTCTCTGCGAAACTTTTCAAGTTTGGCTGCGGCCTGCGAGGCCCGGGGAGCTGCCATCATCCAAGCCCGTCGCTTCAGGAGGCTTAGTAGTCACTTTTGGTGCAGATTTAGTTACTTTAGAGGCGGTTAGGATATTAAAAAGAGTGTCGCTGGACGGGAGCTCTGCCACCGCACGTCCTCACGCCATGAGCTTCAGGCCACGCCCCCGCTTAAAATTTATTTTAAATAGAATATGAAAATTATCTTCTAGGAGAAAACTCAGGAGAAAAAGATAATTGCATATGGGCCCTTGTCTTTTTTAGTAAGGTAAGGTAGTAGCAAGGGCTCACAGGAGATAGCAGCTAAGCCTGTGGGCCACAAGGACCTTGGCACCTGGCTTGGTTACCTCACTTGTGAACAGATTTTCTTGTCAAATATATTAACAATTCAGCAAAAAATAATGGAATCATTTTTTGAAATTATTGGTATATAAACAACTAGATCAGTTCAGAAGGTATCCTATATACTAACCGAAGGTTGTAAATATGCACGGACCCAGAAGCACCTGTGGGCAGAAGTTAAGTGTGGCCTAGTGTGTGTGGTGGCTAAATCACAAATCGCATCAAAATCGTGACATTCCGAGCTGCAATTTGTGCTCAGAGTATGAACCAGTTTTTAGTGTGGGCAACTGCAGGTGCGTCCATGCATACTTAAGTATGCATGGACGCACCTGTGGGAGGTGGCTTAGTGTGGGCAGCGCAGTTGTGGGCGGTGGCTTAGTGTTGGCGGTAAGTGAATGATCGGCGACTGGAACCAGGGAGGTGAGTTACTATTTACAGCGCTTTCCTGCTGCAATCACTCTGCATCTGAGGGGGGAGCACATAGGGAGGCCTGGGGAGAGGAAGAGGTTGGGCTTCCCTCCCCGCGGCTCACTCCCCCTCCATTATGGAGCGGAGGGGGGGTACCTACCTACCTACCTAACCTATACTGGGGGGCAGCTACCTAATCTAACCTATACTGGGGGGCAGCTACCTAATTAACCTATACTGGGGGCATCTACCTAATCTAACCTATACTGGGGGACAGCTACCTATCTAACCTATACTGGGGAGCAGCTACCAATTTAACCTATACTTGGGGGGCACCTACCTAATCTAACCTATACTGGGGGGCAGCTACCTATCTAACCTACACTGGGGGGCAGCTACCTATCTAACCTATACTGGGGGGCAGCTACCTAATCTAACCTATAATGGGGGGAAGCTACCTATCTAACCTATACAGGGGGGCAGCTACCTAATCTAACCTATACTGGGGGGCAGCTACATATCTAACCTATACTGGAGGGCACCTATCTAATCTAAACTATACTGGGGGCAGCTACCTATCTAACCTATACTGGGGGGCAGCTACCAATCTAACCTATACTGGGGGGCAGCTACCTATCTAACCTATACTGGGGGCATCTACTTATCTAACCTGTATTGGGGGCACCTACCTACCTAGCTAGCCTATACTGGTGGCAGTATAGACTGGGGGGCAGCTACCTATCTAACCTATACTGGGGGGCACCTACCTAATCTAACCTATAATGGGGGGCAGCTACCTATCTAACCTATACTGGGGGCAGCTACCTAATCTAACCTATACTGGGGCACCTACCTATCTAACCTATACTGGGGGGCACCTACCTAATCTAAACTATACTGGGGGGGCAGCTACCTATCTAACCTATACTGGGTGGCAGCTACCTATCTAACCTATACTGGGGAGCAGCTACCAATTTAACCTATACTTGGGGGGCACCTACCTAATCTAACCTATACTGGGGGGCAGCTACCTATCTAACCTATACTGGATGGCAGCTACCTATCTAACCCATACTGGGGGGCAGCTACCTATCTAACCTATACTGGGGGCATCTACTTATCTAACCTGTATTGGGTGCACCTACCTACCTAGCTAGCCTATACTGGTGGCAACTATACTGGCTACCTATGTTGGACGCACCTAACTAACTAATCTATACTGGGGGCACCTACCTATCTAACCTATGCTGGGGGCAACTATTCTGGCTACCAATATTAGAGGCACCCATCTAGCTAACCTGTACTGGGGGCACCTACCTATCTAACTTATACCGGGGGAGCCTGCCTATCTAACCTATACTGGGGGCAACTATACTGGCTACCTATACTGGAGGCACCTACCTGGCTAACCTATACTAGGGGCAACTATACTGGGGCACGTATGCCTGGATACCTATACTGGGGGGACCTATAGCTGGGTACCTATTCCTGGCTACCTATACTGGGGGGACCTATACTGAGTGCAACTAGACCTGGCTAACCTATACTGTGGGCACCTATACCTGGCTCCGAGGGGGGGGGCAATTTTAACACCCTCGCCCTGAGTGCATTTTAGCCTAGAAACTGCCCTGGCTCCCAGCCTGGTTCAAGGGAATCAGTTAGATTAAATATCGATCAATTTTGGTTCACCCAATAAAATTGAACTTTAAAATAGCTGAAAAATTATAACCGTCAAAACTAATTTTGTGGAAAAACATGTATGGCTTTGCTTGCTGCTTATTTACAATGAGGTATAGTCGTGTGCAGAATTTACACTTAGCTTTTGTTGAAGTCTATGGTGTTATATTGTTTTCATATTGTGAACAAGAGTGCTAACTCAGCTATGGTTAGGCAGATAAGCTCATTTTAATTAATGTTTTTTCTAGTTTCTTTTTGGCCTGCCTCATAATATTTTAAATGACTTCTGTCTTACTGGCTGTGCATAGCTTTATGCTCTTCAAAACTATATGCCTGATTGCAGCACTAAGGTAGACATACAGTTTACAATATTTCATGCAGATGAGACATTACATTTGATAAAATCGTTAAATATCTTCTTGAAAGTAAAGTTAGTTGGTGATTGCTAATTGATTTAACTCACCTGCTACCCCATAAAAAGCTCCTTTTCTGAAAACCCTGCCCCCATCAGCAAAACTGCCATGGCAGTTTTTGCCTGAAGTCACCTCATCCATAAGGGAAATGCGCTGTGCAGGAGCTGTACAGACACAAAAAATTGCCGTTTTAAGCAAAAATCAGTTTATTTACATACTCCGAACAAGGTGCAACGCGTTTCGCGGATATATCCCACTTCCTCAGGCAATAAATAGGAGCATATCACCAATGCGGTCCGGTACGTAGCCTGGTGCCTCTGTCTTATAACAATATAAGGCAATAGCAAGTCATAATGCTTGTAAACTTGTATTTGGCCACTATGACACGGATCATCATTGTTGAATTTGTGTGGTTTTTGCCACATGCGGCAAAATGTGCTCCGCCACACTGGACATTGATTTGAATGGCCCACTTAGGAATCTCACACTATTTGGGTTTCATGTTCACGTTTTAAATTGGACAGCTTTCTGCTTTTTCTTGCACAACACAATTCAGGATTAGAATCAGAATCATTTATTTTGCCAAGCATCACAGGGTCATGCCCGGAATTAGGTTTGGCACATACAAAGCTCAGCATCTACAAAGCATGGCAATAATGCAATATTCAAAACCATACAGCATAATAACTTGTTACAGGATAATACAATATAATAACAGTATGTGTAGACTAAGCACTTGAGACCAGCCATTGGAGGTACACTACAGTACAGTCTCATCCAGACAAAATGCCTGTGACAGGGCCAAGTCCTGTATGTATAATATCATACACAAGTATTACATTTTTACCCAAACATGAAACAAAACTCAGAAACAACTTGGGCCTACACATCAAGAAATTGTCAATCTTTCCAACACCATTCAATCTTTTCATTCCTGCCACACCCAATCAAGTTGTATTTAAAAACAAACAAATAAAACAAACAAAACAAAACAGGAAAGTCAGTCAGATGTCTCGCGCAAATAAAAGGAAGCGTTAAATTTTTCTGTACAACCGATTGTTTTTATTGAATTGCCATAAAATTGTATCCCTAAATTGTGTGCTGCCACCTTTGCTCTGAGATTTTGATTGAAGAAACTGAATGTTTGTATAGTCTGTCTTTCCATGAGCAAGAAGAGAGGGAAACAACCCCCAAAGGGGAAAGAGAAAGCAGTGAAATTCAAGAGAATGTTACCACTTTCCTCCTTATTTCCAGCAAAATAAATACATTTTTCCCTTTGGTTTAATTAATATTAACCACTTGAGGACCGTGGGCTTTACCCCCCTTAAAGGGAAGGTTCAGTGCGCAGTACAGCCCGGCGGACGTCCGATGACGTCAGCGCGCCCGCGTGGGACGCAGAAGTGCCAGGCCTTGGAGCGCAGAAGAGCCCGACCTGGCAGCCGGCCTGGCCAGGTCAGGTCGGCCACCGGAGACCACCGGGAGCCTGCGGAGCGGCGGCGAGGGCACCTCCTGCCTGCCACGGGCTGGAGGAAGCCCCAGGTAAGTGGATATTGATTTTTATTTTTTTACAGCCCTCCATGAACCTTCCCTTTAAGGACCAGACCCTTTTTTTCCATTCAGACCACTGCAGCTTTCACAGTTTATTGCTTGCTCATACAACCTACCACCTAAATGAATTTTGGCTCCTTTTCTTGTCACTAATAAAGCTTTCTTTTGGTGCTATTTGATTGCAGCTGCGATTTTTACTTTTTATTATATTCATCAAAAAAGACATGTATTTTGTCAAAAAAATGATTTTTTTTAACTTTCTGTGCTGACATTTTTCAAATAAAGTAAAATTTCTGTATACATGCAGCACGAAAAATGTGGACAAACATGTTTTTGATTAAAAAAAAACCCAATCAGCCTATATTGATTGGTTTGGGTAAAAGTTATAGCGTTTACAAACTATGGTGCAAAAAGTGAATTTTCCCATTTTGAAGCATCTATGACTTTTCTGACCACCTGTCATGTTTCATGGGCTAGAATTCCAGGATAGTATAAATACACCCCAAATGACCCCATTTTGGAAAGAAGACATCCCAAATTATTCACTCAGAGGCATAGTGAGTTCATAGAAGATATTATTTTTTTGTCACAAGGTAGCGGAAAATGACAGTTTGTGACAAAAAAAAAAAGAAAAAAAGTTTCCATTTCTGCTAATTTGTGACAAAAAAAAAATGAAATCTGCCACGGACTCACCATGCCCCTCTCTGAATACCTTGAAGTGTCTACTTTCCAAAATGGGGTCATTTACTGTCCTCGCATTTTGGGGGGTGCTAATTTGTAAGCACCCCTGTAAAGCCTAAAGGTGCTCATTGGACTTTGGGCCCCTTAGCGCAGTTAGGCTGCAAAAAAGTGCCACACATGTGGTATTGCCGTACTCAGGAGAAGTATTATAATGTGTTTTAAGGTGTATTTTTACATATACCCATGCTGGGTGGGAGAAATATCTCTGTAAATGACAATTGTTTGATTTTTTTTACACACAATTGTCCATTTACAGAGATATTTCTCCCACTCAGCATGGGTATGTGTAAAAATACACCCCAAAACACATTAAACTACTTCTCCTGAGTATGGCGATACCACATGTGTGGCACTTTTTTTGCACCCTAACTGCGCTAAGGGGCCCAAAGTCCAATGAGTACCTTTAGGATTTCACAGGTCATTTTTGTTTCAAGAATACTCCTCACGGTTTAGGGCCCCTAAAATGCCAGGGCAGTATAGGAACCCCACTAATGACCCCATTTTAGAAAGAAGACACCCCAAGGTATTCTGTTAGGAGTATGGTGAGTTCATAGAAGATTTTATTTTTTGTCACTAATTAGCGGAAATTGATTTTAATTGTTTTTTTTTTCACAAAGTGAAAGCTAACTTGTGACAAAAAATAAAATCTTCTATGAACTCACCATACTCCTAACGGAATACCTTTGGGTGTCTTCTTTCTAGAATGGGGTCATTTGTGGGGTTCCTATACTGCCCTGGCATTTTAGGGGCCCTAAACCGTGAGGAGTAGTCTTGAAACCAAATGTCGCAAAATGACCTGTGAAATCCTAAAGGTACTCATTGGACTTTGGGCCCCTTAGCGTACTTATGGTGTAAAAAAGTGCCACACATGTGGTACCGCCGTACTCAGGAGAAGTAGTATAATGTGTTTTGTGGTGTATTTTTACACATACCCATGCTGGGTGGGAGAAATATCTCTGTAAATGACAATTGTTTGATTTTTTTTACACACAATTGTCCATTTACAGAGAGATTTCTCCCACCCAGCATGGGTATGTGTAAAAATACACCCCAAAACACATTATACTACTTTTCCTGAGTACGGCGATACCACATGTGTGACACTTTTTTGCAGCCTAGGTGCGCTAAGGGGCCTAACGTCCTATTCACAGGTCATTTTGAGGCATTTGTTTTCTAGACTACTCCTCATGGTTTAGGGCCCCTAAAATGCCAGGGCAGTATAGGAACCCCACAAGTGACCCCATTTTAGAAAGAAGACACCCCAAGGTATTCCGTTAGGTGTATGGCGAGTTCATAGAAGATTTTATTTTTTATCACAAGTTAGTGAAAAATGACACTTTGAGAAAAAAAAACATTAAAAATCAATTTCCGCTAACTTTTGACAAAAAATAAAATCTTCTATGAACTTGTCATACACCTAACAGAATACCTTGGGGTGTCTTTTTTCTAAAATGGGGTCACTAGTGGGGTTCCTATACCGCCCTAGCATTTTACAGGCCCAAAACCGTGAGTAGTCTGGAAACCAAATGTCTCAAAATGACTGTTCAGGGGTATAAGCATCTGCAAATTTTGATGACAGGTGGTCTATGAGGGGGTGAAATTTGTGGAACCGGTCATAAGCAGGGTGGCCTTTTAGATGACAGGTTGTATTGGGCCTGATCTGATGGATAGGAGTGCTAGGGGGGTGACAGGAGGTGATTGATGGGTGTCTCAGGAGGTGGTTAGAGGGGAAAATAGATGCAATCAATGCACTGGGGAGGTGATCGGAAGTGGGTCTGAGGGGGATCTGAGGGTTTGGCCGAGTGATCAGGAGCCCACACGGGGCAAATTAGGGCCTAATCTGATGGGTAGGTGTGCTAGGGGGTGACAGGAGGTGATTGATGGGTGTCTCAAGGTGTGATTAGAGGGGGGAATAGATGCAAGTAATGCACTGGCGAGGTGATCAGGGCTGGGGTCTGAGGGCGTTCTGAGGGTGTGGGCGGGTGATTGAGTGCCCTAGGGGCAGATAGGGGTCTAATCTGATGGGTAGCAGTGACAGGGGGTGAATGATGGGTAATTAGTGGGTGTTTAGGGTAGAGAACAGATGTAAACAATGCACTTGGGAGGTGATCTGACGTCGGATCTGCGGGCGGTCTATTGGTGTGGGTGGGTGATCAGATTGCCCGCAAGGGGCAGGTTAGGGTCTGATTGATGGGTGGCAGTGACAGGGGGTGATTGATGGGTGGCAGTGACAGGGGGTGATTGATGGGTAATTGACAGGTGATCAGTGGGTTATTACAGGGAAGAACAAATGTAAATAATGCACTGGCGAATTGATAAGGGGGGGGGGGGGGGTCTGAGGGCAATCTGAGCGTGTGGGTGGGTGATTGGGTGCCCGCAAGGGGCAGATTAAGGTCTGATCTGATGGGTAACAGTGACAGGTGGTGATAGGGGGTGATTGATGGGTGATTGATGGGTAATTAGTGGGTGTTTAGAGCAGAGAACAGATGTAAACACTGCACTTGGGAGGTGATCTGACGTCAGATCTGCGGGCGATCTATTGGTGTGGGTGGGTGATCAGATTGCCCGCAAGGGGCAGGTTAGGGTCTGATTGATGGGTGGCAGTGACAGGGGGTGATTGATGGGTGGCAGTGACAGGGGGTGATTGATGGGTGATTGACAGGTGATCAGTGGGTTATTACAGGGAAGAACAGATGTAATAATGCACTGGCGAATTGATAAGGGGGGGGTCTGAGGGCAATCTGAGCGAGTGAGTGATCTGACGTCGGATCTGCGGACGATCTATTGGTGTGGGTGGGTGATCAGATTGCCCGCAAGGGGCAGGTTAGGGGCTGATTGATGGGTGGCAGTGACAGAGGTGATTGACAGGTGATTGACAGGTGATCAGGGGGATAGATGCATACAGTACACGGGGGGGGGGAGGTCTGGGGGGGTCTGGGGAGAATCTGAGGGGTGGGGGGTGATCAGGAGGGAGCAGGGGGCAGTTTAGGGCATAAAAAAAAATAGCGTTTACAGATAGTGACAGGGAGTGATTGATGGGTGATTAGGGGGGTGATTGGGTGCAAACAGTGGTCTGGGGGGTGGGCAGGGGGGAGGTCTGAGGGGTGCTGTGGGCGAGCAGGGGGGGGGAAATCAGTGTGCTTGGGTGCAGACTAGGGTGGCTGCAGCCTGCCCTGGTGGTCCCTCGCCACTTGCCGGCCGCCTCTGTGCAGTGGGCGGTCGGCAAGTGGTTAAAGAGACAAGCTTTATTTTTTTTTATTCCATAGTATAAAATCTTGCACTCACATGCCTATGTTATTCTCATAAATGTATTCTTGTTTTACAGACTATTCCTACCATGAAATCTTTAAGGCTCCAGTCTATAATAACATCAACGGAGAATCACTTGACTCCCAGCATTTTTCTGGTACTGTCTTCAGTAGTTCTTATTTTTATTTTGTATTTCTTATAGAATTGTATCAAAACCATAGTTTAGTTTTTTAAATGATAAGATGATGGTAGTGGACAAAGTAGAAGTGATGCTATTACTTGTGCCTGCCATGCTCTAGGTCAGACTGTTCATAGAAGGACGTTTAACAGCATCAGTGACTCTAATGGTACATTTCTGCTTCTGCTGTTTATTTTGCTCAGTTTATTTTGTGGATAACACAGCAGCAAATCCCTTAAAGCTGAACTGGATCACAGATTAAAATATACATGAATGTTCTTTGATACAAAATCTGAATTTAAATCTAAAGGCCACTCAGTGGAAAAGTTTTTTTGTCTTATTCTATCTGTATGTAAGCTGTCTTATTAGCTGATGTAGAGTACCTGCTTCGGTTCCACCAGCCATTACCTGTAGCCAGTGGCGTACCTACCACAGGGCTGCAGGTGCTTACAGCACCGGGTGTAGCCATGCCTAGGGGTGCAGCACCCCTAAGCATGGCTACACCCGGTGCTCAACCACTGTGTTTTTCCACCTCCGACCTTTTTTTCATAGTTCGGGCAATATTCGGGAAAATAGCAGCAGGCAGTGCATGGGACTGTACCACTTCCTGCACTAGATGTACCACCCCTACCTGTCCTGTGGACAATGTGTTTCCTTGCTCTCTACACACAGCCTTCAATGAGTGAAGGTACAGAGCAGCAGGGTGAGTAGAGAGAATGATTGCTGTGCTGCAGCTGGGACATTAGCAGGGAGAGGTGGCAGGATGTGCTTAATACTTCAGAAGTTGCCTGTCGTTACTAGCTATATGCACTGGCTTCTGTAATACCAAAGTGCCCTGGACTATTGATTATTTACCCTGATCAGAGTAATTAATCAATAATGCAGGGCAGTCTGCTGTTGCAGAAGCCAGTGATACAGGTGCTGACAGCCAACTTCTGTAGTGAGCAGAGAAGCAAGCTCCAGGTAATTTAGATTAACTTGATTGCAGGTAATATTATCTCTTTTCCCAGCTCCCCCTCCCACCCTGTTGTCTTCCCCATGACCCTTTCCTCTTTTCAGATTTCGGTGGCTCCTTTGAACAGCATGTCCCTGCCAAACAGCACTGTTTAAGCCTGCAGTCCTGATGAGAGTCCTTCCTGCCATTTCTCCTCTTCCACCAGGCTCTCTGTCTTGTGCCTCTACCTCTCCCCCCCCCCTCCCCATGCATCACCCTCTTTCGTATGTCCCCCTTTCCTGACTGTCCTCAGAGGAGCTCACAGTCTAATTGTACCATAGTCATAGTCTAGTGTCTTCCCATATTATTATTGTGTAGCACTGACATCTTCTGCAGCACTGTATAGCGTACAGAGTTTCATAACGGTTAGCTTCGTCCACATCCTGCCGACTCCTTTTCCACCAAAATCCCCCACAATTTGCAGCAATACACTCGGCGCCCCAACTTGTCTACTCTCCCATCAAAAAGATATTTTTTCGTTTTGTGAGGGGGGGGGTTGTCTATAAATAATCAGCACCGGGTGTCAAGTTACCTAGGTACACCACTGCCTGTAGCAAAGACCTCAGTGCAGGTATAGAACACAGTTGACAGTAAATGTAGTCTGTGCCTTGCCCCTTGCAGTTTGAAAAGCATATCGGCATAGAGTTAAGTAGGGATGGTCGTAGATGTAAATATTCAAATAAATATTGGATGCATATTTAAAGCTGCAGTGGCATTATTCCATTAGTCAATTATCAAATCATATTACATAATTGTGCAGAAATATCAGCATAAAATTGGTTTCAACTAGGAATAATTTGCATCTCATTGACCATTCATAGGGTTGAGAAGCAATAGCCTCCCCAAAGAACCTATTGTCAGCCAGCTTGAACTGAATTGCTTTAGATCACATAACCTTTAAAAAAAAAAAAAAAAAGATTTATTGGCCCATATGCAATTAACTTTTTCTCCTTGGTGATCTTTTCACACCTTATCAATATATAATATCTTTCAAGCCCCCAGTAAGAAAATACTCATTTTCATTTTGACCATACTTTTTCACCTACTTTTTGGTACTTTTTCAAAGTGCTGAAAAGTTAGATTAAATTGAAGATGAAAAATGATCTCTTCGGAGAAAATTTAAAAGAAAAAGTAACTTGTATTTGGCCCCCTGTCTCTAAAGCCACCTTTGACACAAAAATGTAACATTTGGACACTACACTAAAGTGAAACCGAGGTGGCAAAACCGTTGCCATGCACAAAACTGCTGAACATATCTGATAAAAGCTTGTGTATATGTTCTCCTGCCGTGTAGACCCTCACAGCACACAAGCAGCTCTGCGCTACCATAGGTGTAGCCCTACTCACACAGGTATAGTACCGCCATGCTTATGCACAAACTGGAGCGCAGCCGCAAACTAAAAAGAGGACCCTGGCCAGCGGCAGTGGTGTCAAAGATGATGAGTGAAGAATCTAGAGGATCCAGAGACTTCCCTCTTCTTAAAGAAACACTATCGATCTACATATTTTTTTCAATTGATATAAGAATTGTTTGGAAAGTGCTGCTAAGTCCTGGTGTATACATTTCACTGGCAACGTCTTTGTTTACTGTTATCAAAATACTTTCAAACTTTACTGACGCCAAAACTGACGGCGGAATGAGCCATGAGGAGAGGGGAAATTCCCCTCACACTTGATCAGTTAACCCTGTGTGTGAGAGAGAGAGAAAGCTCACAGCTTTTGTCACAGCTTTTCATACTGTTTTTTGCTTTCTGAGAAAAATACTGTGTAGTCTGATATGCAACACTGGCTGTGCATTGAAGCAGAAACCCCTCCTGCAATTGATTTGTCCTAATATAGCTAAATCCTACTCTCAATAAATTAAAGCTTTTGCCTCTGATATTCAACATGAAAAGTAGGAAAATGTTTACACAGCTACTTAGACATTATTTGTACATTGTCATTTTAGAACACTTGGGCATTAATAGTATTCCTTTAAGTAAGAATTTTACTTTTGTGTATTTTTTTTGCCACTTCAGGTATCCTTTAAATCTATGGCCTGTTCATTGGGGTTTAAAAGGGAGAAATTAAATGTCTCATGATTCAGCACTTTACCCAGAGTACTCTCCAGTAGTGTTGGGCCGAACAGTTCGCCTGGCGAACCTCTCTGGGCCTCTTACTACTTCCGGGTCGCAATGACCCGGAGTAGTACGCCTGCGCTGCCCGGCGGAGCGCGTCCTAGATCGCGCTCCTGTTGCCGGGCACTCTCTGCGCATGAGCGTGACGTCACTCGCGATCTAGGACGCGCTCCGCCGGGCAGTGCAGGCGTACTACTCCGGGTCATTGCGACCCGGAAGTAGTAAGAGGCCCATGGATTTAGAGATGTTCGCCGGCGAACGGTTCGGGAACCGTTCGCCACATCTCTACTCTCCAGTAGGTATGGGAAGGGTTGATATGTTAACATTATCACATCTTGTTCCGTTTTACATGTCTAATGATGACCATGTACATTTCAATGGCATTTAAGGTCCAATAAAATTATCATACGTATGCAAAACTAAGCAGCCAAATTAAACGCTGTAGATTAATCACAATCATTTGTCATTAAGAGTTGGAAATTTTGATGAAACCAATTGTTTTAAAACATTCAGACAGTATTAGATTATTTTGTGATTAAAGCCCTAGTTCTAAAGCCTCATCTACACGAGTATATGAGGCTCCGATCCGGCGGCTCGATTAGCCGCCGGATCGCCTCTTCCGCATCCCCGCGCGTACCCGCCGCGTCCCGCTCGCCCGTGCGTGTGTCGGATACGATTCTCCGCTCGTCCCCACCGGCGCCGCTTATCTTCCGTTCGATTCCCTGCCATTGTCCCCTCGCAGGGAACGAGCAGGGAATCGGCGGTGGGGAGATCCGTCCTGTCGGATCTTATTAATCGAGCCGCATCAGTCGGCTCGATTGATAAGGAACATCACCGCCGCATCTACGCGTGTAGATGCGGCTTAAAACATTTTGTATAATTGCTTATCACGGTATTGCAAGTCTGAAAAGCGTGCATTTGCAATTAAAGTATTTTTTTCCCAATATAAAAATCTAACCTTTAGACCGCATGCTGTCAGTGGTGGCAAATTCTGCACCACAAACAATCTGCACCCCAACTTATATTGCGCCCCTGTCACCATGTTTGTGTTGAGTCAGCCACTCGTGTCCCCTGCAGGTCAGCAGTCAGGTGGATTGCTGTGTGTACAGTCTCCCTTCTTTCTCCCTCCCAGAGAAAATCCAGACTTCAGCAGTGAAAAGAGTAATGGGGATGCAACCTACGATACCTACAAAGGGCACATGTCCATAGTGGCTGACATCCTATGTATTGGTTATCAGTCATTTTGGGATTGCAGTTGGCCTGTCCTACAACATCATACTCATCATTGCAGATGCAGGAGGTAGGGTTTTCTCTCGGATGGAGGGAAGGGAGGAGAGAAGCTGCAGTGTGCAGACGGCAGTCCACTTGACTCCTGGCAGCATGCAATCAAAACTTTACGTTATTATATGATAGTGATACATAATAAAAACTAAAAGATTTTGCTGTATAAATGAAATGTCCTTTTTGTAATTGCATTTCTGAGAAATGCACTTATGAAAGATGTGCCTGAACTATGGCATTAAGACTGCAGTAAATTGCGTACATGTATGGCCAGCATTAACCTCCCCAGCGTTCAATTTCCCCAGGATTTCTGTGCAAACAGTGATAAAATTTATTTTTAAAACTTTTTTTTTCTGTAACTTGCCAAAATGTGTCAAGCAAGGGTCTAGTATACAGTGCAGGAGAGTATTGATGTGTATGCATGTTTACACTGTTCACAGCATGTTTTTTTTGAACTGACATTTCTGTCCATACCGCTAGGGAGGTTAAGGGGGGAGCTATGATTTCAGGCTTGAAAAGCTAAAAGTGGGATTGAACTTTCTTAATCTATGTGAAAGGTAGACTCTATCACAACAAACTTTTTTTAATCTATTACTTGTAGGGTTTGATTAAAAAAAAAAAAAAGATCCTAATGAAAATCTATGTAAAAAAACGAGCCTCGTTCAATCGGCTTTTGATTGTTTTGTCAGTGGGGCTGCAGGCAGGAGCAGCATGAGAGTGACACTCCATAACCATGTAGAAATAGGCTAATATGTGTAACCATCCTTTCTTGGTGAGCATGCCTTGTTGGTAGTATATTCTTCATACTGTATCTATCTTTGCTAGTATAACTGATGTAACTTTGGAGAAACTGAAATATGATGGAGAGTAATAACTTAGTCCATTTAGACTATTTTATTCAATAAGCATGATAATAAGTTGTTGATGCATAATGTTATTTTCAGAGACTTTTTGCAACATGTAAGGTTGCAATCTCCCTATGACACGGACTGCCCTGATCTGTAAAATGTGATACATTGGTCCATTTTTTCGCATTTTCAGAAGGAAATCTTTTGAGAATTTATTGAGTCATAACTTTATTTTGAGCCAAAAACTATTTAATTTTAATGACCGAACATATTGATGAAATAGATTTCCAGCCAATTTGATTGGAGTGATGTAATCTGTCGGTAATCGATCAGGAAAATTGATGTGTATATGGCCAGCTTTATTCTGCAAAGCACTGTAGAAGATTATAATGCAAGATGAATGTATAATAATGAGAAATTGTGTTAAGCAGTTGAGTTGTGCATACATATGTAACCCCCCTGTAAAGGAAACCAGAGACGAAAAAATAAAAAAGTTTTATACATACCTGGGGCTTCCTCCAGCCCTATGCGCACGGATCGTTCCCACGCCGCTGTCCTCCGCTGCCTGCAGCTCCGGCACCGGGTCCTGTAACTTCCTCCAGCACGGCCAGTCTGCGCAAGAGAAATGCGCCCTCTATGTATACCTCTGTCAAAGCCTCAGGTATGTATAAACCTTTTTATTTTTTCGTCTCTGGTACACTTTAAGGTAAAACTGAAACAAGCATAAAAAGGAGAACGTTAGATACTCACCTATGGAGAGGGAAGGCTCTGCATCCCATGAATGCTTCCTGATCCTCTCTCTGCCCCATCATTCCACTGCCGGGCCCGGTAAAGCTCTTAGACCAGCTTGTTTAAATACGTCTTTGGCCTCCCTCGGGCAGCCTTCTGGACGTACTCGCACCCCGAGATTTTCCGAATACGAGCAGCTCCATACTGGGCATGTGCAAGTGCAAACTCATGTGCCCCTCATGTGTGTATGGAGCCCCTCCTCTTTAGAAGTATCCCAAGTGCTTTCAAAGCCTTCCAGGGCATCCTGACCTAATTTGAATGGGGGACAGCAGTGGACTGAGCATACAGAGCAGGGACCAGCAAGGCTCTGTGAGATCCAGAGCATTCCCTCTCAATAGTTGAGGGAGTCTTGTGGTGCAGAGATATCACCTCTGAGCAATAAGAAAAGACTTTGGATGCCGCAGCACTTCGCTATGTCATCTGACTAAGGGCCAGTTCACACTTGCTGTGAAAACTGACACATTTTGTTTCCATCACAGAAGGTAGTGACAAATATGTAAACAAGTCCTGTATTAGGTATAGGATCTGTTTACTTTTGCCATTTTAAACAGATTTGCTTACATTCCTGATCTGCAGTATTCTTCTGGACACCACAGACACTGCAGATGCCAACAGAATCAATGAAAGCCTATGGGCAGTGTCCGTTCTCACTAAGCTGTTTCCCCCATGCATTCCTGCTCTGCTTACCTGTGTTCTGTGTCTTTGGTCATCTCGGGTCCATCGTCATTGCTGCCACCGTCATTGCTGCCACCGTCATTCGGCTCCACTGCACAGGACAATCGTCGATATACTGATTGTATCCCCGGCAGAAGCATCACACTCCCATAAGATTGCATCAGACTAATGGATCATCTGTCCCATTGAGGCTTTCCTGTGTGCGGTGCATGGGAACTGTGTCGCATTTCAACCCTGAAACACACGTTGATTACAAACACTGCCACTTAACTTAAAGGACAACTGAAGTGAGAAAAATATAGAGGCTGCCATATTTATTTCCTGTTAAACAATACCAGTTGCCTGGCGGCCCTGCTGATCTATGTGGCTGCAGTAGTATCTGGATCACACCAAAAACAAGCATGCAGCTAATCTTGTCAGATCTGACAACAATGTCAGAAACACCTGATCTGCTGCATGCTTGTTTGGGGTTTATGGCTGAAAGTATTAGAGACAGAGGATCAGCAGGGCAGCCAGGCAACTGGTATTGCTTAAAAGGAAATAAATATGGCGGCTTATTGGCTGGCAGAGTGGAGGTTGAACTTTGAGGCAGGCTTGTAATTCAGCCATTCCTTCAAATGTTTTAATAGATCAGATGTTAGATTCAGTATAAACATTAAATCTAATGAAAACATGGCATTGATTAGGAATGTCTGGTATTCACCAGGAGCACAGAGGCCACAGGCTGCCATGGTTCACAAACTACATTCTCAGGGGTTTGTACGGCACCAGGCAGGACTAACAAGTGGTGATGCAAGGAGGAAGGACGCATAAATGATCAATATCAAGTACCGGTAGATATAATTTACTAGATCTACCAGAAACTGAACAATGTACGCCCAGATTTATTCCACAAGGAGTGGATTGAAATAGTTAACCCATTTGGGGGTATCAGTTTTTATTTCCATATAGCATTTTCTTGTACATTATTTATTACTCTGCAAATCCTCTTGTTGTGCACAAGTAGCAGTATGATTTGATCTGTAGGAAAATCTGTTAGTGAAATTCCAATATCCTGGTTTGTTTTAGTGGCCATTACCTGTGTTATCGGCTCAGCAGTATGTCAGGCATGCATCACAGCAAATGCTAGTTGTCTGACTTCCTAATTTCATATTCATAACCTGTAGCATTATGTGCTCTGCTTAATACATTTGTCCTCAGCTGGCTGAAATGAAATGTTTGTCATCCTTGTTAAAAATGAATTGTCATCAGATAATAGGCATTCGGCATGTATGAGGGAGCGAGCTAATTAAATGCCCAGAGTTAATGTGGCTGAATGGAAAATGAAAAACAAAATGCTTGCCCAACTGTTGCAAAATGTAGCTCTATTGTGATGATTCAAACGCTGCAGCTCGGTTTAATGTGGTCATGAGACACGGCTGTTCTGAATGAGAAATCCTTACATGTCACTTTGACAATCGGTCTTGCATAGCATCTACACCATGGTAACTGCCGAATAAACCAGATAGTTACAGCACTCAATTCAGGCTTTTCATCCTGGCTCTCAAATGCTTTATTATTTAGCCTCATCATACCACAAATACATCAGTCAAGCACAATGTAATAATAAACAGGGCTGCATGAACAGAACTTATTACTCCCACCATTTTCTTCAGTATATCAAGACTCTTCTTCATAGTGGGCTTTCTCTCATATTTGGGTCACGTTGCCTTGATGTACCTATACATCCTCATATAATTATCTTCAATATGTCCCCCCATCTGCAAACCATGAGAGCCATGAGTGTCTATTGAAATAGAATAGTGCAGGATGTATGCAAATATGCTGAATTATCCCTATATTGCCTGCTGATCACTAAGTACAATTACACATACACTACTGATTTTGCCTCATTGACTACCTATAGTTTACATGTGGTTTCCCTTTGCTGACAGACTGTACCAGCAGTGCTAGTGGTGCTGCTGTTTGCTGTCTCACAGCTTTTCTATAGCTCTCCCTCCTCTCTCTGTTTATAACAAACTCTAGGATTAACACATATGTCTGATTTGACTCACATATACTTTATGTAATACGTTTTCTGCACATCAGGTCTCACCAGTGATGCCTGTAATCATTTTGCTTTTTTATTGTTATTATATGTAATATGTATACACTACTGACATTTTCTTGAGCACTTTACAGCGTGCACTGAATAATTTATGACCTTGTCTTTCAAAGGAGCTGACAATCTAATGTCCTTACCATAGTCAAAGCCTAATATATCCACTGTGGTCAAGTATTAAACATAAATGCTGCTACTAAAAATATATTAACACAGAACAGTATCTTTGGAGGTGTATGACTTCCACTTTTGATAAAATATTCTCTTTCATCCTTCAGCATTGGATCAATGACACAAGTATATGTCACTTGCTTAAACTATGTCCAGTTTCAGTATAGTCTTTTATGATACTGAATATATTAAGTCTCCAGCTTTACAGTATTTTCTACTCCTCTTATCGAAATCAGTCAGTGAACTCCTTAGCTGGAAAAGGTGAAGTTAATTAGTTATTAGAAGAAGAGTAGAATATGTTCTGCAGACTGTACATGAGGCCGGTAGTAGCTGGAGGTTAACTTACAGCATATACAGGGGTTGGACAAAATAATGGAAACACCTTGAAAATCAACAAAATATGTTTTAATATGGCGTAGGTCCACCTTTTACAGCAATTACAGCCTCAATTCTCTGAGGTAATAATTCATAAAAATTGTGAATTGTTTCCAAAGGAATTTTAGCCCATTCTTCAGTTAAAAGACCCTCCAGTTCTTTTAGAGACGATGGCGGCGGAAGTCGACTTTTTACATGAATCTCTAATAACGACCATAAATGCTCAATAATGTTGAGGTCTGGGGATTGTGGTGGCCAGATGAGATGCTCAACTTCATTAGAATGTTCCTCATGCCATTCTTTAACATTTCTAGCTGTATGGATTGGGGCATTATCATCTTGAAAGATGGCATTCCCCTCTGGAAACAGTTCTTGAACCATAGGATGAACTTGGTCGCCCAAAATTTCTAAATAGTCTCGGCTGTTAATTCTTCCATGAAGGGAAATCATTGGCCCGGCGGATTTCCAAGAAATAACACCCCAAATTATCACAGAACCCCCGCCATGTTTTACGGTTGGGAGAAGGCAGTCTGGATGAAATGCTTCTTTCGGCTGTCTCGTAACGTACACTCGGCCGGAGGTCAAAAATAAGATAAACAATGATTCGTCAGAGAAAATCACATTTTTCCACTGCTCGAGGGACCAATTCTGGTGGTTTCTACACCACTGTAAACGCTTTGAAAGATTTGTCTTTGAGAGCAAAGGTTTTCTAATTGCAGTTCTTCCGTGGTATCCAGATTTGGGTAGCTCCCGACGAACAGTTTTTGTGGAAACTGGGTTCTGTAAGTGTTCATTCAGCTCTGCAGTGATTTTAGGAGCCGTGGTCTTGCAAGCTTTTCTAACAATTCGATTTAGAGTCCGACGGTCTCTCTCAGACAACTTTGAGTTTCGGCCACAACTGTGCTTTGTTGAGGACATTTTTCCTTCTCTTTCAAAGGCAGTCATTACTTTTGAGACAGTATCTCTTGAAATGCCAAGCAATCGGGCAGTTTCTGTTACAGTAGCGCCTGCCATACGAGCACTAACAATTTGGCCTCTTTGAAAGTCTGAGAGATCTGCCATTTTTATAAATTATAACCAACTTTGGTTTAGATATCTGTAAAACACTATTATTTTAATTAAGCATATCAAATAACAAAAATAATAAACAAAAAAAATGTAACACATGTCAAGATTTGATTGCTTAAAACATGTTCAAAGATTATGATGCCAAAATGTTAGGTGTTTCCATTATTTTGTCCAACCCCTGTATATAAAGTCTTATTCTTACTTCAAACCACTGATGTTCGCATTATACGTTTGCAGTGCTGGACACTTCAAAAATGCGCTGCACTGCAAACGTATAGTGAGAACATCACTCCGTGAGAACATGAAGTCCCATGAGAGTTGTCAGCTGGAACCATGGTAACCAGATACTGAGCGGCAGAGGAGAGAAGATCAGTGAGCATTGGCGCTGGACCCAGGACATGTGAGTTTACGCCGCATGTAAATCTCTGTAGGGTGGTAGGGGCCATGGGGCAATTATACTTGGCTGCTGAGCAGGCAGAAGGTGTGCCAGACAAGCTGCAGAGTAGGGTCCCGCTGTGAGACTTCATGAGACCCATGGCGGGCTCCCCTTTTGCCGGACATTACCCTATGGCCTGAAGCAATTGCCTTGGTTACCTTGTGGACAATCCAGCCCTGTTCTGCAGTACTTCGCATCTAGTGGGAATGACCCCTAACACAGACACATCCTGAACTATACAATTATTATTATTAATGATTAATATATCAGCATCATCTTCCGTCGCTCTGTACAGAAACCATAAATACAGACATTGGTATACAGACATCAGAACATAATACGGAAGTGATAAACAATACAATTAACCTACAAGAGAACGGGAAAGAACCCTGCCATTGCGAGTTTACAATCTGGTAGGGCAATATACTGTATAAAAGGTCTGTGGCTTAGAGATACAGCTGTGTGTCATCAGCATGGTCATAAAAACGTTTGTATTTCCTTAATTTGATTTTTTTAAATCTGTCTTTACTGATATCAGTTTCACTTTGAAAGTGATTGAGGCTGATCTTGATCAATATTTTATTGTATTCTCTGCCAGCTCTCACCATCAGTATATATTTCTTCTATGAGCTTGTATTCACAGACTGCTGATGCTAATTATTGCAACATCGCAGCAGAACACCTTATGAGAGAAGAGACCCAATCAGCTGTGGCTAATGGTCACTGCATATTATATACACAGCACAAAGTTCAAGAATCTGAGGGGGCACAAAGCATCAGAGGAGGTGGCACAAGGCGGATGCTACTCTTGATGGCTACAGTAGTAATGACACACATTCCATTCATCAAATTGCTTGTTTATTTCTTCCATGGAACATATATTCCTGTGCACTGAGTGCTGCATATACATCCTTTTGTCATTAGTGAAAAGCATTCATTTCCTTCCCAAAACATAACAATATTCACTTGTCTCTGCTATTCCAAGTTTGGGCACAGCCTTTTTTATACATTTCATAGAACATTACATGAAATGAATTATACATTAGTATGTGAAAATAAGTACAATCTTTGAAAAATACGAAATTGTCCCATGCACCATATAACAGTATAAAGTTCTACTATCAAGAAGTGATACTGGCATTTTCTTCAGATCATAGTGAACTGCAACCTGAAATGCAAAAGGAGTGGTATAGTTAAGATACCTGTTCTATCAATTTATTACTAGAGGGGTGTCAAACTCAATCTAAAAAGAAGCCAAAACCTAAAACACAGTCTAAGGCACATTGGCAGGTAAAACGGTATGTTTAGCACACCGGAACGGCTCCTAACGGATGTGAACAGATCCAATGTTAGCCAATGGATCCATTCACATTGCTCCGTTAGAACAGATCCGTTCGGCACATTCCGGGGGAACAGTTTAGGGAGGCTGCTATAATTTTGTCACTGCGCTAACGGAACAAATCAAAAACTGATACCAAATAAAAACTGATCCGTTTCACGGATTACCAGTAGTTTTTACAAGTATTATAGTTAATGAATATTAATCAAGTAAACAAAGCATTAAGGATTAGTTTTGGATCTGTCCAATGTGAACCAGGCCTAAGCCGCATGCCAAATTGTTTTTGCAATACCTGAATGTGGCCACTGCGCTGGTGTGCTCCTCTGGATAGGAAGGCAGCATCCTGTCATCTGCAGTAAAAGAAAGGAATGGAGATCACCAACCTGTGCTTGTACACTTTACTCCTTCAATTAACAGTAGGGGGGAGGTTAGGGTTGAACACCAGGAAGGGGTTAATGATGGGGATGCAGGTTAGGTTTAGGCATCAGGAAGGAGTTAACCTTAGGGATGAGGTTAGGGCTGTGAGTCAGGAAGGGTAGTCTGTGCTAGGAGGATCAGCTGGGGTTAGGTGATCAAAGCACAGATGTACCTAACCTCACAAACCCAATCGCATTACTGATATTGTATGTGTCAGGCGCTGTGCCCAAGCTCACCATGCCAAATAGTTATGTATCCCTTCTATTGTATTGTTCATATGCAGAACCTCTGGAAGAAACACCCATATTCATACTAGGAGTTCTGGTTCACCATGAACTTGCAGCGCAGTCACATACTTAGTTACACACACACCACTAACACACACACGTAAGTTACATACACGTTTAAATTTTTTGTATCCTGAAACAATTACTCCTGATAGTTTTGAGAGAAAGTTTGTCCCAGATCATTTTACTGATACACTTCTTGTCTCCAGGCTGAGCAGTGTGTTCTGAGAGGGGATAGACAGGACAAGCTGGAGACACCCTGCTGTGATGACTTCTATAGTGTTGGCCAGTGATTTTCCAGCTTAACCAGTCTCTGAAGATGAGACTGATAACATTGGGGTACACACTGTAGACATTACACCAAAACAATCACAAACAATCATTTTGGAAGGCAAAAAAAGATTGACACTTACCCAATTAGCAACGGCTGACTAATACATTAAGCAGCAGGAATGCAGCGTAGTAGCTCTGGAATGCAACATATTATGGCTGGCACAGCACTACTCTAGAGAGAGTGGGAGACTGGCTCAGTGACACAGTACCCCTCAGGCCACCACAGATAACACAAGCTTTTAGTTGTCCTTGCAAAAGCAGAAATCTGCCATGGCAGTTTTTTTAGAAAGGGGCGTAGATAACCAACAAAACTGGGATTTAATGGCACAAGTGGTCATATTTTAGATATTTTTTCCTGATACTCTGTCTCTCTTTTTTCACACTGGAGGTCCGCTTTAGGCTCTTTGGATGATCAAGTAAATGATCTATATCTGATATTATTTCTTTACCTAGACTATCAGCTTGCAGTAAGAGTTATTAGACCAAATTTTGGCAGAACTATTTAACACTTATCACACCATCCCTGCCACCTTGCTGTTGCCATTTGCGTTGGCGAAAAACAGGTGTCCCAGTTACTGCGGCTGTAGTGTTATTTTTTCTGCTAACTCCTGCATGCCTTCTTGTTTGATGAGCCCTGCTTCCCCAAATTATTATTCAGACACTGAGTGGATGAGTGCCCGTAGAGTCCACATACCCAGGAGTTGCAGTGTGCAGATAGGAAGCTATGCCAGTGGCAATGTGGCCACAGCTTCCTACTCCCACCAGGCCAGTCTGTCTCTGCAACTGTTTTATGTTATGTTCTTTTAAAAACTCTATCTAAGCAACTCTTGATTTAAAGTAGTAATTTAGATTTGGATATGGTGGAAGTGAATTAAGACCACTTTTATGTCTGTATCTCCATCTTGAAAAATTATCGTTATTTCACGTCCATTAATTGTTTAATTTGCGCAATAAGGAAAGAAACGGCTTGAAATAAAACTCTTTTCTGTATAGTGATGTGAAGTTAGAACTCCCATCTGTTTTTTGTTGTTGTTGTTGCCTACCAGCATCTTTTCAATTCTTGCAACTTTTGACGTTCACATAGAAGAAGTCTTGGTTAGGAAGTGAGGTTAAATGCCCCCACTAAAGGTACATACATTAGATTACAATATCTTGCAGTGCTATTCAAAACTTAAATACAATTATTTTTTCAACTTGAGATTTCAAAATAATGCATATTTATCAGTTTACATCATGCATATATAGGTAATATACTCACCTGTCCAGGGACCCCAATGTAGCCTTTGTAACTTGAATATTAGTTGAAGTCACGGCTCTCCCTGCTGTCGGTTAACTGGTTCATAGACTCCTTACCTGCAGAGTTTGGCATGGATTCTGCCGGGAAGAATTACAGTTACCTGCTTATTGGAATGCCTTTTAGCCCTGCTTGGTGCTCCACTCTTGAGTGTTGTCTATTTATTCCTTCTTGTTTCATTTTATGATACAGAAACTAGCTGAGTTTCACATGCTTGAGCATTTCAGTTTACATTTATGTAGTCAGTCTCAGATGACCACAAGACTTGTGCCCTGAGTATATAGATCAAATTAGGAGTGACCTAGCACTGCTAAGTGATAAATCGTGCATTATTCAAAGGGGAAAAAAGTAGCTTTGTTGAAACAATTTTTATTCTGTTGTGAGAGAAAATCTTTCATTGTGCTTGAATAAAATAAAAAATATACAGTACATATCTTACATGTATGCTCTCATGGTGTTTCCGCTTCATTATAATATTAGGAATTCACACATCACTCATACCATACCGTTGTATCATGTTCATTTGATAGTCCTTAATTAACCCTACTAAATAAACCTGTATGTCTAAAGGATTAATTGGAGAACTAATTATGTTTTTGGCAAACACACTTTACTAATTTATTTCCTTGTATTAAAAAAAATACTTCAAAGCTGGTTGACAAAGTGAGACAGCATGTAAAACGAGCTCATTGGAGAGGGGACTTTAAAAGAAATTCTCAGAGCTGAAAACACTCCAGGGGATTCTAATTTCAGGATCTGGGGACTGTCACTGATTAAAAGGCAGAAAAAAAGAAACAGCTCTTCTTCAATTTAGGGGAGATCATTTGAGCTTCTGAAAATCTCAAATAGCAAATAGGCATAAAAAGGACGTCTGTTCAAAAGACAAGGAAACCATCAATGGAATCATACAAACCATTGTGGAAATACATTAGGTGCCACATGTATTAATAGTACTCACATAAGAATTATAACAACCTTTCTAGGTGTGCATGTTGGTAGGGTAAATTTAAGAGCAAGGTGTACTACAATACTTCAGTGTTCTTAAAGTGTATTCAAGGTGACATATGACATGATTAGTTAAACATGTGTATGTACAAAGCCAAGCACACTGAGTTTCTTTTTTTTCTTTCTTTGTGCCTAAAAGGGTTAACCTTAAGGCATGCAAGTAACAGTTTCTGTCTTGTTGGACACTTGTGGGATTACAGCGTAACCCCCAATGATAAGGAATTACAGCCATCAATATTTTTCCTGCAGAGAATAACTTTTGAGAGCAGGGGATAGAGAGCAGGGGATAGATAGAAAAGGTCAGTAGTTAATGTATTTGAGCTCTGTGACACTTAACCATTTCTGCCACCCGGACGTGAAGCTCACGTCCGGGCGGCTGCTCTGCTGCAGTGCCGCGCTCCCGAGCTCGATCGCGTGCGCGCCCCCTTGCTGTCCCCCGGTTGCCCTGGGATCAGTGAATGGGAACATGGTTCCCGATCACCGATCCGTGTCCCCAGCAGAAAAGTCTTTCTGCACGTAAAATTTTCCGCGTCCCCCTTGTGCTTCCGGTTAGCGAGAAGCACAAGGAGGAAAAAAAAACTCAAGGTGGCCATCTTGTGGCCAAATAGTAAAACTACATCTACATATTTTTTACAATACAATTTACACATATAATGACATTAAAAATTAACTGTTTATTTCCCACACCAAAATATTACCCAAATAAAAATTTTAATGGAAAAAAAAAATTACAATAAAAAAAAAGACATAAATAGTTACCTAAGGGTCTGAATTTTTTAAATATGCATTTGAAGGGGGTATACTACGAACATTTTTTAAATTATAAGCTTGTAAATAGTGATGGACCTTTATATCCAAATCAAATATTAGCGCAATACATTGTGATAGGTACAAAATTTAAACGGTGTCATAACCGAGACAAACGGGCAAATAAAATACATAGGTTTTAATTATGGTAGCGTGGATTATTTTAAAGCTATAATGGCCGAAAACTGAGAAATAATGATTTTTTTTCCATGTTTTTCTTATTAATCCTGTTAAAATGCATTTATAAAAAAATAATTCTTAGCAAAATGTACCACCCAAAGAAAGCCTAATTAGTGGCGGAAAAAACAAGATCTAGATCAATAAATTGTGATAAGTAGTGATAAAGTTATTAGCGAATGAATGGGAGGTGAAAATGATGCTCTGATGCATAAGGTGAAAAATCCTCGTGGGCTGATGCTCTGATGCATAAGGTGGGCTGATGCTCTGATGCATAAGGTGAAAAATCCTCGTGGGCTGAAATGGTTAATAGACCACCATTGAGCAGAGTCAATAAAACATTAAAACTACTTTGTAAATATTTAAATATAAAATAAAACTATTGGATATCTAAAAAAGTTTTTAGGAGTAGGTGGATAGACACTATTGTTAATCTCATCAGTTTATTTTCACCTCGGGTTCACTTTAAAATGCAGATACAGTATTGTATTTATATTGTAACAGGTGGCCTAATTCCTTATGTTACTCATCTCCTGATTTACTAACACTTAAGTTAGCATTCAAAAGCTGCTCTTCAGACAATTCCTTAACCTCTTAACCTTCTGCTGCCCGCGTCACGCCAGTGGGCGTGGCCGCGGCGGCAGCCCCAGGACCGCCTAATGCCAATTGGCGTAAAGTCCTAGGGCTCTGTTTTGCATGAGATCGCGCGCATGGTGCGCGCGCATCTCATGCTCGGAGGGCGGAGCTCCGCCCCGCCTTCAGTCTCCGAGCGGCTATTGCCGCTCGGGAGACTGTTAGACGGCGATCACGCCGTTTATTTACTAGGTGCAGCGCTGCGATGAGCAGCAGCGCTGCACTGAGGACAGCCGTGTGACACGGCTGTCCCCATGAGGGACAAGAGAGCGATCGGCTCTCATAGGCAGAAGCCTATGACAGCCGATCGCCATAATTGGCTGGCTGTGGGGAGGGAGGGAGGGAGGGAGGGAAGACATTTAAAGAAACGGGTTTTTAAAGAAAAAAAACAAACAATAATATTTATTTAAAAAAAAATAAACATGGGGGGAGCGATCAGACCCCACCAACAGAGAGCTCTGTTGGTGGGGAGAAAAGGGGGGGGGGATCACTTTTGTGCTGAGTTGTATGGCCCTGCAGCTTGGCCTTAAAGCTGCAGTGGCCAATTTTGCTAAAAATGGCCTGGTCACTAGGGGGGTTTAGCCCTGCAGTCCTCAAGTGGTTAAGGAACGTTGATTTACACCCCCAAGTGACCAGGCTATTTTTTACAATCCAGGCCACTGCAGCTTTAAGGGCTCACTGCAGGGCCGTACAACTCAGCACACAAGTGATTCCCCCCAACAGAGCTTTCTGTTGGTGGGCTCCAATTGCTGCTGCTGCAGGGCTTTGTTTTCGGGTTTTTTCTTAACTTATTTTTAATTTAATCCATGTTTTATTTATTTTGATATCCCCCTGACAAGCAATCACAGCGATCGGCACTCGTAGGCATCAGCCTATGAAAACCGATCGCTCTCTGAGCCTTCCTAAGGGACAGCCGAGCAGCGCTGTACAATGTAAATAGACGGCGGTTTTGCTGTCTAACAGTCTGTTAGCAGCGATCTCCGCCACCAGGACTTAACGACAATTGGCGTTACGGGGCCCTGGTGGAGCCGCCGCATTCATGCCAATTGGCGTGAGGCAGTCGTTTAGTAGTTAAAATATACTTCATAATATGATTGCAAGTGCTCAATTGCAAATTCACTGTTAATTCAGCAAACCTCCCTATGGTGTGATTTCATTTAGGCAAGGGTTGTAAACCAATGTCTCCTAATAATAGTTGATGCTAACATTTATTACAAGAAGTGTTTTATTAAATATCGCTGTAGGCTGTAGTAATTTCATTAATCGTGTTTAATTTTTTTTAAGTAATTGTTGTGCTCCTTTAACGTGATTAATCTATTAAAAGTAATGACCTTACTTTATTGAAACTATCTTTTACATCTGCTTTATAATTAAAATTAGCAATAATTATAATACAAGTAATTATTTTTTATAAAGCATAAAATATTTTAACATATCTTCAACAAATCTTTGATTTATTAAAGGGAACCTAAGGTGAGGGTGATATGGAGGCTGCCATATTTATTTCCTTTCCTTATAAATAATGCCAGTTGCCTTGCAGCTCTGTTGATCTTCTTGCATACATAGTGTCTGAGTCAAAACCCTGGAACAAGCATATGACTAATCCAGTAAAACTTGAGTCAGCTGAGTAAAAGCACCTGATTTGCATATTCTGGTCCAGGGTCTGTAGCTAAAAGTATTAGAGATACAGGATCAGGAGGACAGCCAGGCAACCGGTATTGTTTAAAAGGAAATAAATGTGGCAGCCTCCATAGTCCATATCCCTCTCACCTTGGGTTCCCTTTAAAATACTAATATCATTACGTATAATGGACACCTGAACTGAGACTGGTATGGAGGATGCCATATTTATTCCTTTTTAACCAAAAACAGTTGCCTGGCATCCAGCAGATCTCTTTGGCTGCAGTAGTGGCTGAATCACATACCTAAAATAAGCATGCAGCTAATCCGGTCAGACTTTAGTCAAACATCTGATCTGCATGCTTGTTGGAGGTCTACGGCTAAAAGTATTGGAAGCAGAGGATAAGCAGGACAACCAGGCTATGTGCAGTGTTTAAAAGGAAATAAATAAGCCAGCTTCCATATCCCTCTCATTTCATGTGTACTTTAAAGAGAATCTGTATTGTTAAAATCACACAAAAGTAAACATACCAGTGCGTTAGTGGACATCTCCTATTACCCTCTGACACAATTTCGCCGCTCCTCGCCGCATTAAAAGTGGTTCAAAACAGTTTTAAAAAGCTTGTTTGTAAACAAACAAAATGGCCACCAAAACAGGAAGTAGGTTGATGTACAGTATGTCCACACATAGAAAATACATCCATACACAATCAGGCTGTATACAGGCTTCCTTTTGAATCTCAAGAGATCATTTGTGTGTTTCTTTCCCCCTGCAGCTCACTGAAGAGTTACAAGCTGATTGTTTCTTCTTGCAGGCAGCTCTGCCCGGTTGTCTGTAATTCTGCAGTATGTGACTCATCAGTATGTGAACAAAGGATTTATCCAGTGTGAGAAAACGCGGAAAGGTTTGCACGCATAGACACGCGTCTGGTAGTATGGTGGAATACGGAAAAGCCGCCGCATGTCCTGACAGCAAAACGGCTGTTTCCGCGTCCAACGCGGCGGTTTGCATGCAGCAGCGTGCGCTTGGTGTGGCTGGGTCTGTTAGTGCACATAGGCAGATGGAGAGCTACGTGCGCGCGGGCCTGAACTCAGGACCTTTATACCAGCAGGGGAAGTGTCAGCTGATCAGGAAGATCAGCTGATTCCTGCAGGACTCATGATTGGCTGAATGGTTCGGGCGGGGCGGCAGAGTCCAGCAACTATATATTCTGCTGCTTGTCAGTTGCTGGTTGTCTGCCATTGCTAACACTTGCGTGAAGGCACTCAGACCATAGTCAGATCCTTACAGTGTGTTTGAACTAGGTGGACCTGGGAATTCACACTTAGCCAGATTCTGTTGATAGCTTAAAGTACTAATTGAATTGTATTATTTGTTAGACCAGTTCCAGGGTGTTGAGATCAAGGCCCTCACACCCCAGACTAGGAATACTGTATATCTTCTGTGTATTCTCTAGCATAGTTCCAGGGTGTTGAGATCAAGGCCCTCACACCCAAGATTAGGGAACTGTATTGTCTTTGTGTTATATTCCAGACTAGTTCCAGGGTGTTGATGATCACGGAACTCACACCCAAGACTAGGCATTGAACATTATCTGTTATGACCTTCTGCTTTCCTGACCATCTCTCTGCTTTCTGATTCGGTACCACGCATATCTGTTATCTCGTTGCCAAACCCTGCCTGTCTTGGATACCGAATCAGCCTTCTGTCTTTGTACCTTATCTGTCTGTCTGTTGCCGACCTGGCTAGTCCGACCTCGAGAACTATCTCCTCTGTTTAGAGATAGTTCACAGATCTGTCAGTGACACTCCACCCTTGGTGTCACTCGCACTCTGGTCCTTCCTTCACTCAGCCTGACTCCCCCCCTTTGGGAGCCTCAGGCCGAGAAAGGAGCCTGTCCTTCAGGCAGTATCCCATACTGCCTTGTATCCCCTTTACGGGGACCCTCCTCAAAGTATTACTGTTGCACCAAACACTTACACTCTCTCAGGTGTCTAGAGGTTAGACATATCTGATTATTGACGATTCCGCAGATCCTCAATAATCGGGTATATCTGTATTCTTGGGGATACTGCGGATCGCCAAGGATCAGATTCTCTCTCTGGTTGCTGACACCGATCGTTACATCCAGCTTGTAAAAGATAAGAGAGCAGAGAAAAGCTGGCTAATGTAAATAACACACACACACACAGGGGAGTGTGCATAGAGGGGGCATGCATAGCAGATCACACTGAAGAGTTGGCAGCCTTCCAGGCACAAGTCGACAGGGGAAAGATAAGCTGATTTATTACAGAGATGGTGATAGTAGAAAGTGCTGCAGTAAGCCAGAGCACATTATAATAGGTTTAGGAACCTGTAGGATGGTAGAAAACACAATGACATTTTTGTTACAGTGTCCCTTTAAAAACTGTTTGTTACAGAAAGTAGTTAGAAATATGAAGTCCTGTAAATAGCTTTATATAAAGGAAATTAAAATATAATTATTTAACATGGCTTTGCTCCCATGCAGGAGTATTAAGTGTTCAAGCAGCAAGATTTTTTTTTCTTTAACAAATCGTTTTATTGGAGTAACATACTAAAACACAGTATCAACAATAAAAGTAGTGAGGCTGTAAATTGAAGAGACTGCCTTTTATGGTGTCATACATTACGAAAATCCTTCAGTGTATAATTGCTTACATTAGAAATACATATTGTTGCAGGTAAGCAAATTTAATTTCTACCGCCACTGACACCATTTTGCAAGGTTCTTTCTGCATTCAGTGATTGTAATGTAATGAAATATTGTATCAAAGGGACGTCCCCTTTTAGGACCAGTACTGGTATGTGGATATGCAACAAATTACACATTTGACCGACTAATATGTTTGGACAAGGGCATATGTAGCACTGTGTTGCACCACCCATTCTTACCTTTGCAGTGTTCTCCCCAGTCTCTTTTAGCCGGGTGCTTCATCTGGCTAGTTTTAGTTAGCACCCGGTTGTCATTGGCTCACCTCCTCCTATGCTGTAAGCAGATTTGCACACAGAAGCACCGGCCCTGCATTCTCTCATCTTGCCCCACCCGGCTATTTTTTCATGCCACCCAGCTACTATTTCATGCCACCCGGCTGGAAAATAATTCTGGGGAGAACACTGCTTTGGCAAGTGAAAAGTAGTGGCTGTAGTTTCTAAAGTAAAATATTGCTCTATCCTTGCCTTGTCTAGCCTAAAACTTTTCAGTGGTTTACGGTCCTCTTTGTTTTTTGTTTCACAATTTGCCAGATGTTTTTAATGGATGGCAAGTCAGGATTGTAGTCAGGTCAGTTTAGCACCAATACTGTTTTAGTATAGAGACATGGACCCATAAGCAATTACATTTTTCTCCTAAGAAATAATTTTTCATTTTTTAATAACTTTGAAGTTGAAAACGTACCAAAAATAGTCGAAAAAGTACTATGAAAACTATTTTAATTGTTTTCTTGCTTGCTGGTAATTTAAAGGGGTATTTTAATAAGTTTGAAAATACCACTTAGGAGAAAACATAGGAGAAAAAGTTAATTGCATATGGGCTCTGCTGTTGTAATACGTGTAGTATGCAGTTTGGCTTTGCTTTGCCTAAATAAGCTAGACCTTCCCTGAAAAAATGCCCATATGGCAGCATATGTTGCTCCAAAATATGTCTGTAATGTAAAGTGCACCTTTATACCATCATACTGTAGATGCTCGCTTTTGAACTGTGGCCTGACAACAAGTTGGATGGTCCATCTCTTTATACTTCCCTGATTTCTAAAAATAATTTCAACCTGACTTATGAGTCGACTTTATGAGTCAACACTTTTCCACCTCAGTTTAGTCCATCTTAAATCAGCTTGGGCCTAGAGAATAACTCCTTCAAATATGGGCATTGTTCCCTCCTATCAGTCTCCCATTTCCTCCTCTTTGTCATTCCATTCACTTCCCTTCAAAGAGGAACTGTAGTGAAAATAACTTAATGAAGAAATTTGCTAATTTTTTTACAATATTATATCGGCAGGGTGTTTTTTTTTTTGCTTCAAGTTTGCTTCAAAACAGCAGGGACATCCCTACTATCCCAGGAAAAAAACACATATATAAGTAGATAAATACTTGTTCTACTTACATACTGTATGTATTGTACTTTTTGATTACAGTCAATTTTGTATAGTAAATAAAAAGAAAACTATTCCAGGCATTTTCCATCTTTACTGCCTCTGACTGAATTGAATCCTGTTGTTATTTCCTCCCTTACTCTTTTTTTCTCCTCTGCCTAAAATGGTGTATGCCCTTCTCCCCACTGAGCTCTGTTCTAAAAACTGCGATGTCCTATCTAGCTTGCTTTGTAAACACATGTGAGCACAGTATAGATCGTATTTCTCCCTGGCAATGTACCAGAAAGGAGCTGGACTGACTGAGATAAGATTCATTATAGCAGAAACATTTATGATTACATTGGAATGACTGAAATGCAGGGTCAGGATGTAGACATAATAATAAACACAGTGCAGTGGGTAAATGGTATTTGATTTTATGGCTAACAATCCCGCTTTAAGGGAGGGGTTGTAGGAGGGAACATTGCTGTGTGGAAATGTAACTTTAGCCAAAAATCTAATTTTTTGTAAGGAATAATATTAATAGAAACGTGGGTATACGAGGAGAGGAAAGGACACCGGACAGAGGTAAGTGTATCAAGAACATACTTAGTGCTTTCTGATAACTTTCATCACAAACTAAACCTATTATATGCTTTAGGGGTAGCAAGTAAGAAGGGGGGCAGGGGGGTCACGCCCCCTCTCTCACTCGGGTTCCCCCCTTCCCCGCTCCCCCTCCAGCTAGTATCAGCATAAAATCATTAATGTATTAGACTGTATAGCCAAGCGGTGAGCAGGGAACTTACTTCCTTGCATCCCACCGCTCGTCATCACTTCCTGCAATGCTGCCCTCTGTTGTTCATTGGACGGCAATGACTTCATTGCCATCCAATAAACAACAGAGGGCGGCATCGCCCCCGCTGCCCCCCTTCCTGCCTGCTACCTCCTCTAGCATGGCGGCCCCCTCGACCCACGGCCAGGGCTAGGGACGTTTCCACGGGCTGGAAACATAGATGCAAAAAAAGGCCATTTCTCTCAAAACGTCAAAACATAGAGAAAAAAATTGTTTACAGAAACGGATCCATTTCAAACGGATCTGATCTGCAACAGACAAGTGTGGCCCTAGCCTAACTGCAGGAACTTGCCTGTTGGAATGCCTCTTATTTGGATGCCTGGGTGGAAGACACTTGCATGCAAATACAAATTGCCTGCCGTTGGATTTCTGTAAATGCTGGTCCGTAGTCTTCTTCTTTCTACTGTCAATCTCAAATCAAGAAAGGCTGGCTATTCCTGCTGTTAAAACAGTAGATACATTTGGTAGTATTGAAGCAAAAATAAGAAGTATATTGTGTGATTTGCGCTGATTTAGTATTAGGGCCCATTCACACTTATGTGCTTTACAAGCATCGCTGAAAATCGCTAGCGTTTTGAAAGTCGCTTGTAAAATGAAAAGTATATGGAAGTGTTCTCATCTAAGCTATTTGCGATTTTGCTGAAACACAAATGCGTTGCCTGCTCCACTTTCTGAGCGATTCTGAGCGATAAGCGTTTCAATGTTAAGTATAGAAGCGCTCGTAAATAGCTCTGGAACGCTGGCTTGTTCACATTCTACAGAGTTTTTCCAGCGATTTTACCCATCAAACCTTGCAGCTTACCCACAAAACACCTCATTTTCTGTTTATGGAAGACAGACACAGCTTATTGAACAAGAAATCGCAAAACAATAATCGCTGAAAAAACGCTTTCTGTACAGTGGAAAATCTCTAGGAAGAAACGGTGGAAAACTCAAGAAAATCGCTCAGCGTTAGCGATTGCGTTTAGCGATTTCTAGTGTGAATGGGCCCTAATGATTTTCTTTTCAAACGTTCACACTTTACAAGTGATTTTACATTTCATTTTATGTGCTTTATCCTTCCATGGACCCATTTAAACCTGTAACTACAAACTTGTATAATATTAAAAGCTGACTTTACAAAGGCTTTTTTTTATATATATATGGATTGCATTCATTCACCGGATTCCAGGAATTGAAGGTGACAAATCCTAATTGCTTCCAGAAATCTAGTACACTGAAATAACTGGCCATTAGCTTAGAACGTGAAGGTCACCCTCACCTACTTGTGACTGCAGCTCTGTACAGTATGTTTAAGATGAATATTTGCATATAACATCATAGCAGTAATATACAGTACATTACAATGTACATAATAGGACTGTAAGCAATGCTGACATATTATAATGATGTTAAATATTTACATGAAATTCCACTCTTGATTATAAAAAAAACATACATCTCAGTTCAAGTCTAAACATCACAAGATATTTTTAATACGCTATTTCAGATCAGTTACCGTCCGTGAAGCAAAGTGAGTATTGGCTGTGCCAGTTTAGAGCACTATTACAGAGTACCCAGATTACTCACAGTGACCCAGAAGCACTAGGATTTTATAAGGGGTTACTAAAAAAAAAGCTATGCTAAATATAAATAAGCCTTCTTAAAACAGAAGTTATTTACAATATTTCATCTTTATGTGAGAAAGAAAGAACTCCCTATTAGACAGTCAATGACAATGAGCACACCCGCGTAAACAGTAATGAATATTTCTATTCTTCTCCCGAAAACGTATATCTTTTAATTGTTGTTTATGTGGGCGTGCTCCTACTGTTTGACTTCCTGTTTTGGTATCTTCCCTTTGAGATAAGATATGATATTAGAGTTCCATTATTAGTGTGTATTTGTATTTCATTACATGTTGCTGTTGGAGTGCATTACTTTTAGGCTCCCTGGCCCCTGCACACTGCAAATCCGATTTGCGATTCCGATTCTGTTTCCGATTCCGATTTGCAATTCCAATTTTCCCTGAATGCTTTCAACAGAAAAACGGAGGAAGGCTCCCTGCACACTGCATGCGATTTCAATTCCGCTTTTTAATCGGTTTTACATCCGATTCCGATTTTTAAACTTTACTGCATGCTGCGTTTTTTGATCCGTTTGTCTGTTGAATGTATTCAGGGAAAATCAGAATTGAAAATCGGAATCGCAAAACGGATTTGCAGTGTTCAGGGAGCCAAAAAAACGCAGCATGCAGTAACAATTAAAAATCGGAATCGGATGTAAAAACCGATTAAAAATTGGAATTGCATGCAGTGTGCAGGAAGCCTTATGGGGCTTGATTCACAAAGCGGTGCTAACCCACTTAGCACGTCTAAAGTCTTTAGACGTGCTAACCAGGGTGCTAAGTAGGTTAATCAATTGAGAAATCTGGTGCTAACCTACTTAGCACCCTGGTTAGCACGTCTAAAGACTTTAGACGTGCTAAGTGGGTTAGCACCGCTTTGTGAATCAAGCCCATGGTGTTTTTCACACTCCCCTGCCCCCTCCACTCACAGTGAAAATCCGGAAAGGTATCACTTTTTCTTGCCACAATGCAACACTTTTGGGACAGCGGATAGAGCCTTTTTTATTGGTAAGATGTTTACATAGCTCCAACGTCTTCCATAGTGCTGTACATATACAAAACAAATAGTGAGGAGCATGTATACATATATAATTAAGACAATTAGCAATACAAATACATACTTAGTTGATTTGTGATTTGAGACATCACCAATACTGGTGTATGTTCATATGGTAAATAATCTCAGAATAAGAAACACTAGGAGGAGGTGCCTGTCCGTGTGAGCTTACAGTCTAGAGTGCTGTGAGTTGGAAACATTAGGGAAGGGAAGGAGACACGGGTTAGCGGATGAGGCAGTAAACTACCTCTGCCAATGCTACTTATAGCAAATCATAGGCTTGTCTGAACAGGTGTGTTTTAAGAGAACGTTTGAAGGTTTCCAGGCTTGGAGCAAGACAGGAGAGCGTTCCAAAGGAGAGGTGATGCTCACGAAAAGTCCTGGATGTGGGAGTGAGAGGCGGTGACTAAGCTAAGATGACAAGAAGGCCTCCTGGAATGAGCAAAGGTTCAGGGTGGAATGGTACTGGAGACTAGTGAGGAAATGTAAGGATGTGACAACTTATGTACAGTAGATCCTTGTATGATAGGATAAACTTTGGGTTATTGGTAGCCAATGGAGAGAATAGCAGAGAGGAATGCATCAGGTGAGCGGGAGGAGGGGTGGATGAGGCAGGCAGCAGGGTTTAGTAAGGACTGGAGAGGTGCCTGTCTGTTTTTTAATGCACAGCAGAGTAGTGTATTGTGGCAGTCAAGACGAGATATGATTACAACATGTACAAGCATTTTAGTAGCCTCCTGAGAATAGAAAGGATGAATTCTTGAAATGTTTTTGAGATGAAAGTAGCAGTGAGAGTGCAGAGTCCAGAGTTACCCATAGACAGTGAGCTTTAGGAGTTGAGGTTATTGGGGTATTTTCTTCAGTGATGGTTTTATGGGTGGGGAAGCAGAGAGAGAAGGTGGAAATATCACAAGTCAATTTTTTGCTTTGGCATCTAGAGCTAATCAAGAGAATAATCAGGTAGACCGGGTAAGACACAGGAGTGGAAACAAAACTTGAGTATAGATTACAGAACTTGATTTAAGAGAACTTTCAGCATGGATTGCTGCCAAGAAAGGGTTTAAATACCAGTGCCCTGTCAGATAGGGATAATACAACACACAGAGATGCAAATCAAGCATGAACAAAATCGGCAGCAATTGGCCACATGCATGCCCACCTTTAAGGCTGGTTCTTTGATGAATTTTGTGAATGTTTCTCACCAGCATTGGGGTAAATGCATACAATTCAGATTTCTAAGAGCTGTCTCTGTTCACTTAATCAGATGCTGCAGAGTTACTGCTGTTCAACTGCAGTTTAGGTTCTTCTTCATCTCCTCATTGTCATTAATCAAGCTAGAAGATTGAGAGATCAGCCAGGAAGTAGTCTGGTGTGGTGTTCAAACAGTGTTTGTACTACCCTGTAAAAAGGCTCCAGAGATAACCACTAGTAGAATTATTATTATTATTATTATTTAGTACTTACAACAGTAAAATTACAGATATTCTACTAGATTAATCCAACAGAACTAAAACTCCACAGGTAGTGCCTAACCCCCCCCCCCCCACCACCACCACCACACACACACACCTACCTAACACTTAGGATCCCCCATTGCTGGCCTAAAGACCCCCCAACCCTATTCATCAATATTTTCTGCGCTGCCACTGGCGGCAATGCTAATGCACAGCCTTCTAATGGTATGTGTAATTAGATGATTATTCATTTTGTAATATGGGAGTAGCTGTGTACCACAATTGTGTGTGTGTGTGGGGGGGGGGGGGAGACAGGTCGTGCAAATATTGCTACAGTAAAGGCTAGTTAAAATAAGATTATAGTTGCAACTTATTCCTGCTTTTTTGCCTGATTAAAGGGACTCCGAGCAGTGCAGAAACTATGGTAATATGCATACCATTTTGAAGCTCTCTTTCTCCTCTTTTCAACAATATATAAATCGCCACCCTACGCCTTTTAGCTTTTGCTATTTTCGCCATCGAAATCGCGGCAAACGCGATTTTGATTGCGAAAATATCGAAATCTAAAAGGCATAGGGCGGCGGTTTATGTGTCATTGGAAAGAGGAGAAAGAGAGCTTCAAAATGGTATGCATCTTTCCATAGTTGCTTGTATTACACAGGGCGACTTTTCCCCAGCTCTATTCAGCTGCCGACTTTGGGCAAAAGTCGTCCTGTGTAATACAAGCAACTATGGAAAGGTGCATACCATTTTGAAGCTCTTTTTCTCCTCTTTCCAACGACACATAAACTGACACCCTATGCCTTTTAGATTTCAATATTTCCGCAATCGAAATCGCGGCGGCCGCAATTTCGATCGTGAAAATAGCGATAACTAAAAGGCGTAGGGCAGCGGTTTATATATCGTTGGAAAGAGGAGAAAGAGAGCTTCAAAATGGTATGCATCTTTCCATAGTTTCTGCACTGCTCGGATTACCTTTAAGTCATGGATCAGCAGGTTGTAGGTGAGGTAGGGTCAGGCAGAGTTCACAAAAGCAGACCCATGCAGGTGTCTGATATGCAGTTATGTTAATAGATCAGCAGTTCAGTACATAGAAATTATGTTAGGTACACAATAGGCAGTGCGAAAAGAATAGATTGGTGTTTGCTGTAACTCTGCAGAAGCATAAAGGGGTCTGAAGGAAAAGCAGTTATTTTTGCACACAGTAAGTGAGTTTTTCTTTTTTATAATTCCAGTGCATACCTGGAAAATGTAGTTGGTTGCTGAGAACAAGACTATTTGTAACGGTCTTGTGTCGTAGCTCAGATGTCTGATTATATGGTGATCTGCAGAATTACCAATAATACAGACGCTATACCTGATTATGGGTGATCTGCAGAATCACCAATAATGCAAGTATAGCAGACAAAGAGCTGAGTGAGTAGTGATTAGGTGCAACCGTAACTTTAATAGTGAATAAGACCTCACCAGAGGGGCTGGTGAGGTACGATCAGTACACTGAGCGTGCACTAAAGCACAAGCTCCAGCAAGCTGGAGAAACAATACTGAAAGAGGCTGAATCTCCTGAGGAGCGGGTGATTCAGAGTGTACTGCAGGCAAGAGAACACCCGAGGGGCGGGTGATTCAGACTGTACTGCAGCCTAGTAGAACTGCTTCACCAGAGGAGCTGGCGTAGCTAGCACCTCACCAGTGGCGAGGGCCCACTGGTGAGTAGAATGATCAGGCAGGCAAGGTTCTGCAACAGTGAGGTAAGTATCGGTACAGGATTGTGAGACAAGAGAGTAATCGGTAATCAGGCAGAGGTTCAGCAACAGGTAGGCAGATAGGCAAAAGTACAGAATCAGAAAGCAGGATCAGAATCAGAGTAATAGCTAAGAGTCATACACAGGAGATCAATACAGTAAGCAATATCCTAGTCTAGGTGTGAAGTCCTTGGCATCAACACCTGGGAACTAGTCTAACAAATAACAATAGCAAGTAGCAATATCCTAGACTAGGTGTGAAATCCTTAGCATCAACACCAGGGATCTAGCCTAAGGTCTGAGCGCTAACACGCAAGTATTCACGACAACAGACAACTATTGACTGAAGCCCGAAGGCTTAAGAAGCAGAGGAGACCCCAATGGCACGCCCCTCCTGGATCAGCCAATCCTGGGTGCCGTGGGACTCCTCTGACGTCAGCCGACCAGCAGGTCAGCTGACGCCTCTCTTCCTAGAATAAAGGTCCTGTCTGTGCGCGCGCCCGCGCAAGACAGCGACCCTGTGAGCAGGAGAAAGCCCCGTCCTTGGCGTCCTACACGCCAAGAGGACGGGCAAAGGCACGAAGGCGGCTGCGGCGTCGGAACCGTTCGCCGCAGCCGACGTCCTCCAGACCACCTCCGCCGGAGGAACGAGCGGCGACATGGAGGCAGCTGCAGCGGCGGTGTCACTCGTCGCAGCTGCCATTAGTTTCATCACACCATTCTTTCCTAAACAACTTTCTTGAAGGCATGGACCCTTATCAAATTAACTTTTCTCCTGCGTTTACTCCCGGGGGATAATTTTTCGTCTCACCTAAAAATGTACTTTTCAGCAATTAGCAATTGAATAAGTACTAAAAAGATGGTTAAAGAAAGCCATATCAAAGTTATTGAGTAATTTCTTGCTTGGTGGAAGCTTGAAAAGTATTTTGCTGGTAAGGGCTGGTTCACATGGGCGTCTGCCAGCTTTCGGCGGCGTTGCATTCGGTGGCATTGCGTTCGGGCTTTCAGCGGCTTCAGTTGCGGTCAGCGTTTTTTTTAGGGGGACATTAGCTGTGGCGGTTAACCGCCCCAGGGCGCTACATGTAGCGACCAGGGTCGCCTCGAACGCCAGGGAAAATCGGGATCTGAACGCTGCATTTGCATGAACACCAATAAAAGCCTGGTACAAATGCTCCCATTCACTTGAATGGGAGCGTTTAACGCCAAGTCCCGAATGCTGGCGGTAAACGCGGGGCAGACGCCCGTGTGAACCAGCCCTAAGGTTTGACATATCTCCTTGGAGAAAACAAACAACAAAAACTAACAGGATATGGGCCATTGGGCCCGATCCAATTAAATTTTTCTCCTAACAGATCATTTTTCATTTTCTGTTTAAAATAATTTTTCGGGCACATTGTGTTTTTGACCTACATTTTATCTTTTATGTAATTTACACAGGAGATGAAGGTATGGAAATTAAGAAGCAGATCACAGGTATGAGAAGATTGCTAAATGACAGCACTGGACGGGTTTACCAGCGTGTTGGCAAAGAAGGGGAGAAACTTAAGGAAGAGCTCCATGACATAGATATAAACTGGACTAACAGTCTTAGCCCTCCATGTGTTGCTGATGATCCCATTCACCCAGCACAGGCTGCATGGAACAGTGTACCAGTTCAAGCCAGTGGCTTTCCAGGACAATATGGAACTCGTTCAAAAACCGTACAGAATCATGTGAAAACAGAAGGATCGAATGGTATGTAGTAACTTTTGCAATCTGTATTAGATGTGTGATCAGTCATTACAACAATATAATATGTCTTATGCTTGCAGGTCAACTTTTTTAATGATCCATTGTTAACACAAGGCTTTACATACCCATATCATATACAGTTCTCTGTACAGTATGTTGTTTAAGCAATGGTATTACTCCTGAATAATGACTTTTGATATCTGATAAGTGCTGCAGTTAAAATTGTCAAATCCGAGCCAAAAAGAAACGATAGCCTTGACTGGAAACATATGCGCTGTGTGCTACATAAAACTTGTGCATAATTTCATCTCTGCGTAATATGTTGGCGCTTTATAAATACAATAAATAAATAGGACTGCTGCTAATTTTGTACAGCAGCTAAGTATGCCTGACTGATTCGTATTAATAGGAACTCTGCCTGGCTGTCCCTGTTGGGCATAATTAAAAGGTAACTTATTCTGTTCCATTAAAATCTTGTGCACTTTATGGCCGCTTGTTTCTGAGTATACAATTGGTGGACGAAGATAAGAAAACACCTAGCAAAAGACATAAAACCATGAGGACTATTGAAAATGTGTTGAACTACAGTGTTTTATTTATTCAGTTCAAAAGTATCTTGAGTAATGAAGTTTGTTAATTAGTACACAATTTTATAACATTATTGTACCCAGTTATTTAAATAATATTTTCATTAGCAAATATTTGTAAATTGAGTTTTTGTTTTGACTTTGAATACAAATTTATGGCCTTAGACAAACTATGGGTGCTTTGCTGAAATTCGCACAGCGCCCGCAACTTCGTGAATCGCAGAAATGCCACGATTTTACTGCAATTCCGAGAGTGGTAGTTATTTGGGCCTGTATCCCGTCAATGCGATCGTGCCGGGATCACTCCAAAGATGCTGCAGCCTGATTGCTGAGTACAATCGCCGAGCGCTTATGTGACAGTGGAGCCACCCTCATAGTGTTCTACTGCCGAAGTGCTTTCCCAGTGGCAAAATGCAAGTGTCTTTACAACACCGCCAGTGGGTCCCTGGCCTTACACATTTATATTATTATTGATTTGTAATCAGTAATAATTGATTAGAGACACAAAAGTTGAGAGAGCCCTGCCCTTGCAAGATTATAATTCAAAGGGATGGAAGTTTAGGCTCCAATTTTAGAGGGATTTTAGAAAAAGCTATCACATGTTTTAGGATAGAGGAAGTAAACCAGAGCACTTGGGAGAATCATACGCAAACACAGGGCGAACTTACCAATTCCATGCAGTTAGTGTCCTGGGAGCGATATAAATGTGAGACTCTATAGTTGCAAGGTAAGAGCAGAAACAAAGTAGCCATTTTTGTTTGATAGTCCAGTTCTGTTTGCAAAGTACAGTAGTTGTACACACCTAAAGCTGAATAATTGCAAAGAAGACGCACTTATATTCAAATTAGCTTTTTTTTAATAAGAGGGCTTTTTGGTCCCCTTGAGTAGTTTATAATATCCCCATGAGCTATCTGGTTGCTATGTCATAGGTACTCAAGTCCTACTCTATAGAACCTTATTAATTCATGCCATTCACTGATGAGGGGCAAAAACTCAGAAACGGCTGTATGCAGGTTTGATTAGTACAGCTCTCGGTAAAATAAATATGACACATAGGTTCACTGCCCACTCCACTGGTTCTGGATGTGTGTCAGGGACATAAATGGGTGATTTTCAGTATCAGCAGTGATGCATCATGGGTAGAGTTGGGCCGAACGGTTCGCCTGCGAACGGTTCCATGCGAACTTCAGTGGTTCGCGTTCGCGTCCCGCAGGCGAACCTTTGCGGAAGTTCGGTTCGCCCCATAATGCACATGGAGGGTCAACTTTGACCCTCTACATCACAGTCAGCAGGCCCAGTGTAGCCAATTAGGCTACACTAGCCCCTGGAGCCCCACCCCCCCTTATATAAGGCAGGCAGCGGCGGCCATTACGGCCACTCGTGTGCCTGCATTAGTCAGAGTAGGGCGAGCTGCTGCAGACTGTCTCTCAGGGAAAGATTAGTTAGGCTTAGCTTGTTCCTGTCTGGCTGCATACCTGTTCTGTGAACCCACCACTGCATACCTGTGCTGTGAACCCACCACTGCATACCTGTGCTGTGAACCCACCACTGCATACCTGTTCTGTTCAGTGGACCCGCCACTGTATACCTGTTCATTGAACCCACCACTGCATACCTGTGCTGTGAACCCACCACTGCATACCTGTGCTGTGAACCCACCACTGCATACCTGTGCTGTGAACCCACCACTGCATACCTGTTCTGTTCAGTGGACCCGCCACTGCATACCTGTTCTGTTTAGTGAACCGCCACTGTATACCTGTTCTGTTTAGTGAACCCGCCACTGCATACCTGTTCTGTTCAGTGAACCCACCGCATCAGTGCGCATACCTGTGCAGTTAAGTGAACCCGCCACTGCATACCTGTTCTGTTCAGTGAACCGCCACTGTATACCTGTTCTGTTTAGTGAACCCGCCACTGCATACCTGTTCTGTTCAGTGGACCCGCACTGCATACCTGTTCTGTTCAGTGAACCGCCACTGTATACCTGTTCTGTTTAGTGAACCCGCCACTGCATACCTGTTCTGTTCAGTGGACCCGCCACTGCATACCTGTTCTGTTCAGTGAACCCACCGCATCAGTGCGCATACCTGTGCAGTTAAGTGAACCCGCCACTGCATACCTGTTCTGTTCAGTGGACCCGCCACTGCATACCTGTTCTGTTTAGTGAACCGCCACTGTATACCTGTTCTGTTTAGTGAACCTGCCACTGCATACCTGTTCTGTTCAGTGGACCCGCCACTGCATACCTGTTCTGTTTAGTGAACCCGCCACTGCATACCTGTTCTGTTCAGTGGACCCGCCACTGTATACCTGTTCTGTTTAGTGAACCCGCCACTGCATACCTGTTCTGTTCAGTGAACCCACCGCATCAGTGCGCATACCTGTGCAGTTAAGTGAACCCGCCACTGCATACCTGTTCTGTTCAGTGAACCCACCGCATCAGTGCGCATACCTGTGCAGTTGTTCTGTTTAGTGAACCCGCCACTGCATACCTGTTCTGTTCAGTGAACCCACCGCATCAGTGCGCATACCTGTGCAGTTAAGTGAACCCGCCACTGCATACCTGTTCTGTTCAGTGGACCCGCCACTGCATACCTGTTCTGTTTAGTGAACCGCCACTGTATACCTGTTCTGTTTAGTGAACCCGCCACTGCATACCTGTTCTGTTCAGTGAACCCACCGCATCAGTGCGCATACCTGTGCAGTTAAGTGAACCCGCCACTGCATACCTGTTCTGTTCAGTGAACCCACCGCATCAGTGCGCATACCTGTGCAGTTAAGTGAACCCGCCACTGCATACCTGTTCTGTTCAGTGAACCCACCGCATCAGTGCGCATACCTGTGCAGTTAAGTGAACCCGCCACTGCATACCTGTTCTGTTCAGTGAACCCACCGCATCAGTGCGCATACCTGTGCAGTTAAGTGAACCCGCCACTGCATACCTGTTCTGTTCAGTGAACCCACCGCATCAGTGCGCATACCTGTGCAGTTGTTCTGTTTAGTGAACCCGCCACTGCATACCTGTTCTGTTCAGTGAACCCACCGCATCAGTGCGCATACCTGTGCAGTTAAGTGAACCCGCCACTGCATACCTGTTCTGTTCAGTGGACCCGCCACTGCATACCTGTTCTGTTTAGTGAACCGCCACTGTATACCTGTTCTGTTTAGTGAACCCGCCACTGCATACCTGTTCTGTTCAGTGAACCCACCGCATCAGTGCGCATACCTGTGCAGTTAAGTGAACCCGCCACTGCATACCTGTTCTGTTCAGTGAACCCACCGCATCAGTGCGCATACCTGTGCAGTTAAGTGAACCCGCCACTGCATACCTGTTCTGTTCAGTGAACCCACCGCATCAGTGCGCATACCTGTGCAGTTAAGTGAACCCGCCACTGCATACCTGTTCTGTTCAGTGAACCCACCGCATCAGTGCGCATACCTGTGCAGTTAAGTGAACCCGCCACTGCATACCTGTTCTGTTCAGTGGACCCGCCACTGCATACCTGTTCTGTTTAGTGAATCGCCACTGTATACCTGTTCTGTTTAGTGAACCCGCCACTGCATACCTGTTCTGTTCAGTGAACCCACCGCATTAGTGCGCATACCTGTGCAGTTAAGTGAACCCACCTACCTACGTGAGTGCACGCAGTGTGATATACCACTCCGTGCATACCCGATATGGACAAAACAGGTAGAGGAAGAGGTAGTGGCAGAGCCAGAGGAAGGCCACCCGGCAGGTCTGCGCGAGGTCGTGTAAATGTAATTTCGTGTGGACCTGGCCCACAGTACAGTGCTCGGAAGAAGGCACGTCCCATCACCTCCCAAGATTGTCAGGACGTGGTTGAGTATTTAGCGACACAGAACACCTCATCTTGCTCAGCCACCAGTGCTACTACTAGCACCACTTCCGCTGCATTTGACACTTCGCAAGAATTATTTAGTGGTGAAATCACTGATGCACAGCCATTGTTGTTACAGCCAGATGAATTTTCACCAGCTCATATGTCTGAGTTACGCGGCAACATTATGGATGTAACGTGTAAGGAGGATGAAGGACCTACTGATGTTGGTGCATGTTTGGATTTGTCTGAGGCAAGCGAAGCTGGGCAGGATGATTACGATGATGACGATGATAGGGATCCTCTGTATGTACCCAATAGAGGAGATGAAGAGGGGGACAGTTCAGAGGGGGAGTCAGAGAGTAGGAGGAGGAGAGAAGTTGCTGAAAGAAGCTGGGGCAGCTCTTCGTCAGAAACAGCTGGTGGCAGTGTCCGGCACCATGTATTGCCACCTATGTACAGCCAGCCAACTTGCCCTTCAGCATCAGCTGCTGAGGTCCCCATAGTGCCCACATCCCAGGGTGGCTCAGCGGTGTGGAAATTTTTTAATGTGTGTGCCTCAGATCGGACCAAAGCCATCTGCTCGCTCTGCCAACAAAAATTGAGCCGTGGAAAGGCCAACACTCACGTAGGGACAAGTGCCTTACGTAGGCACCTGGAGAAAAGGCACACACAGCAATGGGATGGCCACCTGAGCAAAAGCAGCAGCAGCACACAAAAGCAAAGCCACCCTCCTTCTCCTCTTCCTCCTCCATCAGGTGCATTATCTGCTTCTGCCGCTTTCTCCCTTCCACCTTCACAGGCACCCTCCTCCACTCCGCCTCTGCCCTTGAGCGGTTCCTGCTCCTCTGCCCACAGCAGCAGTCAGGTGTCCGTGAAGGAAATGTTTGAGCGGAAGAAGCCAATTTCGGCCAGTCACCCCCTTGCCCGCCGTCTGACAGCTGGCGTGGCGGAACTGTTAGCTCGGCAGCTGTTACCATACCGGCTGGTGGACTCTGAGGCCTTCCGTAAATTTGTGGCCATCGGAACACCGCAGTGGAAGATGCCAGGCCGCACTTATTTTTCGAGAAAGGCCATACCCCAACTGCACCGTGAAGTTGAGAGGCAAGTGGTGTCATCTCTTGCGAAGAGCGTTGGGTCAAGGGTACACCTGACCACGGATGCCTGGTCTGCCAAGCACGGGCAGGGCCGCTACATTACCTACACAGCCCATTGGGTGAACCTGGTGGTGAACGATGGCAAGCAGGGCGCAGCGGACCAAATTGTGACACCTCCACGGCTTGCAGGCAGGCCTCCTGCCACCTCCTCTCCTCCTGCTACATGCTCTTCGCTGTCCTCCTCCTCCTTGGCTGAGTGGCAGTTCTCCTCTCCAGCTACACAGCCCCAGCTCCGCAGGGCCTATGCTGCATGCCAGGTACGACGGTGTCACGCCATCTTAGACATGGCTTGTCTCAAAGCGGAGAGTCACACTGGAGCAGCTCTCCTGGCTGCTCTTAAGAAACAGGTGGATGAGTGGCTGACCCCGCACCACCTGGAGATAGGCAACGTGGTGTGCGACAACGGCAGCAATCTGCTTGCCGCTTTGCATATGGGGAAGCTGACACACATACCCTGCATGGCACATGTCATGAATCTAGTGGTTCAAAGATTTGTGGCAAAGTACCCTGGCTTAGCGAATGTCCTGAAGCAGGCCAGGAAGTTCTGTGGGCATTTGAGGCGGTCTTACACAGCCATGGCACGCTTTGCGGAAATTCAGCGCAAAAACAACATGCCGGTGAGACGCCTCATTTGCGATAGCCCGACTCGCTGGAACTCGACCCTGCTCATGTTCTCCCGCCTGCTAGAACAGAAGAAAGCCGTGACCCACTACCTCTACAACTGGAGTAGAATGAAACAGTCTGGGAAGATGGGGATGTTCTGGCCCGACAACTGGACACTGATGGAGAATGCATGCAGGCTCATGCGGCCGTTTGAGGAGGTGACCAACCTGGTGAGCCGCAGTGAGGGCACCATCAGCGAATTAATTCCCTACGCTTACTTCTTGGAGCGTGCTGTGCGTAGAGTGGCGGATGAAGCTGCGAATGAGCGTGACCAGGAACCGTTACGGCAGGAACAGGCATGGGACCAATTTTCATCAGACCCAGCTGTTTCCTCAACACCTGCGGCAGCACAGAGGGGGGAGGAGGAGGAAGAAGAGAAGTCGTGTGCAGAAGACGAATCAGACTCAGAGGATGATGAGCAAGGTGTTTCTTTGGGGGAGGAGGAGGAGGAGGAGGGGACAGCGGCAGGAGAACAACCTCAGCAGGCATCGCAAGGGGCTTGTGCTGCTCAACCTTCCCGTGGTATTGTTCGCGGCTGGGGGGAGGAGGTTGACTTACCTGGAGGGTACTGGATCCGACTTTGTGCAGATGTCGTCTTTTATGCTGTCCTGCCTGTTGAGGGACCCCCGTATAAAAAACCTCAAGGGGAATGAGCTGTACTGGGTGGCCACACTACTAGACCCTCGGTACAGGCACAAAGTGGCGGACCTGTTACCAACTCACCGGAAGGTGGAAAGGATGCAGCACATGCAGAACCAGCTGTCAACTATGCTTTACAATGCCTTTAAGGGTGATGTGACGGCACAACGCCAGCAAGGTACCACTGCCACTAATCCTCCTCCCGTGTCCACGCAGTCAAAGACAGGACGCTCCAGCGATCTCATGATGATGTCGGACATGCGGACGTTCTTTAGTCCAACGCCTCGCCGTAGCCCTTCCGGATCCACCCTCCACCAACGCCTGGAACGGCAGGTAGCCGACTACCTGGCCTTAAGTGTGGATGTAAACACTGCTGTGAACAGCGATGAGGAACCCTTGAACTACTGGGTGCGCAGGCTTGACCTGTGGCCAGAGCTGTCCCAATTTGCCATCCAACTTCTCTCCTGCCCTGCCGCAAGCGTCCTCTCAGAAAGGACCTTCAGCGCAGCTGGAGGCATTGTCACAGAGAAGAGAAGTCGCCTAAGTCACAAAAGTGTTAAGTACCTCACCTTTATCAAAATGAATGAGGCATGGATCCCGGAGGGCTGCTGCCCGCCCCAAGACTAAGTCAGTCCCCGCACATACAGCATCTCTGCCTGCACGCCGTGTGACTGGCTGCCTGGCCTGCCCCAAGAAGACTAAGTCGCTCCCAGTCCCTCCACACAGCATGTCTGCCTGCAGGCCGCTTGACTACCTTCTCCGCCACCACCAACAGGGTCCGGGACTCCAGGCGGATTGCTGAATTTTTTAGGCCGCTGCTAGCAGCGGCCGCTGTAATAATTTTTCGGGTGCGTGTACATGACTGCCTAATTTTTCTGGCTGCACTGCGGGCAGCTGCAACAACAAAAGAAAAGGCATGTACATGCGCCCATTCCCCTTCGTGATCATTACCTTGCCGTGGTGAAGGGGCTTGCGTATCACAATGGAGCAATGACCGGCGCCTAGATGAGTGTCTCGGGGGGCACACCCACGATAATAAGGTCGTTGCCTCATTGTGGTCAGACCAAATTTGATCAGCTGGACAGTCACTGTTCTGTCATTCAGCTACATCAGCCAGGTGACCATATGGGCTGTAAAGCCACCAAAACCTGCACTCTCGCCATGGTGCGCACCAGTAAAGCACGGCCGTCACTACACAAACAGCTGTTTGCGGTGCGTTACACGATGAGTTTGGTGTGTCAGTGTGAAGCAGTACCTTAATTACACTACCTGATTGATGTATACACATGCAAGATGTTTGAAAGCACTTTAGGCCTGTCATTTAGCATTCAATGTGATTTCTGCCCTTAAAACGCTGCTTTGCGTCAAATCCAGATTTTTCCCGGGGACTTTTGGCATGTATCCCACTCCGCCATCCCCCCCTCCAGGTGTTAGACCCCTTGAAACATCTTTTCCATCACTTTTGTGGCCAGCATAATTATTTTTTTTTTTCAAAGTTCGCATCCCCATTGAAGTCTATTGCGGTTCGCGAACTTTAACGCGAACCGAACCTTTCGCGAAAGTCGGAGGTTCGGCCCAACTCTAATCATGGGAGATCTTGCTCACATAAGGCTGAATAATTGCAAATACCTTCTGTTTTAAGAAGGCAAACTCATATTTAGGTATACAGTAGTCATACATTACTTGCTGTCTCTGGGTTAGATTTATCAAGAGAAAAATCTTAGGTGGTTTTAGGAAATCTTGCAGAACTGTATCAGATCTTTTAAGAAAGTTCTAAAACAGGAGAAGATACAGTAGGTAGGCTTTTCAGAATTGGTGCAATCTGAGAGAGAATCCTCTGCGTGAGGTAAGATGTAATGTGGAAGCTTTAACATGGAAAAGGAAGACTCGCAGTAGTATTTTACTGGGGATATAGCAGCAGTCAGAGCACTTTTTAGGGTTGGTTGGATGGACTGAATGATGTCAATCAGTCTAGATACTCCTGCTTCATAGAAAGAAAAAATCTGACAGTATAGCTGCTGTCTGAGCTTTTCAAGAAAGAGATGTGAATGATAGGTGTTAAAGAGAACATTAATTAAGTTATATGGGGAATAAAACAACACATACAGTGCAAGCTGACAGTCCAATCCCCCAGTGTGGCAGCTGTGCTAGAGTTTTAGAAGTGGTCCACTTCTTATTTCTTTGTCAGATTAGCACTGGTTTTGCACTGTTCTATCAGTACAACATTTCTAGGACTTAATGCAAAACAAGTGAAAAGGTCTTCTTATTTTGTAAGAAGAAAATGTACTCTCCGAACACATGCAGATTACAACTGTGATTAAATAAGTAGGAAATAAGAAGAAAAAAACTTTCATCATTGCTTTGATGAATCTGGTCCCGTCTCTGTGTGCTGCAGCAATCCCAGATGTGTTTATATACAGTAAGTATGGAGGATGTATGGGTGGCTTATGTTAAGTGGTGTACATCGGGCACAAATTAAGGGCAGGTGACCCAGGGGATGATGCGGCATATTGCAGGAAGCATTCAAGGAAAATAACTTCTGATAGAGACAGATTATGTACATTGGAATAGGTATTTTATTGGTTATTGTTAATACGTTTTAGGAATCGAGAGGTCATAAAAGAGGATAAAGCAGACAGGTGATCAGGAACCCTTGTGAGGAGGGAGTTAAAGGATACCTGAGGTGAGAGGTATATGAAGGCTGCCATATTTATTTCCTTTTAGACAATACCAATTTCCTGGCTGTCCTCCTGATCCTGTGTCTCTAATTCTTTTAGCCATAGACCCTGAACAAGCATGTAGCATATCAGGTGCTCTGACTCCGCTGACTCAGGTTTTATGGGATTAGCCATATGCTTGTTTTAGGATTTTGACTCAGACACTACTTATGCCAAAAGATCAACATGGCTTCCAGGAAACTAGCATTGTTTACAAGGAAATCAATATGGTAGCCTCCATATCCCTCTCACCTCAGGTTCCCTTTAAGGTCTGGGGCTGAGAGGTATATGCTGAGAACCTGAGGTGTAGATGGACATTTCTAAGGAAGCAGACAATTTTAGCACATAGCATGCCTGGAGACTTGGGTGCCCCCTAGCCTGCAATGTAAATTGCGGCCATGGCTGCACAGACTAGACAAATTGGGCGCCAGAGGCAATATTATATATGGCCAGAGGAGAGAAGGTGTTGGTGCACACAGTTTGGCTACTGCGTAGCCAAACTCCAAATGGTGGCAGAAGTCTGTCAGTGTTGCCAAGGGCCCAGCAACTTTGTAGCCAAATTCCTGATATCAGCATAGGGGTTCCGTTTCGTCTCATAGAGTTCGGCAGAGGCAGTGCATGGGATAAGTGGCTATCTGAGTTTCAGCTATTATGTTGTCAAATCCCACATCAGCTGTAGCTTAGTGTTAAGCCTTGGAGGGGAGGAAGTATTAGTTAATAATGGTTAGTGTAGGTGTGCGCAGCAGTAGGGATAATCAATGACATGCAGATATTTCCGTGTTCATGTAGGATTCTGAAAATTTGTATGGAAATGTATGCAGCTTAAAAATGAACCAGTTACTTTAAAACTGGGTGGGACTTGATTGGTCCTTTTTCAAGCTGCATAAATTTGCATACAAATTTACAAAATCCTACAATATTTGCAACTCATTGATCATCCCTACACAGCAGAGAGTTAGTCTGAGAGATAGGTTAGGGAAGGATTAGTAAAATATTAGGAACATAATTTTCTATTATCGGTATTACCCAGTGCCCAAATTTCCTGATGCCTTTTTTGCATGTAAGCCATTTCTAAGGCCTCTTTCAGAGGGATGTCTGAACTACGTGCTTGTTGGGCAGTTCAACATCACATCTGCCAGCCACAAGCGCCCTTTGGGTGAAATTAAAATGCAGCTGAATGGCAGCGTTTGTAACAGCACATGTGTCATTGTTCCACATGTGGTCCTCTTACCCAGCTACAAAAAAAAAGGCAACATGCCTCAGCTGCACTCAGATGTGACTATATGGGGGTGCTGCCTCTTCACTGCCCATATTGAGCACCAGGGGCATTGCTAGCCCCAAAGATCATTGGCATGTGCCCCAGATTTATTCTGGGGCGCCCCGGATGTCGCCCTGGCAGAGTCAGGCAGCGGGTAGCAGTACTCCTCACTGGCTGCTTAGTCTCCAGGTTCTGCAGACATCTCTTCTGGGCTTCTCCCCTAGTGTCTGTAAGGAATCAGAAGCTAGAGCTCCTAGATACTGATTCTCGGATGGTAGTGGGAGAATCACCAGCTACAGAGGATGTCTCCAGACTTGGAGAGTGGATGGAGGAGATGAGTAGTTCCTCCTGCTGTGATACTCTGCTGTGAATGGGGGGGGGGTTCAGGGGGAGGAACAGAGAGGACACACACAATGATGCATGCTCCCTGTGGAGGCTCTACAGCTTCCAGCATGTCACCACAACACCCAGCATGCCCCATAGAGGCACCACAGCACAAGTATGCCTCATAGAGGCATCACAGCACCCAGCATGGCAACCTGCATGCCCCAGCATGCATTTATATTTGTATAAATGGAGAGGGGGCTTCATCCAACATTTTGCTGGGCAGGCCTACCAAGACTGCTGTTAAGTTCATGTACACTTGGCTCCACCCATGTCCACTCACATTCTGGTGCATGGCCACACCCATTTTCCAGCTGGAGTGCCCAAAAGTGCCCCGGATCTCTTAGGATCCTAGCAACACCCCTGTTGAGCACTAGCAAGAGCCTGGCTGGTGCATGGGAGCATCTTACAGATGGTGAATGCCTTCAACCTTCGTTGTAAAAGAGACCTAAGTGTTTTGGAAAGCAGTGGAAGACTTGCTCCTCTTCACCTGTGTATACAGCACTTGGAAACAAACAAATGCACTACTAAAGCACTGCTTAATACACCATACTTCAATGAGCAATAGGGAGCAGAAAATACATTTTCAGGCACATGCACACTACCTATGATACATTTTATGGATCAGATCACCTCATGTAAAAATATAGAAAATATGCAGAAACCAAACAGGTAAAGCAAGAACAGTAGAAGATCAAATTTCATAATCGCTCTTAGAATTTAGATTTCATTATTACAGCTGAAAACCCTGCATGTTTTTTTTTCACATGACGACATGACTCAGCTGGGGAAATTGTTATAAAGGCTGTACCTATACAATGCAGCCACGCAGCTTTGTTAACACTGTTAGCAGGTACTGCAGATATTCCAGCGCTGTCTGAAAAGAATTCTGCTCATTAGTGGTGTGATTTGAATAATGGCATTTGGATGATATTGATTTATCTGTTTCCTTATCAGGCCTCACAAAATGTAATGCAGCTCAATGTGCCATTATAAGTTACTTAAGCAACTTGCAGTCTTCAAGTGTTAATCTAATACAAGTGCTGAATTTGGAAAAGTGAAAATTTGTTCTTCCATAATAGTCAGCATAAAGCTAGTGGAGTCAGCATAAAAGCAAGTGGAAACGGGAAGGGGACAAAAGAGTTTACCTTCAAAAGCCAAAGATTACTGCCTGGCTGTTTTCCACTCAAAAAATAAATCTTCATTTACCAAAAGAACAGGACTCAGTTACTGCTATGCATTTACCTTAGGCCCCTTCTCCACTTGTTCATTGCTGATCGCGTTTTCTGCAGTGCACAGTTATGCGACCTGCAGGGACATCAGATGCGCTGCGATTCACTGGAGTTCATCATAATAATTAGAATCATAACCACATCCAGGAGAATTGCACAGCAACACAAGTGCAATGCATTGCAAAGGCCACCTGCGTAGCTCGCAGCACAAATGTGGGGAAGGGGCCTTAGAGCAGGTAGTCTGAAAATGATCATACATTTGTACATACACAAGACTAGTTGCATAGCAGCCACAAAGATGCAGCCCTTAACAAATCCAGTCTCTCCCTGAGGCAGGGAACATACTTGTTAGATTTGCAAAACCCGCACTGCTACCTTGACCATTGAAGTCAATGGCCAGTTCGGGAATCACATGTCATTCATGTTCGTTTGCGTTCCACCTTTGTGGTTTTTGACGGGCGTGGGCTTAATTAAGGTATATTTTGCCACAATATAGAAAATCACAAATGACCATGGGATGGTGCATATGGTAAAATACATTAAAAATGCAATAGCACAGCTATGGGAACCCCAATATCGTGTGAAAAAAACGCAATGACAAGTGTGTTCCTTGCCTAAGGCTAAGAACACATTTGTCTGTGCAGAAAAGCATGCGTTTTCAGTCATGTGCATTTCTGCATTTTTCTCTGTGTTTGCGTTTTTGGATATGTGTTTTTGTATGCATTCTGTTTTTCATGCATAATCTAAGGATATAACAATTTGCTCCACTTTCACTACTTGCATCCTACATAAAGTCATGTCCATGCCAACCAATGTGACAGTGGTCTTAACTGGGCTACGGGCTGTCATAGATCTCCCCATTTTCCTGTTCAGCATAGTATTTGTGGATGTGTACAGCAAAATGCATGGGTCACACTCTTTTTAGCTTTGGCCAAGATGCAAAAGTGCATGTGTGTACTGAGCTACTATGCACATGCACGGGACTTTGGCATGCAAGTGCCAACAGTTTCGATCTTATTTCCGATCGTTTTCTGATCAATTTTCCAATCACTTCTATACAAAATCAATGATCGGACCTGTCGGAAATTCTCGATTTGACCTGTCTATCTGACGGGAAATTGCATGGTGTGTGCCAGGCATTAGAACTGGATGTCTAACACAGGGTAACTGAATCTTCAGGGTACCAGTAAAGGCTGGGACCCACTTGCAATCGTTGATAACAATTTGTAATAAGAAGACCATCGCGATTTTCTGAGTAATTTGAGGGAATGCAATTTTTCTCCTTCATTCTTTCAAATGAAATCACCAAGTGCTGACAATTAGCAAAGTGGAATCACCCTCATAGGTTTCAACTGTTGTAGCACTTTGCCAATTGCCAGCGATTGGCGAGCACAGGAAAAGTGCTCCTAGTGGGCTCCACCCCTAACAAGGTGATCACTCAATAATCCTGGAACAGTGCTTTGGATTCCCCCTTTTCTGACTATATTTAATTAATACTTTGCCATCAGCTGCCTAAAAACAAGTTTCTGAGCTATGTTATATACATCTTCTGGTCAGGTTTAAATCTACTGTAGAGCTCTCTCCATTAGCCGTGCTAAGGACACTGTCACATTGTGCCCTTTCATGACTTGGAATATACCGTATATATTTTTATTGGTAATGTCATGTGCCTGCACAACAGTTTGACCTTACAGTGAGCACATGGTAGCTCTATTTAATTTCCTGAATCAGTTACTGCAGATTGTGAGGGGAAGACATGCTTAGTTGGCAGTATGCTTTCACAGACATGTTTGGTTATGCACTCTACACCAGCTAAAACTTTGCGTAGTTTTAGGCTATCTGTGTTTCTGATGATGTACTTACCCTACAGTAAGTTTCTGTACCAACAGGCAATTTGTGCCTGCCTTTGACACTCACCATTATTGCTCTATGGGTGCTTTCTTGATATGGTATCTACCAAACTTTGTTTAACAGTACCTGCAGCATGTTGAACTTGCTAGCACAGCCACCCACTTTATATCTGCTCATCAACTTATAGTAAACTGTGAACTGTACTCCCACCAGGGTAAGTGGCATCACATTAATATAAAACAAAAAACAAGTAATCCTGTTGTATTCAGATTATTATCCATTAGAGGAAGGACATTCTTCCATTATCTTTAGATTGTAAGCCTCTGGCAGGGTCCTCCACTCCCTAGTGTAATCTACAGGATCATGTGCTCCTGTCCTATGACAGCCTGTACTTGTATTACTGGGCCTACCTAACCAGCCCATATTGCATGATCATGTATTTTGTACAATTTGTATGTATAACTTTGTTCTATGTGTATAACCCTATGTATGTCATCCTTGTATCATTGTATATATTTATTGTTCAGCGCTGCGTAATATGTTGGCGCTTTATAAATACAATAAATAATAATAATAATAATAATAATATCTTACTTGGTCTATGTTGTTCTTCTTGTACCAGCTTGATATTGAGCTTCAACCTGTCTATTTGGACCTATGCACAGCAATACAGGGAGCACTTCTTATTTACTGGGCAAATGAGTAAACATCCTGACAGGCTTACAGTACAATACAGATGAAATCTTGTACCCTGGCAGATATTGGAATGATTAACAGATTCTCTATTACCTGACAGGTGAATTGCGAATTGTGAATTCTGTGGCAGAGCCAAAGTGTTGTACGTGTAACTGCCAGCTTACGCTTCAGGCCATCCTTCAGGAGCTCAGAGCAATGAGGAAGTTTATGCAAGTTCAAGCAGGTATGTTATACAATACTCATATCACTGTTCCTTTTCAAGGTACACCTACACTCATTTTTTTCACATTTTGACAGTGCTGTGAGCATTTAGGACATCTTAAATGTAGTATTCCATTCCAGCCAAAGAGAATGTTGAGATCTCAACAGTCATATCCAGTAGGAACATCTTTCTGATTGTTTGATAGCATACTCTGTGGATTGCATTGATTGCATTTTGCAATTACTGAATAACCCTGTAATAATTTACTCACAAGAAATTGAAGGGAGGGTTTAGCAATCCATTTAGACGTTGCTGCTATGACATAATTCAGACATATCACCCTGCCATAGCCTCTTTCCCATCTATAAATATGGGCTTGACTGGTGGAATTGTATTAGATAAGCTCCCTGGACATTTAAGCCCCATACAAACGTGGATTTTTATACAGTACAATTGTTGAACAACTTTTGTTGTGGAACAAGTTGAAACAGCTAAAAAAAGTATTTTGCTATTGTTCATAAAGCTGACAAGAAGTCAGTCCAACTGTTGGATTGAATAGCAAAATACTTTTTTTAGCTGTTTCAACTTGTTTTACAACAAAAGTTGTTCAACAATTGTGCTGCATAAAAGACCGCTGTTCAGCATGTGTATGGGGCTTTAGAGGAAGGATGATGGAAGTGTCTCTTCAGTCAGATTCTTCTAGTGAGATAACAGAAGAAAGTAGAAGTGTCACATCAAGATGGGTAGTAGAGAAGGACTTGAACTTCTATTAACCTACGGAAGAAATAAAAGCTTACAACCCTGTGTGGTTCATTATCTTAACTTTTCCAACACTAGCACATGTTCAAGGGGTCTTATAGGAAAACCTGTGTACATATAAGCCAGGGTGAGGGCTCTTATCTAAACCACTTCATTATCAGAACAGTTGGATAGCATTATATACCCTTGCCCATCATGCACCCCACCAGCCCACATGCTTTTAGAACCAAACTAAAATATCCACAAGCATTGGGCACTGTACAGGGGCTTGTACAGCTTATCAGCGAATACATTTTTTTGGTTTGCCTTCTTCTAAGCGTTCAGCACTTGGGCTACTGCTCTGCAGTAACTGAGCCAAAAAACTCTGGTGGCTGCATCAGGCTGTGTCAGTGCAGTACTGAATCTCATTGCAATGGCTCACTTGTGTGACGAATCTCATGCTATTATAATGAATCATGCATTAATGAAGGCTTCAGAAAGGCACAATAGGCAGCATTAACTTACCGTACTTGCTAGCTTCAACAGCATTGCTGAAGCCTAATGCACCAAGCCCTTGATCCTTAAAAAAGGCCTTACCAGTTCATTAAAATCTAGTGTTTGCTGCTGAAAACTGAGAGCAGTGTACAGCCCCAGAATGCTAGTACCGGCTTTACCTCCCCAGTTAGTGATTCCTGCTCACCTAGTGATTTGTTCTGGCTATTAGTGGCAGAGATCACATAATAAATTGGGGAGGGGAATTCCATGGGTTTCCTGTACTGCCACAAAAATACATGACATTTTAACAAGGCCACCTGTTTAGCAGATCTGTTCACTGAGCTTTGGATAGAAATACTTAACAAAAATCCTACTGCTGCAGGGGTTATGCAAAGGGGATTCTAGTACAAGCAAACTGAGTCACTAAACCAGCTTACTAAACCTATAGACATTTTCAGAAAAATATGTCTTTGCTATCTTCAGACTTTCTCACAGCCTCAACAAATTTCTCATTCCTGTGACCTATTAATTAACTTCCCTAGCGTTCTGATTATATGCGGTGCACGGCCGCGGGAAGGTTTTTTTAACCTAATTTTTTTTTCATGTAGCTAGCCTAGCGCTAGCTACATGATTCCCCCCTCCCTGCGGCATCCCCCTACCTCTTCCGATCGCCTCCGGCGATCATACCCATCAGTAAATGTTGTTCTGAACGGGATTTCCTGCAGGGCTTTTCCGTCGCCATGGCGACGAACGGAATGACGTCATCGACGTCGTGACGTCACAGGGAGTCCGACCCCCCCCATAGCTCAGCCTGGCGGTGATTGGCCAGGCTGCGCAAGGGGTCTGCGGGGGAGGCCCTCTTTCGCGGCGGATCTGCGGTGAGCAGCGGCGATCGGAAAAACAGGCAGCTAGGAAAGTGCTAGCTGCGTGTTGAAAAAAATAAATAAATCAAATCGGCCCACCAGGGCCCGAGCAATCCACCGCGGCGTTACTGGACGAGCTGAGCTCGTCCGTAACACCCAGGTGGTTAAAGATGATGTATTTTGTGTATTCTTATGAACGTGGCTGAGATGTTTGCCCTATGTTGTCTGTGACAGATTTATTGTCCAAGTCTTCCAGTATTTATGCGTCCTCTGCTTCCCAGTACCACCATTATAGCCCTAGTGTACCAATGCTTGCTATAGTATATAGATGGTACACGGGAGCCAACCAATATATGCATAATAGGCAGAAACTGTATATCTCGCACTCGCTGCGATGAAGGAAAAATCGTAATGGGTTGCCTGGATAAACTGAGGTGAGGCACATTACCTTGTACAAGCTAGTAAATAATGATCCAGCCTCTCATCTTGGTCATACAGTGTTTATTTTAGTTTTGTTTTATTCAACATAAAGCCAATGTTTTAAGATCATCGAAGATCTCTTTATCAAGACAAGCAGTGGTCTAAGCCAAGTCTATCAACAGAGTTAAACACTCTCAGAAATTGGAAAATTCCCATGGTACATTGCACCTTTAAAGAGAATCTGTATTGTTAAAATCGCACAAAAGTAAACATACCAGTGCGTTAGGGGACATCTCCTATTACCCTCTGACACAATTTCACCGCTCCCCGCCGCATTAAAAGTGGTTAAAAACAGTTTTAAAAAGTTTGTTTATAAACAAACAAAATGGCCACCAAAACAGGAAGTATGTTGATGTACAGTATGTCCACATATAGAAAATACATCCATACACAAGCAGGCTGTATACAACCTTCCTTTTGAATCTCAAGAGATCATTGTGTGTTTCTTTCCCCCTGCATCTCTCATGCACTGAAGTTTCAGGCTGCTTGTTTCTTCCTGCAAACAGCTTTGCCCTTGTCTGTAATTCTTCAGTATGTGAAAGCCCAGCCAGCTCAGAGAAGGATTTATCCAGCTTGTAAAAGATAAGAGAGAAGAGAGAAGCTGCTCTAATCCTAAATAACACACAAGCAGTGTGCATAGAGAGGCCTGGAAGGGGAAGTTTTTAGCAGAACCACAACACTGAAGAACTTGGCAGCCTTCCAGACACAGGCCGACAAGTCTGACAGGGGAAAGATACATTGATTTATTACAGAGACTGTGATAGTAGAAAGTGCTGCAGTAAGCCAGAACAGATTAGAATAGCTTTTGGAACTTGTAGGATGATAAAAAACAGGATGCAATTTTTGCTACAGAGTCTCTTTAAGACACTCACTGGACCGCGATGTGAACTCCACTCTGTGTACAGACTTGGCTTAAATCGATGCTTGCCTTGATGAAGGGGTCTTTGATGATATCGAAACGTTGGCTTCATGGTGAATGTCTAAAATAAACACTGTCAGACTGGCAAAACCCCAGGCCTGGACGGTTTCCCCGTAGAATATTACAAACAGTACTCCAAACTAATAGCTCCTAAACTAAAAAATACACTCCAACGCTCATTTGAAACAAACTCCCTACCACCTTCTATGACAGAAGCCCTAATAATAGTGATTCCCAAACCAGGGAAAGATCCCAGTAAATGCTCCTCATACAGGCCAATCTCCCTCCTGAACACGGACGCAAAGATACTAGCCAAAATTTTAGCCACTAGACTAAATTCTTATATTCTCAAACTGATACACCACGACCAGTCAGGCTTTATGCCTGGTAAAGGCACTGATATAAACATTCGTAGGCTGCTGACCAATATTGTCGCCTCTCACTCCAATCCGGGCCAGAGAGTAATTGCGTCACTAGACGCTGAAAAAGCTTTCGATTCAGTTGAATGGGAATATCTGTGGGCGGTACTACGTAGATTCGGGTTTGGTACTAACTTCATTAAATGGATCCAATTACTTTACGATTCCCCCAAAGCTAAAATCAAAACAGGGAACACAATTTCACAGTTTTTCTGTTTACGAAGGGGTACTAGACAGGGCTGCCCTTTGTCACCAGGTCTATTTGCACTGGCCATGGAGCCCATTGCAGCTAAAACCAGACAATGCACCCTGGTGAGGGGACTATCGATTGGCAACCTGCATGAAAAAATATCTCTTTATGCAGATGACGTACTTCTTTACCTAAATGACCCCCATTCCTCTTTAGATGCAGCACTCCACCTGTTTGAAAAATTTGGAGATATGTCCGGCATTAAAATTAACTGGGATAAATCAATCCTGTTCCCTATAGACGCCGCACCTAACCCACCACGTAAACTAAACTCTCCGCTATCAGTAGTAAACCAATTTAAATACCTGGGAATTCAAGTAACCAGTGACCTCACCACATATCAGAACCTTAACATAGACCCGGTCATTCACCAACTTGAGTCCAGATGCGCAGTTTGGAATAAACTCCCACTTACACTGATAGGAAGGATTAACCTTCTTAAAATGATTTTCCTACCTAAATTTACGTACCTCTTCCGCCAATGTCCTGTCTGGCTCCCTTCTGCCCTCTTCAAGAAAATTGACAAAATTATTCTAACTTTTATTTGGGCAGGAAAGCAGCCTAGAATAGCATTGGATGTACTGCAGCTCCCTAAATCTAGAGGTGGATTGGCTCTTCCACACCTCCAGAAATACTACTGGGCCTCTCTGCTTGTCACTATTAGATGGTGGTTCTCCCAAGAAGTCACTAATCCAGCGGTGAGTGCAGAGGCGGCAATATTGGGCTCCTACGAACAGCTTACTAATCTACCCTATAGAGGCCCCAAAGCCAATTCCCAAACTACGCTACTGATGACAACTACATGGAAGGCTTGGAAAGTAGCTAGAACCCCCTTTATAGCGCCAGACACAATCTCTCCTTACACGCCTCTTTGGGGTAACCCCTCTCTTCAGCACTTTACTACCATTCCTGACCCCATTATATGGGCAAGATATGGTATAAAAAACATATCTCACATACAACATGAAAAATCTATCCATACCTTTAATACACTTAAGACCCAATGTGATCTTCCAAATAAATACTTATTCCGATATCTGCAACTTCACCATGCGTATAGATCACAATTTGGCTCCCAACCACCTGATCTGCAAACAGATAAGATTGAAAAACTCCTATTGACTAAAAATCTCCCAAAGACCCTTTCTGCTATCTACGCAGAATTATCAGATGCTAATAACTCTAGATTGGCAAAATGCTACCGGAAATGGAAGGCAGACATCCCCTCTCTTAGTGATAAGGAATGGGATATAATCTTAGAGGAACTCCCCTCAACAGTGATATCCGCAAGCGACCAACTTATACAAATAAAATTTCTACATAGAATATACCTTACCCCTGCACGACTACACAGGATGAACCCTACCCATTCTGATAGCTGCTGGAGATGTGTGGTACACAGAGGAGATTTTGTCCACATTTTCTGGTCGTGCCCGACAATTATCCCTTTCTGGGAAAGTATACTCTCAATCATTAATGCTCTATTAGAAACAGCGATCCCTAGAGACATGGGTTTATTACTTCTGGGCAGAATAGAGGCGGTCAATATTTCAAGACATAAGCAAACGCTGCTTAAAATATTATGCTTTCAAGCAAGGAAAGAAATATTAAAGTTCTGGAAAAAAGCCTCCACTCCAACGGTTGGCACCTGGGCCAAATCAATTAACAGTGCTCTACCACTATATAGAACTACCTATCTAAATAGAAAATGTCAAAAAAAATTTAACAAAATATGGGGTATCTGGGAGGATAGGGTCTTAGATCCTACCAACGACAAATTTATCCCTATTATTGACTAAATAACTGCTGGGTGGGTTGGGGGTGGGGTGGGTGGCGGGCGGGGGATGGGCGGGCAACTTTTCCTTCTTTCCTTTTTTTCTTTCTTCCTCTCTCACCTCTTACGGGCCAAGCATCAGTAGAAGCTCCTCAATTGAGGCCCGCCTTTGATTTCTCTCTCAGTGCGAGCTGCTTCTCCCGCGCGCTGTTATTTATGCTTGTTATGCGTACCTGGGACTATATTGTCATACTTACCACGGACTGAACACCATGCTATATTATAGCCCAGCAAAATCTACTACTATGCATAATATGTTGCTGTAATTACTACTGTGGAGGAGGTATGCTTGTACTGACTATTACTCCTTTCTTAAGTGTGTAAACTTTGACAAAATCAATAAAAATTACCTGTTAAAAAAAAAAATAAACACTGCATCACCAGAGGAAAGGGCTGGTTCATTATTTACTAGCAGTATACAAATAAGACACAGGACACAAATAGCTGAATCAAAAATGCCCTGGTGATTTATTAAGGGTTACAAAACCATACAAATAGCAATCGTTAAATTTAATAGGCCAGCCAACCAGGCAAAGCCATTAAGAAAATGGCTAAGGCAAATATAAGGCATAACAAAAGCACATGAAAATAGGTTACATGCTGTCAGCACTGTATAAGTGTGTTGCACTCACTTTATCCATACTGCAGTGAAAGTAAGTGTGGCCATAACAGATTACATATTATGAGAAGAAATAGCAAGCAGGTTAAGAGAAGTGACTGTTTAATGGGTGATGAAAAGTGACTGCTAGCAGGTGACAAGTAGTGACAGCTATTGGGTGAGAAGAAGTGACAGATAGCGGTTGATGAAAAGTGACAATGGATGACAAGAAGTGATAGCTAGTGAGTGCTGAAAGGTGACAGATAGTGACAGGTGACAGCTACTGACAGGTGATGAGAGTGACAGCTGATGATGAGAAGTGACAGCAAATGAAGACAAGTGACAAATAGTGCATGATGAGAAGGGATCGCTAGCAACAGGTGCTATAAAGTGACAAAAGATAAGAAGTGACAAAAGAGAGCTTGGAGGTGGCAAACAGGCTCTTACCTAATCCCTGGTGGTAGTGGGTGGATCAGCAGGGATTTCATCCTGGTGAGTGGGCCAGCTGCTGGCTCACATAAGTACAGCATGTTGTTTGGCTCCCTGCTCTCCCCCTTCCTCTTACTTGTGCCATTCTCCTCCTTCCACAAGTATGGTGAATACTGCAGCCACGCATCACATCTCTTTTTGCCTAAACGTTTTGTTCATTGTACCATGGAGTGGGATGAGAAAAAGACATGGCTATAGGACCTGCTGGCTCAGCTCCTGTGGCTCAAAGGAGCCATGTTGTGGAAGTTTAATAGACACAAGAGAACCCTTGTGTGTTAAGGGTACTCAATTTACGCAATTTATATTGTACAGCGCCATGGTACATTGTACAGCGCCACGGAATATGTTGGCGCTTTATAAATAAATAATAATAATAATTTATGAGCCTGGTCAGGCAGTGCCTTGAAACTGCTCTGGTTTTGCAGGTCTTCCTCTAGTATTTTATAAGTCACTCGATTAGAGTAAGTAAGTAGATCAGGTGAACTGATGTGACTGGCTCTCCCCTGGCAGTCTGCTTTTTACAGGCCTGTGGCTCAGAAAACACAACGTCAAGGCATTTTTAAGAGAAAACAAAGGACGCCTACATCTTGTTCTTCCTTCAGCTTTACTTTAAAACATTGCAGTTATGTAATTACTAATTAGCTCCTAATTTTCCAAACTATGTGTAGGAGAAAACTGATAACAATGACAAAATAAAGTGGCAGTCAGAAATGATTGGCACTAGCAGTCTCTAGGAATTCGGTTTGCTGAGTCATCTCAATATATGTTGTCTGCCTTACAGCAAAATAGTAGGAAATTTCACCCTTCCTAGTTTATGATGAAGACTCTTATTATAAACAAGCAGAGCTCATTATCGCAAGATACATCCTGGTTTCGAGTATTAGTAACAATCTGGTTTATCTGTTAAAGCTGACTATTTTTCACCTCTTTGTTCTGTATAATTAATATTTTCCCAATAAAAGATCAATATTACTGTATATGCAGAATGCAGGGAGAAAGCTTTCTTTTCCAAATAAATAAGTCATGATGTACACTCATCTAAAGGATTATTCGGAACACCGTACTAATACGGTGTTTGACCCCCTTTCGCCGTCAGAACTGCCTTAATTCTACATGGCATTGATTCAACAAGGTGCTGAAAGCATTCTTTAGAAATGTTGGCCCATATTGATAGGATCAATTTTAATAATTTGTGTCCACCCTGGGGATACTGATTTATAAATAAGCCTTTATTCAGCACAAATACAAAAGATATGCAATTCCGCCCTAAAAACAATTAAAACGAGGGACCTGTGGAGCGCTCCTCACTCATACAACCTAGCACGCCACACTCATCCCATCCACACTGGTACCGGTACCAATCCGACGTAACTCAGAGCGGGGAGACAGAGGCAGCCAGGCTGTAGCAGAAGCCCATCCGTCCAGCTTTACAAAGGTTCTCGGGCACAAGTACAGTCACTTTCACCTTGCTGTATCAATCCGGCCAGTATCTCACCAGTCCTGAACGATTCCGGTCCCGTTCCCGGATTACCGTACTAGCAGGGTATTCACCTGTCCACCTCTCTACCCAGCCGCGCGTCCGCAGCGGGGAGTGGTGGCGTGCTGGTCCACTAGAGAGAGTCCTTCCAGCTGGGAGCTTCAAACTTCGGAGCGCACAGATCACATCACGGGTTATGCCCCGCCCACTGACGCGTTGCGTCCGCCCACCGCGGACTTCATCAGAGTGTATGACGTATGGGCCAGGCGGTGCTGCGATACTTATGTATTTTATTGCTGGGTCGAAGCCCATCCCCTCACAGGCTACCATGGCAACATCCACAGCCTTCTAGGAACGGCACCTGTTCGTCAGCCGTTCATTAGTGCTGCATACATCTAGGTTGAGTTCGCCTTCCAGGCCAGTAAAGTCTTTTTAGCCTTATGAGCTATGCTCTGGAGCAGAAAGGGCAGTACAAACCACACGTAGCAATTTGCTGTCTAATGAAAGAAGACGGCAAAGAGAAAATGCTGAGTGCCCAAGATTCATCTCCCAGTTTAATTCAAATTGGGGGAGGATTAGGGACAGTCTGGCACGACATTGGCCGATCTTAAAAGTAGATCCCCAGATAGGCCCGGTAGTGGGCGCTTTTCCACAGGTGGTTGCTCGGAGAGCACCGAATCTGAGGGACCAGTTGGTACACTCGGACCTACTGCCAAAACCAAATTGGTTGAATAGAAGGGTACCGAATGGAATGTTCACGTGTGGGAACTGTACTGTATGTGAGCATGCAGAGGTGAGTGAGACGTTTGGGTCACCACAACTGCAGAAAGTGTGGAAAATTCGTAGTTTCATAAACTGCAATTCAGAGTGGGTACTGTATCTGATTAAGTGCCCGTGCCCACTAATTTACATTGGAATGACGACAAGGAAATTAAAGACTCGGATCTCTGAACACATAAGTAATATAAAGTGTGGGAAGAAACTGAATGGGGAATACAGGAGTTCCCTAGCAGAGCATTTCTGCACTAACCACAATGGGTCAATTGCTGGCTTCAAATTTATGGGGTTCTACAGGTTAAATAATAACAGGAGGGGCGGAGACAGAGAGCAGGTATTATTACAGCAGGAATGCAGGTGGATTTACCTATTGAATACGCTGTCTCCAAATGGCCTCAACCAGGAGTTGGACTATAAAGTGTTTCTATAAGAAATACACGAAGAAATCTTAGCTGGCATGGGATGTAGAGGATCGGCAGTGTTGAGTCAAAGAAACGCTAAATAAATGCTGAGCAAATGTCAAATAAATGCCAGGAAAACGTGCTCTAAAAGCTCATAAGGCTAAAAAGACTTTACTGGCCTGGAAGGCGAACTCAACCTAGATGTATGCAGCACTAATGAACGGCTGACGAACAGGTGCCGTTCCTAGAAGGCTGTGGATGTTGCCATGGTAGCCTGTGAGGGGATGGGCTTCGACCCAGCAATAAAATACATAAGTATCGCAGCACCGCCTGGCCCATACGTCATACACTCTGATGAAGTCCGCGGTGGGCGGACGCAACGCGTCAGTGGGCGGGGCATAACCCGTGATGTGATCTGTGCGCTCCGAAGTTTGAAGCTCCCAGCTGGAAGGACTCTCTCTAGTGGACCAGCACGCCACCACTCCCCGCTGCGGACGCGCGGCTGGGTAGAGAGGTGGACAGGTGAATACCCTGCTAGTACGGTAATCCGGGAACGGGACCGGAATCGTTCAGGACTGGTGAGATACTGGCCGGATTGATACAGCAAGGTGAAAGTGACTGTACTTGTGCCCGAGAACCTTTGTAAAGCTGGACGGATGGGCTTCTGCTACAGCCTGGCTGCCTCTGTCTCCCCGCTCTGAGTTACGTCGGATTGGTACCGGTACCAGTGTGGATGGGATGAGTGTGGCGTGCTAGGTTGTATGAGTGAGGAGCGCTCCACAGGTCCCTCGTTTTAATTGTTTTTAGGGCGGAATTGCATATCTTTTGTATTTGTGCTGAATAAAGGCTTATTTATAAATCAGTATCCCCAGGGTGGACACAAATTATTAAAATTGATACAAGTCATTAACGTTATTGTGACCACCCCTATCGAATGTGATAGTGTGGGAATTTGAAGCAGAAGGGTGAGATAGACAGTTAATTTATTTCCATATTGATAGGATAGCATCTTGCAGTTGATGGAGATTTGTGGGATGCACATCCAGGGCACGAAGCTCCCATTCCACCACATCCCAAAGATGCTCTATTGGGTTGAGATCTGGTGACTGTGGGGGCCATTTTAGTACAGTGAACCCATTGTCATGTTCAAGAAACCAATTTGAAATTATTTGAGCTTTGTGACATGGTGCATTATCCTGCTGGAAGTCGCCATCAGAGGATGGATACATGGTGGTCATGAAGGGATGGACATGGTCAGAAACAATGCTCAGGTAACCCGTGGCATTTAAACGATGCCCAATTGGCACTAAGGGGCCTAAAGTGTGCCAAAAAAACATCCCCCACACCATTACACCACCCCCACCAGCCTGCACAGTGGTAACAAGGCGTGATGGATCCATGTTCTCATTCTGTTTACGCCAAATTCTGACTCTATCGAGACTCATCAGACAAGGCAACATTTTCCAGTCTTCAACTGTCCAATTTTGGTGAGCTCGTGCAAATTGTAGCCTCTTTTTCCTATTTGTAGTGGAGATGACTGGCGCCCGGTGGGGTCTTCTGCTGTTGTAGCCCATCCACCTCAAGGTTGTGCGTGTTGTGGCTTCACAGATGCTTTGCTGCATACCTCGGTTGTAAGAGTGGTTATTTCAGTCAACGTTGCTCTTCAGCTTGAATCAGTCGGCCCATTCTCCTCTGACCTCTAGCATCGACAATGCATTGTCGCCCACAGGACTGCCGCATACTGGATGTTTTTCCCTTTTCACACCATTCTTTGTAAACCCTAGAAATGGTTGTGTATGAAAATCCCAGTAACTGAGTAGATTGTGGAATACTCAGACTGGCCCCTCTGGCACCAACAACCATGCCACGCTCAAAATAGCTTATATCACCTTTCTTTCCCATTCTGACATTCATTTTGTAGTTCAGGAGAATGTCTTGACCAGGAACACACCCCTAAATACATTGAAGGCACTGCCATGTGATTGGTTGATTAGATAATTGCATTAATGAGAAATTGAACAGGTGTTCCTAATATTTCTTTAGGTGAGTGTATGTACTTCATTACATTTACAAGGTATTTAACTTTTTATGCTAAAAACCCCATACAAGCAAAACAGATCGTGTCAAGTACAGTATACGTCAAAATAAGTCTTGGTGAAAATCTACCGTACGCCCAATGCCTTGGTAACACGTTGTTGCAGATTGGCTGCTTATTTTACTATAAAGTCCATTGCAGGATCAAATGGTTTAGAAGCACAGTAATTCCACTTTTGTGATAACACTAGTATGACATATAATGCTACTGCAAGCACTATTTAGTAATTCATATCTATTGCTTTTATATCATTAGCTTGCCCTAGCCCTAGAAAACCTCTAAAGGTGTCAGCTCACCATCAAAAATGGTCCCTCATTGACTTCAGTGCTGTTTGGAATTTGATTTCAACAAATTAAAATGGTTTGTCAATTTTGAAAAATTGTGGCCACATTGAATTTTGAATGATTCAAATGATTCAAACAATTGTCCTGAATGTACATGATCAAAAACAGAAATGAATAGGTACTGAATAAATAACTCTGTGCGTTCCCTTTAAATGTTACCAGCTATGGTAGCACCCAAGTTATACACTGTATTCAGTCCTTACCGGCAATGGGCAGCAAAGTCAGGTAAATGCATCAGAGTTGCAAAACCAGTTACTTAATCCACATACAGAGAAGGTGGAAGAACTATGCAGGACTGATGGTGTGACTGCATTCTGGAGGCATACCTCCAGTCTATAGACACAAGTAGAATATATTTAGAAAAATATGTAATAAGCCTTTTAGAGGGACACTATGGGAAAAAAATGTAACATTTTAAATCCATATGTACACACATCCAACAAAAATGTACGTGTCCCAGAGTAAATGCACTATATTGTTTTATATTGTTTTTTACTTCCTTTGTAGCTGTCACTTTTTTAAAACGCTTGCGGGGGAAACCCGCTTGGCTAATAAAAGTGAATGGGATGGTGCACACCAGAGCGGCTCGTTTTTTCCACAAACGCAAACTCGGGGGCTGCAGCATTTTTTAGATTTCTGAGGCGTTTCTGCCTCAATGTTAAAGTATAGGAAAGTGGAAACCCGCTTTGAAAAACGCTAGATCAGAGCGGTTTTCTAGGCGTTTTTGTTACAGAAGCTGTTCAGTAACAGCTTTTACTGTAACAATATTTGTAATCTGCTACACAAAAATGCTCCCAAAAAGCTAGGCATGTTTAGAAAACCTGCCTAGAATCGCTCTGAAATCTGCTTCAAAAACCTCTAGCGTTTTGCGGATCTGCTAGAGGTTTTTGGTGTGCACTGGGCCATACAGCAGGGATTATAATCAACCAACTCTGAACCTCTTGCAGACAGGTTTTGGACTAGTTAATTTAACTAGTTTTTAACAACTAGTTAATTTAACCAGTTTTCAAAGGGACCCTGAGCAGTAGATATAAATGAAATCGGTACTTACCTGGGGCTTCCTCCGGCCCACCGAAGGCCGTGAGGTCCCTGGCATCCTCCTGGCTCCTCTCCCGGTCCTGATGGCGACTTCATTACTGGCGACATCTGGGCCGAGTGTTCCTGAATAGTGACGCTACGCGTCATCGCGGCAGCCGGCGTGACAGTACTGCCCATGCGCGGTTTTCTAACTCTGAACCACACATGCACAGGTCTGTCACGCCGGCCTGCGTGATGATGCGTAGCATCACTGTTCAAGAAGTGTCGGGTCGACACTCGGCACAGGTGTCGCCGGTAATTAAGTCACCAGCGGGACTGGGAGAGGAGCCAGGAGGACTCCAGGGGATCTAGCGGCTTACGGTGGGCTTGAGGAAGCCCCAGGTAAGTACCGATTTCATTTATATCTACTGTTCAGGGTCCCTTTAACTAGTTAAATCCTCATGGGAGATTTTCAGGAATTCTTTTTTTTTTTTTTCAAAAGCGCCTCTTGAATGGCTGTTGCAGAGGCCAGAATATTGTGCACATGAGTAGGCAGCCTGGCTGCCATTTTTGCACAGATCTTCAACAGTGCTTTTGTAACAATAGAAGCTTTGAGAATCCCCTATGAGGTCATGGACTAACCAAAACCTGTTGTTAAGAGGTTCAAAGCTGTCAGACTATAATACCTAATGTAACTGTTAACTTCACAGGAAGAAACACATTTACAGTGCATTTACTCTGTGACAAGTGTATGTACAGTATGTGTACATATGTCATCTAAATTTTACATTTTTTTTGCTATAGTGTTCTCTTTAAATGTTCAAAAAACACCCATTATAATGTCGGCAAAGGTTGCAGACTGACTGATTTCAGTGCACATTCACTGGGCTTGGCTTGAATTGCCTTTGAGCAACATGACAATGTAACCTAACATTAACCAAACATCAGGCTGCATTCACAGTGGTATTGTTGTGGCATAATTGGCTGCTTCTTAATGCAGCTTGCGGGTGCGTTATGTTGTAACAACCTGCAGCATCATAGTGTGCTGCATGCAGTGCATTACCTCAAAACATGCACGTTAACAGTGACAGTGAAGCATACTTTTCATAGACCGTATGCGAGACAATGCATAGATAACATGCAGTGCTATTTACCCATTGCATTATGTTCCTACTGTTACAGGGAATGCAACGCAATGACCACAGTGAAACTAGCCAAAGTCTTAGCTAGTAAAGTCCTGTATACATATAGCCAGTAAAGCCCTGTACACATACAAATATTTTCACCTGCATGAATTGGGACTTGATCCCTTGGGCAACAGTGCAATACTGAGCACTGTTGGGGGCCGAATCTGTTTATATAAAGTGGGATAAGTGAAGACCCAGAGCACACGATGGGCCGGACAAGGTAGGAGAACAGTGCATTTAGGGGTTTATTGGGCATTGGTTTGGCTATTTTGCCTATTTTTTATGTCAGGGGGCTCCCGTTCACCCGCTAGATTCTTAGCAGTTTAATAAGTGAGTGACTGACTTATTAGGGAAGAACACTGTCATTAATCAGTCAATACATCATCATTGCATGTTTCTTGACCCCACATAACAGCTCTCATTGCGTTCAGTTATTTGTGAGAGAGAGCTGTCAATGGCCAAACACAGAGCTGGATCAAAGCAACCTAGGCTAGTGCCTAGAACTTGGTAGGTGTCCATGGGAGTGACCACAGTTTTTTTTATTAAACAGAATTATCTCCTAGGAGCAAACTTAGAAAAAAAAAGTGAATTGAATAAGGGCCCAGGAGTTCTTCCAGGATGGTAGAATATCATTCCTGTTTCCTGGACAAAGGAACACTGTGTTGGAGTGGAATCATGTGACATACATGAATGTTTTGAAGATGACAAGAGTGCCGACATTGGTGTATTTGTGATTCTATTACCGAACTTATGTCCTGTTCAAGTATCCAGAGACCACAAGTGTAGGTAAAAACTGCTCTGGCTGTCAGACAAGACAAGATAAATAACATTTATAACATTTATATCGCGTTTTTCTCCTGGCGGACTCAAAGCGCCAGAGCTGCAGCCACTAGGACATGCTCTAAAGGCAGTAGCAGTGTTAGGGAGACTTGCCTAAGGTCTCCTACTGAATAGGTGCTGGCTTACTTAACAGGCAGAGCCGAGATTCGAACCCTGGTCTCCTGTGTCAGAGCCCTTAACCATTGCACCATCCAGACAAATCACATATTACGCTATAACTGCTTCCTACCAAGCATAGGAGCTGTATCTCCTCCATGCATGGTTCAGTTCTGTGTATATCACTGCTCATGCATTGTGCATGGAAGAGACACTTCTGCATTTGCCAGAAAGCAGTTGGTTTCAAATGTGCAACCTGCCTGACAATACAAAAGTTACTGCAATACCAGTGGCGTAGCTATGGAGCTGTGGGCCCCGATGCAAGTTTTACAATGGGGGCCCCCCTAGCACTCTATACATAACAATTGATACGACGCACCAAAACCTGCCAATGGCAACTACAGTGTCAGAGGTGCAAGAAGGGGATGGGGAACAGTTTGTTAATGATTACCACTAATCAAAGTATCTATTAGAAGTGATTATTATGAGCACAGGACTAATAGAGAGCTAATACTGTAATTGAGGGAGGGCCCTTCGGGGCCCCTCTGGCCCAAGGGCCCCGTTGCGGCCGCTACCTCTGCACCCCCTATTGCTACGCCCCTGTGCAATACAGTAACAGTTTTTTTTAACTACTAATACAAAATATTTTATGCAAAGAGCTAGTTTTTATTTAATTGACAGCTTCTGAGGCAGTTGTGTGGTCTGCTAATAAAAGGGTTGTAACATAAATAAACCAAGAGACAAGCTAGAAACCTCGGTTGCCATAGATCTCCACTTTAACAATCACTTTTTGACCATTTATCTTCAGCGACCAACTGTTGGGTCTGAATGTGATTTTTATAGAGACTGGCTCTTTTTATTGGCTTGCAGACAATTCTGCATTCATTTGTCTATAGAGACAATGCGTGAGGTGGTCTGCATGCTTTATTTTGTAATATTACAAGAAAGTGTCTTGTCTTCCATTCATATTCTTGTATGCTTTTATGTAGTGTCACAAAGCCGGCAGCAGATTCCTGCGTCATGTGTTTGCTCCCAGAAGACAATCTTGTCAAGGAAAAGAATAATGAAGAAGAAGGTCCTTCCAAAGAACACAGCGGTGAGCCCTGCCCACAATGCACACAGCATGGGTGTGAAGGAACACAAGGCAATGGTTCTGCCAGAAAAGGCCAACCTGCCACAAGCAGAGCACGTCAAAAAAGAAGACAATCATGTGCCAGGATTCGGTATTGTTGTCAACTCGTCATCCTCCGATGTAAGTTGCAATACAAAGGTTAATTAGTTGCTTTGGCCTTCAGCAGTTTAATGAGTTTCATATGATGCCTCATTATACCAAAGCTAAATACATTAGCATTTGTCCTTTGCAGACTATTTCTGTCTCCCAGATATACTCTGGCTAATGGAATACTGTCTTATGAAGACATTCATATGTGAACTGCCACATCTTTATAATTCCCTTTAGGGGAATATATCATAAACCAAATCCATTTTAAAATATGAAATACATCTTGCGCTTTTAAAATACTGATATTTGAGGTTTAAATGATTTTGGTGGTGTTTAGCTGCTGATAGCTTTACTATGAACACTGCATTTATTATGTGCCTAAAACAGACTTAAACTGCAGAATTGTTTTAAAAAATGTACTATTTGTTAGCGCTATTCAAACCATTTTTACTTTTCTGATTCGATTTGCCAGCAACTATGATTAAAACTGCTTGGAAATTCAGATTTCCCCTATTTGCATTTATGCCAATAGTACAATGTTTAGAGTAAAGATGGCTCCCTTTGGTGTACAGAAAATGCCCATAGTTTCATCTTCCAACATAAGTATTTGCTGCAGACAGTAAATACTTAGGATTTTCTTGCCATTATTCTTACGTTCTTAGGTTGAGACCACCCAGAGACATGGCCCATATAAACACAATAAAGAAAAGTATTTTTCCCTTTGTGAATGCCTTGGACGGCTCAAGTCATTATTTAACATTGCCACACCTTTGTTCCTTTTCCATTGACAATGGTACTGCAGTAGTTTTAGTTGGTAAATTAGCAGCATATCATACTCTGTGTAATTGTTTGAGAAAACAGTGGTGGTAACTTGTATTTCTGATTCTTCTATGCATTGTATACATTTTGCATGCTCCTCTTTCAATCACACATTTTACATTTTGTATTGTTGTATTTGTTATCTAATAGAATTCATTCATATGAACTACACAGTGCCACAGATAGGACAGAATCCAAATATTCCCTTTTACGTATGGTAGCATCAAATATCCAGTCAGGTTCTTGAAAATTCAGTTTCAATTATTAAATTGTGAGCCAGGGTACTATCTGCATTGAGTTTGTATGTTCTCCCAATGTCTGCATGGGTGTCCTCCAGGTACTCTGGTCCCCCCCCCCAAAATCCCCAAAACATATAGGTAAGTTAATTGGCTTCCCCCTAAATTGGTCCTAGACTATGATGGACATATGACTATGGTTGGGATTAGATTGTGAGCCTCTTGGAGGGACAGTTAGTGACAAGACTATATAAACACTGTAAATAATAATAATAAATGCCTAAAGGCAGCCATACACTGGTCGATTGCCACCAGATCGACCAGCAGATAGATCCCTCTGTGATCGAATCTGATCAAAGAGGGATCTATTGGCTGCCTACACTGCAAACAGATTTTGAATCGATTTCACTATGAAATCGATTCACGATCTGTGGAGCTGCCGCTGCCACAACCCCCTGCATACATTACCTGATCCGGCCGGCGTGAGTCCCCTGGTCTCCGCTGTCTCTTCTCTGCCCTGGGCTCCAGGGATCCAGCTTCACTTTACTTCCTGTCGGGGGAAGTTTAAACAGTAGAGGGCGCTCTACTGTTTAACATTCCTCCTACAGGAAGTAAGTTAAGCCAGCCGAAGCCCAGCGCAGAAAAAGGACCGCGGGGACACGCGCCGGCGGAACAGGTAATGTATTGCCGCTTGGTCGTTAGACATTCAAACGCCGCTATCGATGCACTCCCGACCCGCCGGCGATCGACCGAAATTTTACGTGCAGACATATCGACGGGATCGATCGATTTCGGACGGAAATCGGTCTATCGGTCAGTGTTTGCGCATCGATTTCACAGCAGATTCCATCACAGTGATCGAATCTGCTGACTGTCAGCGGGAAATCGAGTAAGTGTATGGGCACCTTTAAGGTGGGCACACACCATACAATTTTTTAAATATCTGGTCAATTTAAGAATTGCAATCAGTTTTTCTGACTGATTGTAACATTTCAAAAACATGACCAATGTACCACACACATATGTTCAATGTTTCCCCAATTATGATAAAAATGAGTGTAAACTTTGAGAAAATCGGTAGGGTGTGTATATTAACCTCCTTGGCGGTAACCCCGTGTGTGACACGGGGTAAGCCGCCGGAGGGTGCCGCTCAGGCCCTGCTGGGCCGATTTACATAATTTTTTTTTCAAACACGCAGCTAGCACTTTGCTAGCTGCGTGTTTGGTCTGATCGCCGCCACCGATGCGCCGCTACCCGCTGTGGAAACAGGCCCCCCCCCCATACCCCTTGCGCAGCCTGGCCAATTGCCGCCAGGCTGTGCTATGGGGTGGATCGGGACTCCCTGTGACGTCACGACGTCCATGACGTTGATGACGTCACTCCGTTCGTCCCATGGCGACGGGGGAAGCCCTCAAGGAAATCCCGTTCAGAACGGGATTTCCTTATGGGCAAGCGGCGCCGGCGGCGATCGGAGGGGACGGGCGGACGCCGCGGGGAGGGGGGGAAGCATGTAGCTAGCGCTAGGCTAGCTACATGCTAAAAAAAAAAGTGAAAAAAACCCTCCCGCGGCTGCGCAGCCGCAGGAATTATACCGCCAGGGGGGTTAATAAATTGACAATCTAACACACACCATACAATCTTTAGAAAAATTGAAAATTTCCAGCATTCCGGATTGATATTAAAAAAAAAAAAAAAAAAAGGAAATCCAATCGGATTTTTCAGTCGAATGAAAAAAAAAGCTTTAGATTTTTTCAGGAGATCCGATCATATTTATCAAATTTGCGTAAAATCGGATCATTTTATTGTATCGTGTGTGGCCACCTTTATGCAGTCATAAAGCAGGGATCAATTACAAAGACACTGGAGCAGAAATGCAGCAAAGAATAAACATTCACATTTCATCTTAGAGTGTCCTGTGTGGCTGCTTTGAGTAAAGATGCAGCATTTTATGCTCTGGTTGTCTTTGTTCTGTCTCTCTAAATAAGCGTCACTATGTTTTACAGATGGTGTGATATGAAACCAAGTAACTAATGCCTGGCAGTTAGGAATTGTATCCATCTTGATATCAATTTTCATGGAGGTATTTTATTTCTTTTGGTAGCCAGAGGTGCAGTTGGCGGAAGGATTTGATGTCTTCATGCCAAAATCCCAACTGGACTCCATACTGTCCAATTACAAGAGGTCAGGGAGCCTGCTCTTTAGAAAACTGGTCTGTGCTTTCTTTGATGATAAAACATTAGCAACGTCGCTACCTAATGGGAAACGGAAGCGAGGACTCAATGACAACAGGCAAGGCCTGGATCAAAATATTGTCGGAGCCATAAAAGGTACACATAGATCCTAATCCGTGTTTCTTTTTCACTGTGTTGTTTGGTCTATGCATATACATTTGTGCTGCATCACTGGCAGAGGATGTTGAATTTTACGAATGTACAGGGCCTGTGGTGCACTGGATATAGACATAGCACTGAAATGCAAGTATTTCCAGATGTAATCTGGCACAAGGCTGTACTGCTCTACAAATCCCTTTGACTATTGGTAAATAAACTGGTATCTTGTGACTGCGTGTCATATGATTTCAGATCCATTTTTATAACAAAACAAGCAGCATTTATTTGTACACGAGCTAGGTATAAACACCATTAGACTGTACCACTGTAATAAGTGATAGATACTTACCTCCTCCAGAGGCTTTCCACGTCCTCCTAAAGTCCACTGTTACTCACCAGGACCCCCCAAAAGCTCCCAGCCACGCTCCCGTACGTGTATGAACTGGACACACCGTGCAAGAGCAGGACTGCTCATGCCTGCACAGTAGCATGGAGCCGCTGTTCTGGCTCGGCTGTTTCCGCTGAGCCCAAGCATCTGTTCCAGGATACTTCACAGACGTGCAAAATCTAGTACTGTGGCTGAAAAAACAGAAAAAGAAAAAGAGAACAAGGAGCGCTCTCTAGTGCATTAATGTTTTTAATATGCGTCTTCTCAAAGCAAAAAGAATAAAACGTACAATATTCAATAAAACCAGCACATATCACACTATATAGTGTACATCACCGCTCCTTCAGATCTTTACACCGCCCTGCGCGTCTCCTCACTGTGGCCAATAGTGCAGGGAACCATCAGAATTCCAGCGCCGGCAGGGACAGGACAAACGGTGGAGTCTCGGCTGCTGCCCTGCGCCTATTGCGTCATGACGCGTTTCGGCGTTCCACGCCTTCGTCAGATGACGCAATGGCGCAGGAGACACGTATAAAAAGGCGTCCTATCTCCCAGCAACAGTCGCTCTTCAAGAAGGCGTGGAACGCCGAAACGCGTCATGACGCCATCGGCGCAGGGCAGCTGCCGAGACTCCACCGTTTGTCCTGTCCCCGCCGGCGCTGGAATTCTGATGGTTCCCTGCACTATTGGCCACAGTGAGGAGACGCGCAGGGCGGCGTAAAGATCTGAAGGAGCGGTGATGTACACTATATAGTGTGATATGTGCTGGTTTTATTGAACATTGTACGTTTTATTCTTTTTGCTTTGAGAAGAGGCATATTAAAAACATTAATGCACTAGAGAGCGCTCCTTGTTCTCTTTTTCTTTTTCTGTTTTTTACAGTATAATTACTTACTCCCCAAAGTAAGACAGGAGCAGCACTCTTTTGGATGTGCACATGAACAGTGCTGGATGGTTCTTTTTGATTTGAGCGCAGTGGACTAGTACTGTGGCTGAGCTTTGGCATCAATAAGCCCTTGTTAGTGAGCTTTGGAGGGGGGGTGGTGACCAGCAGTGGAACAGTGGAAGGGGGAGGGGAAAGCCTCTGGATTATGCAGATGCTTCCCTCGTACTATCTTAACTAGACTCTTTTTTTCCTGAGGGTAGATTTTAACCCCCCCCCCCCCCCCCCCCCCCAAGAAAAATAAAATAATTTCTTATTTGTTTTTTTATTTTAATTTTATCAGTTAATATGGAGTCTCAGTCCACTTTAAACACTTCTCATTTTAGATACAGGATGTTTCTAAATCTCAACTGAGGCAGTTGAGCTTCAGTAATGAGTATATTGTAGATTTTGGTGTATTCGAGTGTCACGTGGGTAACCCGAGCAAGTCATTAGGCAGTAGGGATGGTCAATGAGATGAAAATAATGCAGAGTTGATGCAGGATTATGCAAATTCTTTGCAGGGTTTGATTGGTCTATTCTGAGACTACATAAATTTGCATTCTGAATTTGCATCTGCATCAGTCTGGAAATTATTTGGGTCTCACTGACCATCCCTATTGGGCAGATTTACCAGGACCAGTGAATGGGATATTAAAGCAAAACTGATGCAAAAGGGCCCATATGCAATTCACTTTTTCTCCTCTTGCTTTTTCCTAGGTCATTTTTCACACCTAGTCAATAAAATGCCTTTTAAATTATCAGCAAGCCAGAAAATACTCAAGATAGTGTTGGCAGTACTTTTTTCATCTACTTTTTGGTACTTTTTCTTTTGAAAAATGTTGAAAAGTTATTTTAAGCAGAAGATAAAAAAATATCTCCTAGGAGAAAAGTCAGGTGAAAAAGTTAATTGCATATGGGCCAATGTGAATTGAATAGAGGCCAAGGTGTCCAGAGTGCATAGTTACATAGTTATTTAGGTTGAAAAAAGACATATGTCCATCTAGTTCAACCAGAAAATAAGATAGGACACCAGCCTTCACCCGCACATATCCTTGTTGATCCAGAGGAAGGCGAAAAACCCTTACAAGGCATGGTCCAATTAGCCCCAAAAAGAAAAATAACTTCAAATGGAATTCAGCTAAAATCCCTGGAACAACACCACCATGAATGACCTAGTTATTATAGCCATGGATGTCTTTCAACGCAAGGAAAGCGTCTATGGAGGCTAACAAAGCATCTGTACAGCATTGGGTCCCAAACTGTTGCCTGAGGGATCAAGTCCCAATCCCTGCAGGTGAAAGAAATTTAACTTATCTACACACCTATATTTTTTAACCACTTAAGGACCAGGGGATTTTTCAGTGATCGGTGCTGCGTGGGCTCTACAGCCCGCAGCACCGATCAGGAGTGCAGCAGGGCAATCAGACTACCCCCCTTTTTTCCCCACTGGGGGGATGTCCTGCTGGGGGGGTCTGATCGCCGCCGGCTGCATTTGCTTAGCAGGAGGGGCTCTTCAATGCCCCCTCCGCAGCGTTCTCCGCCCTCTCGCCTGTTCCCTCCCTCTCTCTTCCCCTCTGAGCGGCGCAGGACGGATATCCGTCCTGCGCCTGATAGGATAGGCTTCTGCCTATCAGATGCCGGCGATCCCCGGCCAATCAGAGGCCGGGGATCGCCGATCTCCGTCACGGCGCTGCTGCACAGCAGCGCCGTATTGATGTAAACAGCTGGGATTTCTTCCCCGCGTGTTTACATTATGCGTGCGAGCCGCGATCGGCGGCTCGCACACTGTTCACGGAGGCAGCCTCCGTGAACTGGCATGGAAAGCTTCATGCTATACCACTAACGACCCGCCGACGCCTATCGGCGTTAGGCGGTCGGTAATTATTAAATAACATTTTAAAATATTGATCTTTAAAACATTTTCTATCTAAGTAGCATAACAGTTCTGAAGAATACAGCGACAATTTTGTGAATCAGTCATAAAAACAACCAGCTCCAGTAAGAAAAGTACAAAAAGCCATCATGCGCTTTTCTAGTCAGGTAGAGCGGCCTATCTCTCATTCTAAATCACTGCTATGTACAGCAAGTGTTTGCTGGTCTTCACAGCCGCTATTCATGTGCTGCATTGTCTGTGCTCTGTTGTATTAGCAAGTTCAAATGAGGATGCACAAACATCTCATCTGCAGAGTGACTGAGTCTTCATTACCATTTTGTATATGCAGCATTTTGAGGCACTTTCCTCAGATGTTATTAATGCAGTCTTTATACACAGTTAGATTCCCAGAAACGCATTGCTGCCTTCTCGTAGAAGAGAAGGCATCTCATCAATCTACTGTTTTTATGCTATGCTGTTCTTTTTTTGTCAGTTTTCACAGAGAAATATTGCACTGCTAACAATGTGGAAAAGGTCCCTGGTCCACGACATTGGGTACAGATCCTTCAGGATCAGATCAAACTCGCCCGGCGCAGATTAAAAAGAGGCTGCGATATAGGTGGGTAATTAACGATATTGCTTTTCTGACAAGCAACATTATAAACATTAATGCTGCTTTTTACAAACTATTAAATCGATGATTTAGCTTTAAGCATGCTTTGGAAATCCTTGGAGTACTATCTGACTTCTGATGCTCTCCATGCTGCGTAGGTTTTGCTTTTTCCCACAAACTGTTACCCTAATACTGCAGTCCTTGTCTAGTCACATAGTTACCGGTACATAGTTGGGTTTAAAAAAGATTTACATACATCCAGTTGCCAATGCTGTATGCCACTCAGGGTCAGATTTTTCACATACAGTATGCTCTAAGTCAGCCTTTCTCAACCTTTCTACTCTGGAGGAACCCTGAAAATAACTTTTTGATCTCAAGGAACCCCTGCAAACAATTTTTTGATCTTGAGGAACCCCCGCATTTATTTTGCAGGAGGCATGGTCTTGAAAATCTTTGTGTCTCTTTATTTCACTACCTCCTATTACACTGACACTCATTATACTGTCTCCTGACCCCCCAATTTAGTGCTTCTTGTTACAGTACCATCTATTATAGTGTGCTCTATTATACTTCCCCCACGATGGGGGAAAATGCCAAGGAACCCCTGCAGAGTACTCGAGGAACCCTGGGGTTCAAGGGAACCCTGGTTGAGAAAGCCTGCCCTAAGTGTTACACAGCCGCTGGATGTAATTCTGCCTTCAGCATCTGTATGTGCTTTAACCTTAGATCCCAGCTCCAGGTAACAGGTGGTTAAGTTTTTGTATAGCATTGGAAAGGGTTGGGTGTCCTCTCAGGAAAGTACTGCTGTCTGTGGTTTTGTTGGCATGAATTTATTTCATTTCCAGCCCCAACAAGGTTTCAGTGTGATTCTGAAGTGAGCACAGAGTAAAAATGAAAACCCTGATGGACTTTACATTTCTTCCCTCATATATTAGGCTACATTCACAGTGGGGTTGTGGTGTGATGTAACAGAGGTAATTTGATGCACAGTATTGCACTGCAATTGTAAGTCTATGTGACTTTTAGAGTGCATCAGGTGCAATGCGATCCAAGGACCCCGGTATCTCAGTGTGGACCATGTAGTGCGTTACAGCATAATGCATGTGTAACAGTGCGGTGAAGCACACTTTTCATTGACTGACTGCTATTCTGTATACGACATAACACATGCAACGTTCTATGCTACTTTTCCCCTCTGCTGTATTGCGTTCCTGTTTTTACAGGAAACATAACGCAGCTCCCACTGTGAACGTAGCCTAAGGGATTTTTTTCATAGCTGTCCCAGTTAGATTTATCCCAGTATACATGTGGAAAATGCTTCTGAACTGCATTTCCTACTGTATTCAAAGCCAACATAAAATTTTAGCTGAAAGGGAACCTGAAATGAGTTAAAAAAAAAAGAGATTCACTTACCTGGGGCTCCAGCCCCACAGGTGCAGTGGACAGCGACTGAACAAAGAGAAACTGAGCCGTGGCAGGGGACCGGAGGTTCTTTGAGGATTGGTGTGGGACAGGACGGCTGAAGGGGTCTGGGAGAAGCCCCAGGTAAGTGAATCTCTTTTAAAAAAAAAACTTATTTCAGGTTCGCTTTAAGTTAGGTCTTTAAAGTAAAATAGCATTATTGCTATTGCTACTACATGATAAGTATTTTTGCTAAGGGGTGGATGAAAGCAATGTTTAAAAGTGATCAATCGCTGTTCATTCAAATGAATTCAAGAGGAGGAGCTCTTTGTTCAGCTATACAGATTGTTGTGGCACTACGGTTGGCCTGAGAAATGTGAGCTCAGACCCAAAAAAGTGCATAATAAATTTCGTTGTTCTGTAAAGTTGGTCATTATTGAGGTAAGCCCCCTATCCTTTTTCATTTTTCCTTTTTCATTTTAGTTGTTTTTAACTCAGTTGTATACACTTCTGAGTGCCTCTTACCCAACCTTTGTGCTTCTCACCCTCCTCTGGAGGGGTGTTATTGGTCCTGTGTGGCCGAACCATACCCAGTACCAGTTGTTGTTTTTTTCCCTAAGAGAGCCACTGTGTCCAGTATATTCTGCATCAAGTGGTGGTTAGTTGCCCCCTCTGCAACCTACCTTTGTGAGTACTATTTTCCTTTTTGAAAAAAATACTCAATTTGGTGTCCTATTGCACTATTTGGGCTCCCATTGTCTCTGTGCTTCCTTTTCAGGGTGTCAAGTCACCCTCTCTTTGTTCATTCAACTGAATGGAAGCGGTTTTATATGGGTACAACTTTTTGCTTCATTCGTGTAAATGTCACTGTAGATCCCCTTGTCTTGTCTCAGATGCTACATGTCGGGTCCAAGATGGCTGCGTTCCAGTGACCCCCTTCCCTTCAATACTATCAGATGTAAGTGTAAAGACTTTTATTTCTGGAATTCTGATTTAATTTCCAGAGCTGCAGCTGAAGGAAGGAATGGAGCTCACGGGATGTGGTGATCTGGCATTTAGATAAGATTTTCATGTTGTTGCATTCTCATTAGCAAAAAAAAAAAAATCCTTCCCTGTGTCTGCCAGGCATGTAAATTAAATGGATCTAATCTTTAAGTAAATGCTGTTACCAAAGAAGAAAGAGAGGTTTAAGGTGCGTACACACGCACTACGGCTGCCAACGACGGGTCCGTCAGACCCTCCCGATGGGCGGACTTTCAGGCGACAGAAACGCGTGTGTACGCACAGTCGGCGGACTGATAAGGCTGTTTCTGAACGATCCGCCGGGCGGATCGCTCAGAATCAGCCTTATCAGTCCGCCAACAGTGCATACACACGCGCTGTACTTGGGCTTTCTAGGGATGGAGGAGTTTGCACAGTGATCATGTATAAAGTAATAAGAATGGTTAGGGTACTATCTCTGCATTATTTTGGCACGCAAGGGACATCCATTTACTTTATTTACAGTAGCTTGCTATATGAAGTAAAGGGAGGGGGGACACCAAGAGCCCAATAGTGTGATATTGTATAGATGATAATAATGAGTAATATAACAATTTAATACTCACAAACCAGGATTACCATTAGGCAACCACTGTGAAGGCAGGTGGGGAGATTAACCTGACCCCACTCAGGATTAAAAGTCGCTCTCTGTAGATGGGAAGAAGATGGGTACAACCCTCCACCAAGGGTGGACTTAGCAATATGTAGAAGCTTTACAGAGGCGCCAATAGAATAAAAGTCACTTAAACGAGCTTAAAACCGATGGGGTAGTGGTGGGCCTATCCCATCCATGCAGACAAAGCAAACAAAGGAAGAACTGTGGCATCAACAGTCAAACAACAATTTATTTATACTCCACAGTACAAATAGGCAACGCGTTTCACTGGCTCAATCCCGCTTCATCAGGCCAATCAAAAATAAGCATACAGCTTAACAGCATCAAAACCACACTGAGCGTTCGGTTTTAAGCTCGTTTAAGTGACTTTTATGCTATATGAAGTAGTTAGAGAGGCCATGTTTCTATGGAAATGCAGCAAAGCTGAACTCCATGCAAAAAAAAATAAAATAAAATAAGTGTGGTGCTTCAAACGCTGCCATTTGGCTGCATCTCTTTTGCACCTGAATAGTATTTGTGGGCAGCAGACGGGATGCTGAATGACCCTAAAACCATGCAGTTCAGCCCCACATCTGAAAGAGGCCTTAAGGTGGCCATACACTCGTCAGATTAGCAGTAGATAGATCACCAGATAGATTTCTTATCTATCTGATGTGTTTAGGAACATTTTTTTCTGGGATTACAATTCCAATAGATTTCAGTTTGAAATCTATTGAAAATCGATCTGATGGCATTTTTTTGCCATCAGATTTCCATTAGGGACAATGCAAAATGATAAGCAATCTCAACAGATCGACCTGGATTTTCCACCCTGCCAGATTGATTGAAATCAATCGAAATCGTCCGCCAATCGGTCGATCAGTCAACCGATTTGCAATTGATCAATCGATCGATTTTGATCGATCAATCGGCCAGAAAATCGACTGAGTGTATGGGCCCCTTTAGTAAACTAGAATAGATGCCCAATCACAGGGCCTCTTTCCTATCTCTGTTGACCAGGAGCAAATGTGGGTCATACAATGAGGGGGATTATGGTGCCTGCCTAATGAGGGTGTGACTAAACATCCACCCACTACCTATTTATGGTGCTGTGTGCCCACTACCACTCCATACTGTGTTTCCCCTCTTGACCTTTTCTCCTCTTATGCCACAATGGCTACCATTCATGAAAGTGCTGTCAGTAAATTAAATCCGTGCGGGGAAACACCGCTGACGGTATCTCAGCCTTCTGGGTGGTCATTCATAAAAATGTTTCTAGTTGCGATATAGTGCGGAGATATCCCGCTGTAGGCTGGCGGTAGGCTGGCGGTAGGCATGCGGAAACATTAGAAGCTGGCCGAGTCCCTCCATGCGGTGTTCTCTCTGCTGCTGCTTGGGAGGTCTGTCCCATTCACTGCAATGTACTCCGCATGCCTATCGCTACATCCAGGGGAGCGGTAATCCCCGTCTACATACCGCTTGCGTAAAGTTTTATGAATTTACATTTTGTTACTTTTCCGCATGGAATCAATGCGGTAATTTATCGCTCTACTCGGAAATGTTAGCTTCGCATGCGGAAACAGCCTTTATGAATTGACATTTTGCTCAGTGTTCGGTAAAGTCGGTTGTTGTTAGCATTTCCGCATGCGGGAATGCTTTATGAATTATAGCCATTATGGACTTACTTCTGAAAGTTTGTAACTTTGTACTTCATATACAAAGATTAATAATGATTTAAAACTCAGATCTTTGTTAAACATTTCTATTTCCATAGGAAATCCCTTACAAACACCTGATGATGAAATGTGGCTTCATTCTAAGACGGGATATTAAGTCGCCTCTGTGAAGTACATGGTATAAGAAGACACTCTGGATAGAGCTTTGTGAATTTCTGACAATGTCAGAGGAGTTTATTTTTTACTGTCAAGAAAGATTGCAAGGAACAGTTTGCACAGACTGGCATAGAAAAACGAGGACAGCATGGAAAGCTTGTCCTTCACAGATCTTTGGTTCTTATGGCTTCTAAGCAATGGTATGCGTAACCCACCACTGATAGAAAAGCATTTTGTGGCACTGATCTATCAAAGCTTTAGCTCTTATAGGACACATTAGGGATACATAATATGAAAGGTTTCAAACTGTGGAGTCATTTATTTGTATTTTATTATTGGCATCTTTACTGAGAACAGGTTGGAAATTCTGTTCAGAACATGTGTGTATCTCCTGGTAAGCCAGAAATAACAGTGTCTGGTAGCTTCTTCCACTGTCTATAGGCGTCTATATTTGGCTGAGCCAAGGTTATAGAGTTAAGGAATGCTATGTGGTACTAGAGCTCTTGTTCTGGGCATGGTAGAATTGTACTGGCATATTTACCTTCTAATGTTTTGGGACCTTGGGGCTCTTGTTAATTGTCGAACATTGTCATTTACCTTTGTGACATTGACTTGATAGTGACCATAGGTAAGGATAAACTGCATTCTTATCTCTTAATAGCTCTAAACCAAGGCTGTCTGCAAAACTGCTGCTGCTAGCTCAATCTTTTTTTATCAATCTTTCCTTTACTTATAAATACTGGAAGATGATTTTATATGGATTCAGTCGGCAACAGATCAAATTGTTTGGATTTCTGTAATATGTTGGAATTAAAATTTCCCATCCTCTGGGGACCCAGTGGAGTTTTTGCAAAATTGCAACTCCTAAATAATGACATGGCAAAATCCATTACCTTGTCATAATCAGTTATTTTATTTTTTTTACCATACAACCAACATATTTTGCAGTGCTATACTGGGTACACAGAAATATCCAGGTTAGCGTGTCATCTGATGTCTTAATCACATAGTGGCCCAGATTGGTCAAACACTAGTTAATCAGCCAGTATGCTTTGGGGTTGCTGCATACAACCTATGCTTACACATAGAGTAAGTACAAACTTCTTGCAGCAAGTGGCCCTGATGGATCTCAAACATGGAACTTCAGAACTGCACTATGTGTGACCAACGTGTGAAATGTAATTTCCGAAAAACTTCCCTTTGGTGCCAAATAGGCTTCCATAGTGCTCTTGCGGAAGAACAGTAAGTGGGTGGTTATCTGGTTGTCATTTGAATCCCTTACCAGCAAATTCATGAGAGGGCAAAGCATTTGAATAAACAGGTAAGGTGTCAAAAGGAGTAGAAATCCACTATCTGGGGACTTGTCCAGTGAATCATGAACCCTAGTTCTACAGATCAATCTATACATCCTTATGCATAGACATGTTTTTGAATGTTTCAAGTCATGGAAATTAAACCCTTCATAATTCTGAAAATACTTAGCCTCATATGTCTGAAAGATGACTTTACAATAATATATGGCAGTTTTTCTCAAACATACAATGGTGTATGTTTTGCAGGCAACCTCACCTATGCACAGGTGGGGTAATTAGTGTCTGAGCTAGGTGGATTTAATGTAGCTGAGACACTAATTACCCCACCTGTTCATGGGTGAAGTTGCCTGGAAAACATGTACCTTTGGGGAGTCACAAGGATAGGTTTGAGAAACACTGATATATGTAGATAACATGCTCAGTCTAGACACTTCATAGCTGATCCAAGCATATTGGTACATGTGCTGTGACTGTTACCTGTATAAAGAAGAGATACTATATATATAGGTGGAGCAGGATGTGATTAATGTATTCATTTTATTGTTAGATTTTATAAAATTATATATTTTTATATGCATATCTCTATGCATGAATGGGTGTGTATGGTATAGGTTAGTTAGGGCAGTGTTGTTTATTTTAGTAATGTTATATATTGTAAGATACTCATCAGTTATAAAGATGGGCTATTGGACCCCAGGACCGACTGAGATGTGTCATAATTATGGGCTAAATTGGTCAGCCATGTCACGGCTGAATTCAGTGTAATGGTTTTGTTATGTAAGGGCTGTAGTTCTCTCAAGAGCTACCTTATCTATAGGGAGTTGTCTTGTTCAAATTTGTAATGTAAGACGGCTAACAGACATGCATTATTGACAGATAAAATGATTGGTTGTTATTATGCCAACTGACAGCACAGCAGCCTGGAAATCGCAGCCAAGAATGTACTGTCCTATTATAAAGCGAATAGGAGGACCAGAAAGTGGGAATGGTTCGTTGGCTGAAAAAAAAATAAATTAGATGATGCTACCAAAAGACAGTCAGGCTCAAAAAGACAGGCAAGATTTTTTGGCCTGCAAAGTTCTAATGTCCGTATGCGGCTTTAGGAAGACCACTCACAATTCAGTCTCTTGTGAGATCCATTGAAAAATCTTTGTTCTTGCTGTGATCAATTTGGTTACTAGTTTCAAATTGCTATAATAATATCTCTCATAATCATTAAACAGACCATATAAATATTCTTTAAAGAGTAACTGTCAGGCTACAAAAGCTAATTTAAACCTCTATTCTCCTGTGTTAAACAGTTTAGAAGGAAGCCAAAAAGGCATTACTGAAGATAAAAATCTCTCTTACATTTGATGTGTGCTTATCAGCAAAGCTGTTATTCCCAAGCTCTTAAGAAGACGCAAGCCGCATTCCATACTGCAAAGCATTCTGGGGCTCTCCCCTCGGCTGCTAATGAGAAGTTACAGGGTCAAGTAACAATAGCATGTAACTCAGTCCAGAGCACAGCACTGATAAATCTCCTGGCAGAGTACACTGCAGGAGTCCGCTATTGTTCCTAGCCACATGGCTAATTAATATTCACTGCACACTACTGTTATTCAGTAGGAGCTTTTCTGTGATCAGGAAGCAGGGAGGACATGACGACACATTTGGCTTCATAGGAGACAGACAAACATGGAACCTGCCATGAGCTGTCAGGAGCATCATTCTCTGCATATACTATATAAAAATTCTGTGAAATCCAAACATGGACAGTGAAATGCATATGTAAGTACAGCCTATATTTAGCTACTGATATATGTGTTTATTTTCTCTGAGACCTTATACCTAACAGCTCCTCTTTAATAACCTCTGTGATCATCGCCAAATTTTTTTCACTTATGAAAATTAGTCACATAGCTTAAGAAACATGAACATTGTGATACGTCACCCAGTTTAGTCCATTAATATCACTGTAGGCACTGTGGAGATTAAACCACTTTACATCAAGAAAAAGAACTGTGAAATATGGGAAAATCAAAGCAAGCACTAACTAGTCAGTAACCCATAATTATTTTAGATGTTAGTATTTTTCTTCTTGTGGAAAATAAATGTTTTTGTACTTCTTGAAATTGTAGCTGTGAACATAAATCAAACATTTTCAAGTTTCTCTTTTTAGAGAGATCCACCAGGGATATAAGTACGGTACTGGGCAGTTCTAGTAGGCACCTTGGTATGAATATGAAACCCCCCCACCCCTCAAATAATAACCTTCTCTATTGATGGGAAGGCCCTGCAGTAATTCTATATATTGAAATATTGTATGTCCTGCCTCTTGCCAATAGTTTAAAGAATTCCCTGAAACTCTCTTTTATATTGTCTTGACAAGTTGCACTTTTTAGCACTGTACACTTTGGGGTTTCTTGTTTCTTACAGAGTCTTTGATAAAGATGAGATAAACACTATTAGATGCATATTTTATACTAGCATGCAATGAATATATGTCAGAAGTAACTTCGGACAGGTTACTGCATCAGTTTAATCAGACTGCTTTCTATTGGTTTGTTCAGTTGTGGCTGTCACCACCCTAGGATTTACAGCATACAGGTGATTCAAGATATTATCATCATGAATAAGAAACTGGCAAGTAACATACATAACAGACAAAAAACAAACACTGCTAAGAACTTAATTCAGCTCAGCCGCAAAAATGACACGGCAGTTTATCTTTCAGAAAGAAGATCACTTAGGTTCAAGTGTAATTTCACTTTAAATACATGTTTCCACCATAAAACATTTAATAATGAGTAGGTTTATACAGTACATAGACATTTTACTTCAATAAAGCTAAACTTCATAACTCAGGCTCAGGCTGGGTAATGCTGGGCATCATAGTAGAGGAAGTAACACTGGGCTTCCTAGAACAGGAAGTGATCCTGGCCATCCTAGGCCATAGAAGGGTGCTGGGCATCCTATGGCACTTATGCTGAGTATCATAGGGCAGTGAGTAGTGCTGGGTGTCCTAGGCTAAGGAGTGGTGTGCTGCGCATCCTAGGCCAAGGAGTGATGCTGGGCATCCTAGGACAAAGAGTGATACTTTGCATTGGAGGCCAGGGAGTAGTGCTGGGCATCCGGGGACAGGGAGTGAAGCTGAACCTTCTAGGCCAGGGAGTGATGCTGGGCATCCTACGAACGGGAGAGATGTTGAACAGCCTAGGCCAAGGAGTTATGCTGGGCATCCTATGCCAGGGAGTGGTGCTGGGCATCTAACGCCAGGGAGTGGTGCTGGGCATCCTAGGCAATGGAGTAGTTCTGGGTGGCCTAGGGCAGGAAGACAAATAACAATTGTTGAGCTATTCTTGTACAGATGGTGCCTTAGAAGGTTCTGCACCCTGTGCACCTGCCTTCCAGGGAAGTGGGACATGTATTCCAAAATGTAGGTTTTACAGAGATGATCTTTACATATAAATAAACCTCCTGGTCATTAAAGCCATCAGTCATTATGGTACAAATATGTAAAAATTTGACAAAATTATTGCAATTATGCAAAATATGCAAAAGAATGAGCAAATAAGTGTGAAGTTTTTGATAAAGTGTGATTATTTTATCAAATGGAAGATGGAAAATGTAGACCTTATTGAATCTAAAAGATCATTTTAAAACCATTATACCATTTATTACAATCAATAGTGTAACAAGATTGCATTAATATCTGTATGTGTATGGCTGACATGAATGTTTTAGAAGGAGATGCAGCCATTCTAGTAATATCAGTGTCATCTTTCTCGTAATATACAGATTTTATGCTTCTATTAAAAAAGGCTTTGGAACAAAGCATTCTGCTACACATTTTAATTTGATTTTCTAACTATCAACACTGCACAAAGGGGATAAGGTGCTGATGGTCAATTAAAAAAATTTAGATCATGTCTGATTTTCTTTTTCAATAAGTGCTATAGTTTGTTTAAAGAGCTAATCAAAATCAGGCATATACCATAATTTTAACTTTTATGGTTAAATTAGTATTGTGCAGGTTTACCCAAAGATATTTAAATGTTTACTCGTATTTAGCTTTGAGTACTTGATTTTATCCTAGTAATAAGTTCTGCATGTTAGCCTACTAGAGAAATAAATAATACAGCCCTGTTAAAAAAAGAACTGTACCTCACATGTGTTGGCATTGGTGGAGGACAACGACATGTTCACTGCAAGATCAGCCATTAATGAATCTCCACTATTGGAATCACGGTGTCCTGGTATCAGGTTGCTCCTGGGCCACTCCCACTGGTCTCTCTAGTCCCTTGACTGCAAGCTCCTATGTACATTTGTAGTTTACTGACTGATCGGATTAGTAGGAAACCACATAATGGAAGTGTGGTAGGAATGTAGTCAATAGCAGGAATAGCAAAGGAAACTCAGTAAGAAGTAAAACCGAAGTTTCAATTCTATATAATTCTATTGTTCACCAATATACATTAATATATTGTTTTTTCCTCACCAATATACAGTATATATTAAAATTCACGCTTTTTGATTGGTTCTTAGGGAACAACCCCGTTACTATAGCTGTACTCTAAGGTCAGCTTGTAGAAGAGAATGATGCCCCTCAGTGTTGTCCTGAAATGCTATAGAGCAGAAGGAAGAGGTTGTCAAGTGGAAATAAATGAGAGAAACTAGGGTTAAAACCAAGTGACAGCTCTCCTAGCTCCACTTTCCTGTGGCATCATAATAACTCTACCCAGAATAACAGGTGTCCCAGTCATGGCTAGCATTTACACAGCATAACCTCCTGCCTCATCTAGTAATTACAGACACTGGGGGGAACGAGCAGAGGAATGGACAATGCACAGAGCTATGTGGATCCAGCATGAACATACCTCTGTGCTTACCTAGGTAGCTTTGCCTCGGGTCAGGCATGCTTTATGATAGGATATGGCAAATTTTCCTTAGTCATTTCACTATTTTATACATATTTTGACGCTGCTTTGCTTTCTTGTACCCATACACTGCTGGTGCTCCTGTTTATTACATGAGTTATTTTGCACTTTATGTGATTCTTGTCATAGTAAGGTATTTAAATGTGGGCTAACTTAACAGTTAGACTACAAGTGAATAAATACCCAGATCAATATTAACATGATTTTTTTTGTGAACATGACTTACCAATGACTACTGTTTAGAGTATTTCTATAAATGCTGCATAATGCTTAGACTTTTTAATCATTCCATGTATACAGGTACAAGCCTTTGTTTCATTTATATATTGAAATGTCTTCATAGGTAAATGTATAAATATTTTTAAACTCTGCTCTTGTTTCGATGATTTTCCTTGATTCCCCCCCCCCCCCTATATATATATATATATATATATATATATATATATATATATATATATATATATATATATATATATATACATATATATATATATATATATATATATATATATATATATATATATATATATATATATATATATATATATATATATATATATATATATATATATATATATATATTAAAGATACAAGGGATATTTGTGACATTTGTGTCTAGCATTGTGTTGTGTCTCAAGGTTATGAGAAAAATTCAGTGTTAAATAGAAACACAAAAAAATAAATAAAAGTAATTTTAGCTGTATTTGTGTCGTGATTTTTAGAGTATTGTACTGTGATAGCCATCGGTTCTTACTTTGGTTATCTTTGCCTCAGCCAAGTATATTTTAAGATAGAACTAAATGTTTATTTGTATTAGTCATTTCACTATTTTATACAGGAATCGAGTCTGAAGAAGGCCTATCGGCCAAAAGCTTACTCCTTTTCATCTCCTGATTCAATACTTCCTTGTCTTGATTTTTAGAAGTTTTTTTTAAAATGGCTGCACTTAGATGAATATTGGGAGGGGCTATCCACTTGCTGCATGTAGAGTTCTTGATACCTATGAAGAAGCTCTCCTACCAGGTCAACTGCCATTTAGCGCAGTGTAAACTGGTGCATGTCCTATGCAGCTGATATCAGCTACACCGGTTACAAATCAGGAAAGGCTGTTTGTTTTGTGAGACAGTTTACCTTGTAAGATAACTGCTACATGGACTTGTGGGCTGCTCCTTATCTCACTATCCAAGAAACCATGCTTTTTCTGCTTCCCAATTATAGTGTCAGCTGGCATTATCCTTATAAACAATTAAATATTGTCCATTATCTACACTGGAAGAAGTCTCCAAGAAGATGCGGTTTGACAGGAACTTCAAACAGATAACTTAAAGGATACCTTAGTCCTAAAAAATATTCTCAAATTGACATCCTGTGCGTGTGGGGAGAGTTGTGCATAGGCTTACTGCACCTCCCATGGCCCATCGTCTGCTTCCATTTGACAGTTATCCTCCCTGTTCTAAGGATCCTGGTTGGTGCCCTATCACCCAGACATACTACGTTGCGCATGCTTGACAGGGACCCTAAGTGCTCTATGCGCACAATCCCACACCAAGACATTCACATGCATGCACAGCATAGTATGTCTGGGTCAGAGGGTGACGACCTTGCCAACCAGGACCCTTAGAACTGGGGGGATAACAGACACCAGATGCCGGTCCACAGCTAGTGCGGTAAGCCTATACACAACTCCCCACCACAAAGGGTGTCAATTTGAGGATATCTTTAGGACTAAGGTATCCTATGCGCTGTAAACAGAGTGAGCAAAGGTTAAAACACTGCTTTTATTTTTGTCTGGATCCCATTTGGTGTGATTTACACTTAGAGGAACTCCAGTGAAAATAATGTAATAAAAAAAGTGCTTCATTTTTACAATAATTATGTATAAATGATTTAGTCAGTGTTTGCCCATTGTAAAATATTTTAAATCCCTGATTTATATTCTGACATTTATCACATGGTGACATTTTTACTGCTGGCAAGTGATGTAGCTGCTGCTTGCTGTTTTGGCAGTTGGAAACAGCTGTAAACAGCTATTTCCCACAATGCAACAGGGTTCACAGACAGGAAACTGCCAAGAGTACGTACTCAGAATTTCTTTGTGGAAGGGGTTACACCACAGTATCAGCCATACAGCGCCCCCTGATGGTCTGTTTGTGAAAAGGAATAGATTTTTCATGCAAAAGGGGGTATCAGCTACTTATTGGGATAAAGTTCAATTCTTGGACGGAGTTTCTCTTTAAGTCATGTTTCGTGGACTGTCACCAAGAACAGCAGGTGAATTTGGTGTGATTTCCACTTAAGTCAGGTTTCGTGGACTGTCACCAAGAACAGCAGATGAGTACGTTTCTCCAAAGAAAAAAAAGATAAAATGGCTATAATTGTTTCACTCTACTAATAAAAGTGTTTTTATTACTGTATGTATTTCCATTCGATACATTCATCAAGCTCTGTTTGTGTCACAAGTGACAAAAAGTAGAGGATATCCTTGACCATTTTGGCTACAGGACAACTTTCATGTGACCAAATTACCTTTTACTGATCAGGGCAATTACTGCCTGTGTTACGGCTTTAAAATGAACCTGAAGTGAAAATGATCTAATGAGATAAACAGTTGTATCCATAGTAATAAATCAATGGACACTAACGGATTTTCATAAAATATTATGTTTAACCACTTGCCGACCGCACACTCATAACGTGCGTCGGCAAAGTGGCAGCTGCAGGACCAGCGACGCAGTACTGCGTCGCCAGCTGCAGCCTAATTAATCAGGAAGCAGCCGCTCGTACGAGCGGCTGCTTCCTGTCAAATCACGGCGGGGGGCTCCGTGAATAGCCTGCGGGCCGCCGATGGCGGCTCGCAGGCTAGATGTAAACACAAGCGGAAATAATCCGCTTTGTTTACATTTGTACGGCGCTGCTGCGCAGCAGCGCCGTAAGGCAGATCGGCGATCCCCGGCCAATCAGCGGCCGGGGATCGCCGCCATGTGACAGGGGACGTCCTGTCACTGGCTGCACAGGACGGATAGCGTCCTGTGCAGCCCGGATCTCAGGGGGGGGAGCAGGTAGGAGAGGGAGGGGGGAATTTCGCCGCGGAGGGGGGCTTTGAGGTGCCCCCCCCGCCACCCACAGCAGGCAGGAGAGATCAGACCCCCCCAGCACATCATCCCCATAGGGGGGAAAAAAGGGGGGCAATCTGATCTCCCTGCCTGCACCCTGATCTGTGCTGGGGGCTGCAGAGCCCACCCAGCACAGATCAATCAAACCAGCGCTGGTCCTTAAGGGGGGGTAAAGGGTGGGTCCTCAAGTGGTTAAAGTAAACCTGTGTCTGCAAAAAAATAAATAAAAATGAAAATTAGTAGAGGGAAGCCTCTAGTCCAGAGTTTGCCCATGTCTTCCTGAACCCCATCATCGCAGGCCACGACACCCTTCTTGTTCATGGCCAAGCTCCCCTCTGTGAATGAGCAGTACAACACTTGAGGTTTGATCAATGCTTGATGGATTTCTGATGAAATCTACAGATATTTGGTTTGCTGTGTGGTGTAGAAATCAATCACTGTCCAATCAAATTCCAGTTGGTGAGGGATAGATAGGCTTAGCATATCTGGCTGTAATTAAAGTGAACCGAGCACCATTTTTAGCACCCAAGGCATCTCAATAGCACATGAAAAATACATGCCAACAATATGTCTCATTATTAAAATAAATATCCCATTTCGCCTTTAATTTTACATTCAAAGTTTAGTAATTAAGTTTTATTAGCCTACTACGGCCTGCAGAGATTTCAGGAAGCTATTTGTTTTATTGTAGTCATTACCAAGAAGTAAACAATACCTTTTCATCAACAGAAGGGGTCGGTAATTAGGATAGTTTCTTCATTATCTAGAGTGAATGTGTCAAGATAGCATCTCTGACTTCTGTAAATAAGGACTATGAGAAGGGGAGGGGGGAGCATAGCAGCTTCTATGCCACGAGGAATTCCAGTGAAAGCAAGGGTGCTTAGTTCCCTTTAACCTGTGAATACCAAGCCTTACTGTCCCTAAATTAACCCCTCCCTGACCCAGAGCCCCATAGCTTTGAGGGGACAGACTTTCCAGCACTTCAAACTCCCCCTCTGCATCAGAGTGGGTGGTAGAGGTGTGAACAGGCTGCAGTGTAGTTGTAAGGGAGGAGAGTGAACACCATGGAATATTGTCTGCCAACCTTACATTGTATTATCATAGACATTGTAGCCTGTTGTCTACTGTTTAACTAGGTAAAGGTCAGTCGAGCAAGTAGTGGTGAATAAATAATTTTTTTTATGCACTCACATGCAGTTTCACTGTATTCCTGCAGCTATACGAGGCTTCCCAGTTACTTTGCTTTGCTGCTCGATCTACGTGGTTGAATACTGGTCAAACAGAAAGGTGCAGAGCTGATCTCCGTAGCTTTGCCTCATAAATGTCAATCGCCACCCACTCCTCTCTATTCTTTTCACAACCAGCCTGCCCGAGCTCCGTGTAAATTTGAGTCAAAGAGTAGGGTGGCGTACTCAGGCATGCGATTATGCTACCTGGACATTCTTCAGAGGTCGTAGCCATTTTAATCCAGAAAGTATGGATTTTTCTTTCTGGAATTGTTGGTGAACAGGAGGCAGTGGAGCAGCGGTAATAGGAGACATTTAATTACTGTAATTAGATCTAGCCACCAATGTAATTTTTTTAAGATCAAATTTCACTTCAGATTTGCTTTAAGTTTCAGGAAGATGTTCATTATTCATTGACTGTAGTGAGGATCATTCGTAGTGCAGATCTCTAGCTCATCCAGCTGATATCCGCTTCTCTAACCAACCAAAGAATCATGCTAATGGACTCCTTTAGGCCTCCTCCATACGGAGGCTGACGGCATCCACCACTCAGCTGTTTTCATGCATCGAGTGGGTGCTTGCTAGAGCTTGGCACAGGAAGTGGAGAGGTGTCCCTCACACCACGTCAAACTTAGACGTGACATAACGCTGTTTCTTACTGCTGTTAGGTTAAAAATTCTTTAGTCAATCTTTGCAATGTTGTTGCTCGTTAAAGAGACACTGTAACAACAACAAAAACACCCATTGGGGGGTACTTACCTTCGGAGTGGAAAGCCTCTGGATCCTAATGAGGCTTCCCCCATCCTCCTAAGCATCAGGGATCCAGTGCTGTCTCCCCCAAAAATACAGACAAGGATGCCGTAGCACCTGCAATATTTACCTGATCGGACTTGGCTATTTCTGCCTGAGCCCGATCAGAAAGCCGTTACTGTAGGTAAATATTCACCTTGCCAGTGTTCGGGGGGTTCCTTCGCTGTATCCCAGAGGGTGAAGAGGAGGTAGAAGCCTCATTAGGATCCAGAGGCTTTCCCTCCCGAGGTAAGTACCCCCTAGGGGCTGTTTTTTTTTGTTACAAATTTTCTTTAAGGGTACAAATAAAGACGATTGCCTAAATATTCATCTCAGTACAGGTTTCCTTTAACTATGCAGTTATTATTTCAATTTCTTTAATTCAAAATAAAAATGTTTAATTCTGATGAGGATTTCCTTTAAGTAGTCCCAAAGTCAGGCCTATGAGGAACAACAAGGAATGAAGTGTCCTTTAGAATCTTAGCTTTACAGAAAAGGCATTGACGTTACATTTGCAGCAGAAAGTAGGTAAGTATGATGGACACACTGAATGCCTGCATTAATTATTAGACTTTATGATTATATATTGAACTTGGGATGTTAAAAAGTTTGAAAAAAAATAAGTGGCTTCCTGGGAAAGCGACAAATGGCATTCCTGTGAGGTCTGCGACTTGTGAATATCTACAAAATCCGGTAATAACAAATCTGCATTAAGTGCTAATAGGAAAGGCTGATTTTAATTGAATTAGGTACCTTTATAATCTGCACTTAAAAGGTTAAGCTTTGCTTCTATGGAAACATCACACCAGGAAGATATTCACAATGAACAGTAACTGCAGCAAAATGCGCTCTGCTAAATCGTTCTTTCACCCAGTCCCATGTTATTTAACGTTTTAGAATAATGCCTGTGAAAACATGTTCGCAAATATAATCCCTAATAAATTGCAGTGACCTACTGCAGTGAACCAGCAACTGAACGTGACCGCACCTCTTTACTTACAGGCAAGCGTTTGTGCTGCAGCAACCAATGCCAAAAATTACTTTCAGTCATGTGTGATCTGATCACATCAGGTCTGCCGTATTTGTTTAAATTATTGAATACATTCCCAGTATCATGTTGACTGTACTTTACACTCGTATTGTCCTCGGATTATCGGTGTGATAATATCTATTATTAAAAGCCTTTTTTTAAGGAAGAAAGCTTTGCTACACAACTCCAGAGAAATATAAAAACACCATGTTGTGTTTAAATGTTCCGATAGCAGTTGCCTGATTACATGAAATATCATTTTATATATATATGTTTTATGTGGCAACTGAAAGCTGAAATCAGACTGGTAGAGAGAGAGTACCTGCACTCGTGTCCCCAGAAAACATTGGCGGTTTTCCTCTGAATATTAGACTATGGACACCTTCTTAGGAACCTGCTTTCCAGACTATGGGAATCGTACAAATGTTGCGATTTTATGCGACGGGGAATCAGTTTATTACACACGTGAATCGTGGCCATAAAATCTCATAGTTACGAATGAATGCACGTGTCACCGTTGAAAAGCATTACGTGCAATTTTGCATTGTGCAAAATCACACGCACTTTTCAACAAGTGTGGCCCAAATCTTAGGCTCCTTTGAAACTATGAAATCCAAATAACCCCTGCGCTTCAATCCTGGTCTCAAACAGTCATCCAAAACAACCTCTGCGATCTTTATGTTCACAATGCCTGGCTCCGCTCCAAACAGCTCTGGGGTGTGTGCAACTTCAAAACAAAATCTGACGAAGGCGCAGAGCGCCGAAACGCGTAATGACGCAGCAAGCACGTTCGGACTAAGCCACGCCCACCCCCCGAGAGACGAGCTACCGATTACACCAGGACCGCGCTGCTGGCCACAGCGTGAGCGCCACAGCTGCCGGGGATCTAAGCGGAAGGGCTTACCGCTGATAGGCGAATTTTATACTAGCACATTGTGATATAACTTTTAAATGCGCAATAAACAAGTTTTCCTTTGAAACTATGTCTGTTGCTTTGTATTGCAACAGACAATGCCATCGCATCACAATGCGATGCAATGATACTCCTATAGGGCTTTCACATGGAGTGTAGCGCAGTGCAATGGTTTCCTACACAGTACTGCACATTAACTGGGTAACACATGAGTTTATATTGACAGTGAAGCATACTTTCATTGTACTGTATGCTTCTCTGTCTAGTCTCACCGCACATCTACTGTGCAGTTTGACTTTTCGGCAGTGTTGCATTGCGATTGTATCACAATGTAGCCTGCACAGTGTGAATGGACTCTAAAGCCCCATCTACACCATACAATTTTTTGTCCGATTCGATTAAATTCATTGATTCGATTCGATTCCATCTGACATGTCCGATGGGGATTTGATTTGATTCAATTTGCCTTTGTTTTGCAATGGCAAATTGAAACAAATCGAATCCCGATCGGACATGTCGGATTGAATCGAATCAAATCATTGAATCGAATCAGACAAAAAATTGTATGGTGTAGATGGGGCTTAAAGCTTGCTATACACATTTTGAACTGGGAAGTGATCAATCACTCCTCAGTTGAAAATCAATCAAATAGTGATTGGTGAACCATCCTTACCCACTTTAAATAAATTATATTTCAGCATAAATCTGACGTGTTGTAAAGATGTATATGGCCGTCTATCCCTCAATGCTCCATGTTGCCCAATCACCTTTAAAAAATAAAAAAAAAAGCCATACATTATTTAACCATTTCAAAAACAAGAAAAATGAATCAAGTATCCCAAAGGTTAGTTATCATAGCTTAGGGTATGTTCCTAAGGACTATGGATTATATTTTTATATTCCGTGGATTCCTTATGGATAAATAATCCTCCCAGTCCACATTTTAGGTAAGCACCATGCAACTCACAATTTGTGAGTGAGAGCCTTTCTATTTCTTTTCTGAAATCTAGTTTATGGTATAATTATTAGACAGTCAGAGCCCCATCACCCTTTTAAACAATAAAGTGTCTGAAATGAATCTGAATTTTATCAACTGGATTTGCTGTGATCAAGAAACAATGTGGTAAGTGTAGAAATACCCTAAATGTTTTCAGCATTACTTAACCATCTCCCGACGACTAACGCCGATGGGGGGTGGGAGAGTGGATCGCCTAACACTGATTGGCATCAAAGTGCAGTAGGCAGGATTAGCAGGAAATGCGCATTCCCTGCGGAGACACCGAGCGGGGACCTGCGATCACCCAGGCAGCCGCGATCTGAGTTGGCAGGCTGAATTAAAGAAAAAAAAAGCAATTTACATTTGTACAGCGCTGCGATCTAGCGCAGCGCTGTACAGGGCACAGCCTAGTCACTTAACTGTCCCTCTAATTGGCTCACCACGTGACCTCATACAAAGGCTGATGCCTATGTATGGGTAGTGGGTACAGCGCTGCGCTAGATCACAGCGCTGTACAGGGCACAGCCTAGTCACTTAACTGTCCCTCTGATTGGCTCACAACGTGATCTCATACATAGGTTGATGCCTATGTATGGGAAGTGTAGTGTATGGATCGTAGTCTAGGGCCAATTTGGGGGGAGGGAGGGATATAAACTTATTATTTAAAAAAACCACTAATAATTACAGCAGCAATCAGAGCTCACCAAAAGACTGCTCTACTAGTGGGAAGAAAAAGAGGTAAAATGTATTTGAGTGCTAAGTTGTATGATTGAGCAATAAATCGTTAAAGTGGCGAAGTGCTGAACTGTAAAAAAATCGCCTAGTCACTAGGGGGTTAAAGGAATCATCAGGGAAATAAAAATAATGAGCATGAGGTGACATAAGGAAGTGTTTCTACAGATATGTGAGTCCGTTCTATCCACTACGATGTACCAGATGTAAACATTATATGTGTATCTAACTGTGCACAGTGCATAGACTACATATATGCATTGCCATTCAAACCTTTTTTTTGGTGCTCTTTAACTTTGAGAGTCCCTTTGCTAAAATAGTTGTCCCCTAAGAGAGACACAACAATAAAAAGAGTTGGTAAAACTACCATAACTTTTCAGCTGGTAATCGTGCTGTCAATCACAAAATGGAGTTTGCATTGTAAGTAATTTGTACTATGGAGATTCAAGTATTTCAGTAAATGTCATATTTGTTAACCTTTGTTATCATAGCTAGGGTATATTCCTAAGGGCTATTATATCTTTATATTCTGTGGATTCCTTATGGATAAATAATCCACCCAGTCCATATGCATATCACGATTTGTGAGTAAGAGCCTTTCTATTTCTTTTGTGAAATTTACTTTATGGTATAATTATTTGACAGTCAGAGGCCCACCAGCTTTTTAACCAATAAGGTATCTGAAATTGATCTGAATTTTATCAACTGGATATGCTGGGTTCAAGAAAACACTAGCACATTTGATTCGGGGATGAAATCTGACAGAAATATTGGTTATTGTCTTAGAGGGCAATTAAACTTGTGCAATGTACTCTGCTTTCTGATTTAGTAGATGTCCATGTTATGTAAATACATAATGGTAACTGCTTCAGTATTTGTGCCGTTTATAACAGTCTTCTCCTCGCTAGATGTGCCATTCATCCATCCATGTTCCTTGTGGCTTGTAGTCATTCATTTTCATCTTGATCACTGTAAAGGATAGCGGCGATACCGCCGCATGGCCAAGCGGCATGGCGGCTGTCTCCGCGTATCAGCCGGCGGCCTCTGCCGCGCAGCTACATGCTGCTGCTTTGCCTGGTCCTTCTAGTGCACATAAATTGAGAGCTACACGCGCGCGCGCGCCAGGCGACAGGACCTTTATTCGAGTAAAAGAGGAGTCAGCTGATCAGCCGGTCAGCTGACTCCAGTAGTGCTCCGGATTGGCTGAGTGACTGGGGCGGCGCTGTGGAGCGCTCTGAGTATATATAGGACCTGCCTGTCAGTTGCTGGTTGTCTGCTGTTTCAAATGCTAACGTGTTAGCGCTCAGACCCTAGTCAGATCCTACAGTGTGCTAGAACCAGCTGGAGCTGGGGATCCACACTTAGCCAGTTTCCGTTGATAGCTTAAAGTACTAATTGCATTGTTTATCTGTGTACTATACCTTAGTCTAGATCCCAGGTGTTGAAGCCAAGGACTTCACACCTAGACTAGGATATTGCTACATTGCTATTGTTTATCTGTTATGACCTTCTGCTTCCCTGACTACTCTCCTGTTTGCTGATTCGGTACCTCTGCCTATCTGATTATTGTTGCCGACTCTGCCTGAACCTAAACATCGAATCAGCCTTCCGTCTTTGTACTTTATCTGTCCGTACGTTGCCTACCCTGCTTGTCTGACCTTCCTGTCCTCACTAGTGGGCCTAGCCATTAGTGAGGACTCTCTAAGAACTGTCACCTACTCCTTAGGTGATTAGCCCTTGCAGCACTGTCTGTAACACTTGCTCCTCAAGTGTCCGCTAGCTGCAGTAGAATCTTAATCACCTGCTCCTCAGGTGATTATCCTTGCAGTACAGTCAGTGGTCCCTGCACCTCAGGTGTCCACTGGCTGCAGTACAGTCTGAATCTCCTGCTCCTCAGGAGATTCTTGGCTGTAGTGTAGTCTTAATCACCTGCTCCTCAGGTGATCATCCTTGCAGCACAGTCAGTGGTCCCTGCTCCTCAGGTGTCCACTGGCTGCAGTACAGTCTGAATCTCCTGCTCCTCAGGAGATTCTTGGCTGTAGTGTAGTCTTAATCACCTGCTCCTCAGGTGATCATCCTTGCAGCACAGTCAGTGGTCCCTGCTCCTCAGGTGTCCACTGGCTGCAGTACAGTCTGAATCTCCTGCTCCTCAGGAGATCCTTGGCTGTAGTGTAGTCTTAATCACCTGCTTTTCAGGTGATTATCCTTGCAGCACAGTCAGTGGTCCCTGCTCCTCAGGTGTCCACTGGCAGCAGTACAGTCTAAATCCCCTGCTCCTCAGGGGATTCTTGGCTGCAGTATTGTCTGAATCTCCCGCTCCTAGGGAGATCTCCTCCTCTCATTACTGTTGCACCAAAATACAATCCCACATTGGTTGTTACGTGTCTAGCTATACTAGCATTATTGGTGATTCTGCAGATCACCACATAATCCGGTATAGTATCTGTATTATTGGTGATACTGCAGATCACCAATAATCAGAAAAATCTGTGTTGCTGACACCAATCGTTACAGAACAGCAGACCAAACATTATGGACGCACTGCGCAGCCAAGTTGAAGGCCTGGCTACCTGTAACGATTGTGGGATCTCTCCGTGGTCAGCGCACAAGATGTGCGCTGCCACTGCGGAAGTCCTCCACAAGCGTGTCAAAATAATAGAACCCAGCTTTTGGTGCAAGCACCAGTAGAGGGGAATTCCCACCGGCAGATGGAGCTGTGGAGTGCAGAGGAATAAACCCTCTGCGCTGCCACAAATACCAGATGGAAATTGTACGAAGAGAAGCAACACAAGGCAAAATAGCCCCCAAAGAGAGAGAGCATAGAGACAGAATCAATGTGTGTCCACCAAACTAGTCGCCACAACGGCGGAAACGAAGTGGGAATGCAATCGCAAGAATGGCGATTGCCAAATAGTGACACCAGACTGAGCAGGACAGAGCACGAGAGTAGCAAAGGCACAGCAAACAACAATAAAAGATAAGGAAAATAATAAACGCTAGCTAAACGCGAACACCGCACTCATTCGCAACAGCGAACGCGTTTACAGCAATAAAGATCTCCGTACGAAAAGCGCAACAGAGACAAGCACGCCACCCTAACTAGCCACAAGTAACACAAAGGAGCACAAACAGACAAGACAAACTGATGAGGTAGCCAGTAGCAACCACTGCTTCAGCTTACACTCCAGGAACATAGATCAGAAGGATCCACAGCCGCTACCGCTAGAGGCTAGTGCGATCCAAACAAGACAGACAGATGAGGTAGCCAGTAGCAACCGCTGCTCCAGCTTACACTCCAGGAACTCAGATCAGAAAGATCCACAGCCGCTAGAGGCTAGTGCAATCCAAACAAGACAGAGCGATTCGCTATCAACCGCCGCTGGCGACAGCGCAATTGCGACAGACAAGACAGGACAGAATAGGCAGTACAAATTATACACAAACTGACTGCACTAACTAGGAATGCAAGGAGCACTCCCCAAGAATTAACTATACTAAGATAGCAGTGGCTGACACTCCAGGTGAGTCCAGCAGGAACAAACCTCTATGAGCAGCAAAGGATTCTGGGATCACATGGTATTTATACTGCATAACTGCAAGCCTTCAAAGGAGGCAGCTGGACCGTTTGCATGACAAGTGTATGCAAATTGCTCAGCAGCAGAGCAGGTCTGATACTTGCAAAGCACAGGCAGGTCTCTTTTCCAGAGACCTGCAGCCCTCAGACTTAAGGAATGGACAAACAGCTGTCTGCCCGTGCAGACCGCTGAGCAGATCGTTACACTACCTCGGTGAATAACCTCATCAGAGTGATTGATACCCAACAGACTCAGATCACACAACTGGCTGGGTCAGTACAGGTCCTTCAAAGGCTGTTAATACAGTGCGATTTCCCTCCAGTCACGGACCTTCGCATGTCCGTACCTGAGAAGTTTTCTGGACATAGAGCTGACTTTCAGAACTATAGAAATTGGGTGCTATCTTATTTTGAGTTGAGGCCTAACTTGTCAGGAACTGAGCGTCAGAGGGTAACATTTAAAAAGACCCTTTTGTCAGAAGATTCACAAACCTGGGCATATAGTCTTCATTCAGAGCATGAGGCGTTATCCTCAGTTCAGGAATTTTTTAAGGCCATGGCCATTATATATGATGATCTGTATATTGCTTCCACTGCTGAAAGGAAACTAAAGACCCTCAGGCAGGGTCGTGATCCGGTGGAGGTTTATGCTGCGGAGTTCAAGAAGTGGGCTGTGTCAGCTACATGGGGAACATACGCTCTATTAGACTGTTTTCTGTCAGGTTTATCTGATGCAGTTTCTGATTTGATGTTAGGACATCCTGAGCCCAAGTCCATAGATGATGCAATTTCTTTAGCAGTACGGGTAGATCGTCGCTTACGCTATCAGAAACAGACCCGTGGCAGAAATGCTGTAAGATATGTCTCCTACGCCTCCTCTCCACCTTCGTCACCTCCGCCTGAGCCGATGCAAATCGGACACTCTAGGTTGACGCAGGTGGAAAAGAATCGCAGAAAATCAGAAGGACTCTGTCTATACTGTGCTGAGGAGGGTCACATGGTTCAGAATTGTCCTAAGGAGTCGGGAAATGCTGCCGCCTAGGTGTAGTCAGAGGTAATACCCTAGGCGAGCAGTCTTTACCTCTAAACAATAATCGTCTGCTCCTTCCATGTTCCATTACATGGGAAGGTCAGACCATATCCACAGAAGCCTTTGTAGACTCCGGCTCTGCAGCCAATTTTATAGATTATGATTTTGTAAAAAATTTGGGGATTCCCTTACTCCCTCTAGACCGGCAGATGCTGGTCACCGCGGTGGATGACTCTCCGTTACAGAGTAGACAACTTCTTTTCCAAACCCCCTTATTATTGTGTAATATAGGGGTGTTACATAAAGAGAAATTACAGTTCCTTGTCCTGCACATGGCAACCTCTACCATTATCCTTGGTATGCTCTGGTTGCAACTCCACTCCCCTCAGATTGACTGGGCTTCAGGTCAGCTACAGAGCTGGTCAACCCATTGTCATCATCATTGTTTGGAGAGAGTTGCTGTTTGCGCTACCAAGATACAGGTCAAAGGGGTGCCAGTACAGTATGCAGAATTCGCTGACGTGTTCTGTCCAAAGTCTGCAGATAAACACCCGCCTCACCGGAGTTTCGATTGTCCCATTGAATTAAGATCTGGTTGTATGCCTCCTAGAGGTCATCTTTATAATCTGTCAGGATCTGAGAAAGTGGCAATGCAGGAATATATTAAAGAAAACTTGGCCAAAGGCTTCAACCGTCCTTCCCGGTCACCAGCCGGGGCTGGCTTCTTTTTCGTACAGAAAAAGGACGGTGGGCTTAGACCCTGCATTTACTATCGTGGTTTGAATAAGATCACAGTAAAAAATCGTTACCCATTGCCTCTGATTGACGATTTGTTTGCTCAGGTGACCAATGCCAGTATCTTCTCCAAGTTGGACCTGCGAGGTGCATACAACCTGGTACGCATTAGGGACGGTGACCAATGGAAGACGGCATTCAACACACCCAACGGGCATTACGAGTATTTGGTTATGGCCTTCGGGTTGTGTAATGCCCCTGCCGTCTTCCAGGAGTTAATCAATGAGGTTTTCAGGGAGATACTGGGGAAATACGTGCTAGTGTATCTAGACGATGCACTGATTTTCTCTCCTAATTTGACAGAACATCGTAAGCACGTCAAGTTTGTTTTAAGAAAATTAAGACAGAATTCACTGTACGCAAAGTTAGAAAAGTGCCTCTTCGAGGTCACTACAGTTCCTTTTTTGGGATATATTATATCCACTTCTGGTCTCTCAATGGATCCAGAAAAAGTCTTTGCTGTTTTGGAGGTGCCCCAACCTGTAGGATTGAAGGCACTCCAAAGATTTCTTGGTTTCGCCAATGACTACAGAAAATTCATCAAGGGGTTCTCCTCGGTAGTGTCACCCCTCACCAGTCTTACCAAGAAAGGGGCTGATACTTACCACTAGTCAGCAGAGGCACATTTTGCCTTTGCCGCACTGAAAAAATTGTTCTGTTCTGCTCCCATTCTGAGACATGTGGATGTCACCTTCCCCTTCATTGTTGAGGTCGATGCATCAGAAATTGAGGTTGGGGCTGTACTGTATCAGCGCTCCGTTCTGCAAGGCAAACTACACCCATGTGCCTTCTTTTCTCGTAGGTTCTCTCCTGCCGAGAGAAACTATGATATTGGCAATCGAGAGCTCTTGGCCATTAAGTTAGCCTTTGAAGAATGGCGCCATTGGCTGGAAGGGGCAGAACATACCATCACAGTCTATACAGACCATAAAAACTTGGAGTACATAGAAGGGGCCAAAAGACTTAGTCCCCGACAGGCCCGTTGGTCCTTATTCTTTTCAAGATTCAGATTTGTCATAACGTATACACCAGGTAGTAAGAATGTCAAAGCCTGAAACCATCCTACCTCAAAAGGTGGTGTTGGCAGCTACCGAAACCTGGGAGGACTGGACGGTTACTCTAGGGCCCTATCAACAAGACATTCCAGAAGGAAAGCCTGAGGGGGGTTATGTTTGTACCATTCCTTTTCGCCTACAACTTTTACAATTATTCCATTCTCATAAGAATGCTGAGCATCCCAGGGCTGCTCGAACTCAGGATCTATTGGTCAGATGTGTATGGTGGCCTTCACTGGCACTTGATTATAAAGAGTTTGTGAGAGAGTGCTCAGTTTGTGCTAGAAGTAAGCCCTCTCACCAGGCACCAGTGGGTACATTACAGCCCCTACCAGTGCCAAATGAACCTTGGACTCATTTCTCAATGGACTTTGTAGGAGAACTCCCCAAGTCTGAGGGCAAGGCGGTCATTTGGGTGGTAGTTGATAGGTTCAGTAAGATGGCTCATTTCGTCCCCCTGAAAGGACTCCCCTCGGCCCGGGAGTTAGCTGATCTCTTCATTCAGCACGTTTTCCGGCTGCATGGCATCCTGGAGAACGTGGTGTCAGATAGGGGAGTCCAGTTTGTGTCAAAATTCTGGAAAGCCTTTTGCCATCAGTTAGGTATGGACCTTTCGTTTTCATCAGGCTACCACCCACAGACCAATGGTCAGACCGAAAGAGTTAACCAGTCCCTTAAACAATTCCTCAGATGTTATGTGGCAGATGCACAGTCAGATTGGGTAAAGTTTCTGCCATTCGCTGAATTTTCACATAATAATCTGAAGAGTTCCTCTTCAGGATTTTTCCCTTTTCAGGTAGTTTCGGGAAAATCTCCCAAGTTTTCTCCATTACCTGTGGCATCTACCCCGTTTCCGGCCCTGGAGGATTGGCAAAGGGCATTAAAGGAGATCTGTGTGTTGGTTAAGAGGAATTTGGGAAAAGCTTTCCAGACTCAGAAGAAACAGGCAGATAAGAGACGGTCTGTAGAGTGGAAGTTTTCTCCAGGGGACATGGTGTGGGTATCTACTCGGCATTTAGCGTTAAAACAACCATCACCTAAGTTAGGACCCAGATTTGTAGGCCCATAGCCAGTGTCCAGAAAGGTTAATGAAGTCACTTATTGATCTCCCAGCCAGCATGAGAGGTGTGAGATCATTCCATGTTTCCCTGTTGAAGCCTGCGGTGCATGTGGATTCCTCTCCCCCCCCCCTGTGATGGTTGACGACCAACCTGAGTATGAGATCGAGAAGATATTGGATTCTCGATTAGTGCAAAATTCTGTACAGTATCTGGTACACTGGAAGGGGTATGGTCTGGAGGAGAGAACTTGGGTGCCGGATTGTCGCATGCATGCGGAGGAATTAAAGAAAGAGTTTCATGACTAACACCCTGAGAAGCTGGGTAGGAAGTGTCCGGGGTCCACTCCTCAGGGGAGGGGGTACTGTAGAGGATAGCGGAGATACCGCCGCATGGCCAAGCGGCATGGCGGCTATCTCCGCGTATCAGCCGGTGGCTACATGCTGCTGCTTTGCCTGGTCCTTCTAGTGCACATAAATTGAGAGCTACGCGCACGCGCGCCAGGTGACAGGACCTATATGCGAGTAAAAGAGGAGTCAGCTGATCAGCCGGTCAGCTGACTCCAGTAGTGCTCCGGATTGGCTGAGTAACTGGGGCGGCGCTTTGGAGCGCTCTGAGTATATATAGGACCTGCCTGTCAGTTGCTGGTTGTCTGCTGTTGCAAATGCTAACGTGTTAGCGCTCAGACCCTAGTCAGATCCTACAGTGTGCTAGAACCAGCTGGAGCTGGGGATCCACACTTAGCCAGTTTCCGTTGATAGCTTAAAGTACTAATTGCATTGTGTTAACTTCACACCTAGACTAGGATATTGCTACATTGTGTAAAGAATAGCGGAGATGCCGCTGCATGGGCAAGCGGCATGGCGGCCATCACCGCGTTCCAGCAGGCGGCTTCTGCCGCGCAGCTACATGCTGCTGGTTCGCCTGGTCCTTCTAGTGCACACAGATTAAGAGCTACGCACGCGCGCGCCAGGCGACAGGACCTTTATGCAAGTAAAAGGGGAGTCAGCTGATCAAGCCAGTCAGCTGACTCCAGCTATGCTCCGGATTGGCTGAGTGACTGGGGCGGCGCTGTGGAGTGCTCTGTGTATTTATAGGACTTGCCTGTCAGTTGCGAGTTGTCTGCTGTTGCGAATGCTTACGTGTGAGCACTCAGACCCTAGTGTGTTAGAACCAGCCGGAGCTGGGAATTCACACTTAGTCAGATTCCGTTGATAGCTTTAAGTACTATTGTATTGTAAGACTTGTGTACCATTCTTTAGTCTAGTTCCCTGGTGTTGAAACCAAGGACTTCACACCTAGACTAGGATATTGCTATATTGCTACTGTTCATCTGTTAGTCTAGTTCCTAGGTGTTGAAACCAAGGACTTCACACCTAGACTAGGACATTGCTATATTATTACTGTTTATCTGTTATGATCTCTCGCCTTCCTGACTTCTCTCTTGCTTACTGATTGGGTACTTCTGCCTATCTGATAACTGTTGCCGACACTGCCTGTACCTTGATACCGAATCAGTCTTCCGCCTCTGTACTATATCTGTCCGTTAGTTGCTGACCTTGCTTGTCTGACCTTTCTGCCCTCACTAGTGGGTCTTGCCACTAGTGAGGGAATTCTTAAGGGCTGTCACCTAACCCTTAGGTGATCAGTCTTGCTGTACTGTCTGTGACACTTGCTCCTCAGGTGCCTGTTAGCTGCAAGCAGAGTCTGGTGATCACCTGCTCCTCAGGAGATCATCTTGCAGCACAGTCAGTGGTCTCTGCTCCTCAGGGGTCCACTGGCTGCAGTACAATCTGAATTCCCTGCTCCTCAGGGAATTCTTGGCTGCAGTACAGTCTGTATTCTCTGCTCCTCCGGGGATCCTAGGCTATAGCTTAATCTTGATCACCTGCTCTTCAGGTGATCATACTCTCAAACACCGTCAGCGGTCCCTGCTTCTCAGGTGTCCACTGGCTGCAGTGCAGTCTGAATCCCCTGCCCCTCAGGGGATCCTTGGCTGCAGTATTGTCTGTATCTCCCGCTCCTCGGGAGATAACTTCTCCAATTACTGTTGCACCAAACAAAATACCACATTAGGTGTCCTGTGTCTAGCTTTACTAGTATTATTGGTGATTCTGCAGATCACCACATAATCAGGTATAGCATCTGTATTTTCCTACTCCTGTAGTCTTCTCCTAAGTGTGGATACACCTCAAATATAAAGACAGAAACACCAGATGATAGTGCAGACTGTTATTACAATCTCGACACCCCGTGGTGCACGACACGTATACAGGTATACTACACTTATGAGGATAGGGGGCAGGGGACCACCTCCACCAGCCATAAACATACACTCCCCTCAGTTGCCTATCTCTTCCCTGCTCACCGTCATACGATCAGGTAAATGCCTGGAAAACGCGCCCACATATGGTGTTCCTCTGTGTATGATAAAGAATCACCGGTATCCTGTTACTTGTCTTTGTCTTTACTGAAACCTCAGAATGAGCATAGAGGGCACCAATGTGTAGAACCGTTCATTTAATAAACCACATAAAAGTATTGCGCGTACATCATAAAAATCATTAAAAACATGTCACAAGATAGCACCAATCACCCGGTCCAGGGCCACGGCACGTCTCGTCTCCCGCCGTCTACCGCCGTCTATCGTTCCTGGCGTCCCAGCGTCCTCCTCGCTGCACTCAAGCCACGCCCTACCGGTTTTGTCACGTCATGTGACTCATCAGGGGCTACTGTGCATGCGTGAGAAGGACCATTAAGTATTCTTAAAACGCAGGGAGGGCGTGTCTGCGGCTCCATGCCGCTGCCCTTCTACTGCGCAGCCGCCCGCTCTCCATATCGGCCCCGTGATCCATTATTGCGATCACATGACCAAACATGTCCATCATGGATCACTGGGCACTCCCCCTCCTATGTTAATACCTCCCCCCTGATCCTCCCATGCCCCTTGTACCCATGGAAACATTGCGGACGTTCCCCTATGCGTCCAGCAATGCGACCATTCCCCTATTGTTTAACCGGTCCAGCCGTGTCCTACATCTGGACGGGCGATCGGTTTACATTATTCAATACGCCTTGGGGGCATTGCCACTTCATTACATAATCTCTAACTACCATAACATTCACTCCTATCACCTAATCTCTACAGTGATAACACTCATTATTATAAATGTGTATTATTCCGCATAAATACTGCAAACAATCCTGCGTGATGGTCTATATCCTTTACCCAATGTATTCTACTTATATGTGTGAAGGACCTAAGTCCCCTACTATCATTGTACTCCATAAGCCATATGATGGTGTCACCCCCGCATCCACATACATGTATTATATAGTGTGAACCCATATAAAACTTATTATTTATCCTCGATTTAAATCACCCATATGTATATATCCCTATCTATTCTTCATGTATTCTTCTAGGCGAAGACAGGCAGTGGTTTATTATTACATTTTAGTCATTAGTGAGGAAACAATTGATATCTAATTCGATATTAAGCCCTTCAGGGTGCATCGACTCAAGTGTGTATATCCACTTTGTTTCTGCTTGACATAAATTTCGTAGTTTGTGGCATCCCCTCCAGTTGGGTTGTATTTTCTCAATTGCACAAGCTCTCAGAAATTTTGGATTACATCCATGTTTCATCTTAAAGCAGGGGTCTCAAACTCGCGGCCCGCGGGCCATTTGCGGCCCGCGATACAATATTTTGTGGCCCCAAGGCCCCAGAGCTTGTAGGGGCCCCCAGTGGCTACAAGAGGAAAAAAAAATTTTTCAAATCGGCCTTATAGTTTTTGAGAAAATCGATTTTAAAGTTGCAAAGGAAAAAAATACACATTTAAAAACCCGCCGACTTTAATGGTTAATAGCAAATCCACCTTAAATGCTAGAAACCCTAAATTTGCAGGATATGTTAAGGAGATCATTAGGAATAAGAGGAAAAAACAATTTTTCAAAAAGACCTTATAGTTTTTGAGAAAATCGATTTTAAAGTTTCGAAGGAAAATAGTATACTTTTAAATGCGGTAAATGTCACTTTTAGTAGCAAGCCTAACGGTAGTGTAATTTTACATGTATCAAAAGAAAGAGCAATACATTTCCTGACAGAGTTTCCAGGGGGTCCATACGCAGCCGCAGCGCTTTGGCCAGGTATCGCTATACAGCCGTAATATGGCTGTATGAAGATTCCTGGCATTTTTTCCTATTTTCCCATTTTTTTTTTTATGTTTAGAGTGGGCGGGCAGAGGCGGCGATCCGCCGCGATTGACGTCAGGAGGGGCAGAGCTGAAGCTGAAAGCTCTGCCCCTTCCAGGAAATGCCGGCGGATTGCCCCCGGGGCAATTTGGGGGCTCTGCAGCCCTCGTTTTGCGGCGGGGACACGTGAACTCCCTTATGCGGCCCAGCCTCATCCTGACTTTGCCTCCTGCGGCCCCCGGGTAAATTGAGTTTGAGACCCCTGTCTTAAAGTGTTTGGACACACTATGGTTCTCGTGTCCTTTAGTGATTTTGTAAATATGTTCCCCTATCCTCTCCTGCAATGTGCGGGTAGTTCTCCCAACATATCTATATCCACAACTACACCATAACAGATATACTATATGGTTACTTCTACATGTAATGCACTGTTCAATTTTATATTCCTTCCTGTTGTCCCTTGCAGTGAACATTTTTGTCTTGACATTAATACCCATTTTGCAGGCCCTACAATCCCTGCATGGGAAAAATCCGTTGAGTTTCATTCTGGAGTCATCTTTTTTCTCTGGGGGGTCCACACAACTGGGGACCAATCTGTCCCTCAAATTAGGTGCTCTACGATATATGAACTTGGGGTGTTCAGGGAGTATTCTTTTAAGTTGTAAGTCACTCATAAGGACAGACCAATGTCTCCTAATTATTTTCTCCACCATTCTATGCTGTTTGGAGAAGTCACTGATAAATGCCAATTGGAAGTTATCCCCTTGTTGCTTTACGTTATTTTCCAGCAACCTGTCTCTTTCTATATTGCTCACTTGCCATGCCATATCTGATATGTATCCCTTATCATATCCTTTCTCAATAAATCTCTCACCCAGAATTGTGGCCTGTTGATGGTAATCGTCCAGCATTGTACAATTACGCCTCACCCTTGTAAATTGTCCCTTAGGGACTCCTTTTATCCAGTCTGGGTGGTGGCAACTGTTTGTAGGTATAAATCCATTACGATCGTTTTTTTTGAAAAAACATTTCATATTCAGCTTATTGTTAATTTTGGTAATGTCCAGATCGAGGAAATGTATATTGATCGGATCTGATTCCATGGTCAGTTGAATATTAGGAGCAATTTGATTAATGTCCTCCAAGAATTGTTCTAAAGACCCGGTGTCCCCCTGCCACAGGAACACCAGGTCATCTATATAACGTCTCCAGAGGGTAACTCTGTCACCCCCTATGTTGATGGCTTTCTCCTACCACAGTGCCATATAGATATTTGCTAGGGAAGGTGCATAGGATGCCCCCATCGCGCATCCGAACCTCTAAGTGTAAAATTCTCCCTTGTACCAAAAGTAATTGTGCATAAGCGTAAACTGCAAAATTTCCAACAGGAATTTTATTTGTTTCTCCGGTAAGCTACCGTCATCTATAAGTGCCTTTTCTACTGCTTCTATTCCCTCCTCGTGGGGAATATTTGTATAAAGTGAGGCTACGTCCGCCGTCACTAACAGGGTATCATCACCCACTTCAAGATTTTCCAGTAGCTGTATTGTGTGTTTAGTATCTCGCAGTACTCTCGGCAATTTCCCAACAACAGGTTGTAGGTAAAAATCAAGGTACTGCCCTACCCTGTGGTTAAGGGATCCGATCCCACTGATAATTGGGCGACCAGGTGGATTTATCAGGCTTTTATGCACTTTTGGGGCTTGTTAAATTATCAGGATTCTAGGGGCTGTTGGTACCAAAAAGCTGAATTCATTGGGCTCGATTCACAAAGCGGTGCTAACCCAGTTAGCATGCCTAAAATACTTTAGGCGTGATAACCATTGCACCACGCTGGTGAAAAGCCAGTTTAGGCATGATAAGTTTAGGTGTGATAAGTTTAGGCGTGATAAGTTTAGATAAGTGTAGATAGCGTGCAAAGTCCCGCACACAAAGCAGCGCCATTAAACTCTATTCGAAGTGCACCAGACTTTGCTAGCGCAAAACTTTTGATCAGCTGTGCACTGCGGTGCAAACGCAGTTGGTGCTTAAACTTATCATGCCTAAACTTATCACACCTAGACTTATCATGCCTAAACTTATCACACCTAAACTTATCACACCTAAACTTATCATGCCTAAACTGAGTTTAGGCGTGATAAAGAACTTTTCACCAGCGTGCTAACTGTTAGCACCGCTTTGTGAATCAGGCCCATTATCTGTTAATATTCCCTCATCAAGTCCTTGTCTTAATATCTTTATAAGATCATTTTTGAACTTTTGAGTAGGGTCATTTGGCAGTTTCTCGTACGTATTTTCGTCATAGACCAATCGGTCCAGTTCTCCAAAGTATTGCATTTTATTAAGTACCACAACCCCGCCCTCTTTATCTGCAGGCCTTACCACTAGGCCTTTTTCATCCAGTAGGCTTACCATTTGTTCCTTCACCCCTACGTGTCGCCTTATTGGAAGTTCTCTGATTTCCTTATTGACCACATCCCTAAACACATCGATCGCCTTGCAGTTTGATTGAGGATTAAATGTTGAATTATTTTTCATATTCGAATGTTTGTATGCAGTTATAGAATTAGCTTTTGTGTTAGGTCCTTCTTTATCCAGGAAGTATCGTTTCAGATTTATCTTCCGGATAAATTTATGTACATCAATAAATTGATGGAATTTGTTTAGATCACTTGGTGGGGCAAATTTTAGTCCTTTGCTCAATAATTTGAGTTCCTTTGCGTCTAGATTTTTTCCACTCAGATTGAACACTCCCTCTGTATTTATTCTCTTCTTTTCTTGTTGTTCTCTTCCTCCCCTGCACCCCCTTCTATTCCTCTTTTTCTGGACCCTTTTGGGGTATCGTATATCCCTGTTGGATAGTGGCCTCTCTCTCTGGGGGGATGATGGTATTGGCCTCTCCCTAAAAAATATTGTTGATCATTATTTCCACTTTGTGGCTCCAAGTTCTCATATCTGTTATATACAGGTATTGCATACCTTTCTCTTTCCTGCATGGGTGGAGTGTAACCCCATAGTTTTGATGCCACTGTCTTCTTTCAGGGTAATGATATTGGCCCCTTCCTCCATATCCTTGTCCCCTAGGGGTGTACTGGTTTTGCCCCCTTCCTCCAGTACCAAAACCGCTAGGGCAGCCAGGCACTATATTTTGTTTGGGTTCCGTTTTAGGGGGTATGGGTAATTTACCATCTGCTCCCTGACTTGTTATTTCCGGATTTTCATTTCCTGTTCCTATCTTTTTTTGCCATTTGTAGGCTGTTTTAGTTTTATACTCCTCCACATCCCTAGCATATTGTTTTTGTTTATCTGCTATGATATCTTTCTCACTTTTATTTAATGATTCCTGTATTCTCTCCAATCGTTTCTTGTATTCCTCAAATTCCTTATATGGTTCCAATTTTATTTTCAAATTATCTATCTCTGCCCCTAATCTTTCCAATCTTTTTGTTTTTCTCTTAATATAAAGTTTAATCAGCAAATTCCCACTTTTCTCAAAAAACCGTTCCCACTCCTCATCGTTCTCATCCCCCTCCTCACCGTCATTGGGTGTAACATCCCATCTTAATTTTTTTGGTACTATTCCTCTCTTTTCATATTTATTTAAAGTGGCAATGTCCCACCAGGTCTGCTGTTCCTTGATCATCGTAGTGTGCAAGGTCTTTAATTCTTGGTCCATTCCCCCTCCCCCCTCCCCCCCATCATCTCCAAAGATTAAGTCTAAATTTACTCCTCTATGCTTTCTTCTTTCAAATAAATCCATCCTCTAAGCAGCTGTTCTAGATAAGTTCACACAAACAAAATATACACAGTATCACAGCGCTATGAGTATAAAAAGTCACTGATAGGTGGTGCGCGCTAATATACAGTTAACACTCCTGTTTGCAGATAAAGTTCAAAAATAGTTGCGCTCAGTCCATACAATAGGATCTTCCTACTCCTGTAGTCTTCTCCTAAGTGTGGATACACCTCAAATATAAAGACAAAAACACCAGATGATAGTACAGACTGTTATTACAATCTCGACACCCCGTGGTGCACGACACGTATACAGGTATACTACACTTGTGAGGATAGGGGGCAGGGGACCACCTCCACCAGCCATAAACATACACTCCCCTCAGTTGCCTATCTCTTCCCTGCTCACCGTCATACGATCAGGTAAATGCCTGGAAAACGCGCCCACATATGGCGTTCCTCTGTGTATGATAAAGAATCACCGGTATCCTGTTACTTGTCTTTGTCTTTACTGAAACCTCAGAATAAGCATAGAGGGCACCAATGTGTAAAACCGTTCATTTAATAAACCACATAAAAGAATTGCGCGTACATCATAAAAATCATTAAAAACATGTCACAAGATAGCACCAATCACCCGGTCCAGGGCCACGGCACGTCTCGTCTCCCACCGTCTACCGCCGTCTATCGTTCCTGGCGTCCCAGCGTCCTCCTCGCTGCACTCAAGCCACGCCCTACCGGTTTCGTCACGTCATGTGACTCATCAGGGGCTACTGTGCATGCGTGAGAAGGACCATTAAGTATTCTTAAAACGCAGGGAGGGCGTGTCTGCGGCTCCATGCCGCTGCCCTTCTACTGCGCAGCCGCCCGCTCTCCATATCGGCCCTGTGATCCATTATTGCGATCACATGACCAAACATGTCCATCATGGATCACTGGGCACTCCCCCTCCTATGTTAATACCTCCCCCCTGATCCTCCCATGCCCCTTGTACCCATGGAAACATTGCGGACGTTCCCCTATGCGTCCAGCAATGCGACCATTCCCCTATTGTTTAACCGGTCCAGCCGTGTCCTACATCTGGACGGGCGATCGGTTTACATTATTCAATACGCCTTGGGGGCATTGCCACTTCATTACATAATCTCTAACTACCATAACATTCGCTCCTATCACCTAATCTCTACAGTGATAACACTCATTATTATAAATGTGTATTATTCCGCATAAATACTGCAAACAATCCTGCGTGATGGTCTATATCCTTTACCCAATGTATTCTACTTATATGTGTGAAGGACCTAAGTCCCCTACTATCATTGTACTCCATAAGCCATATGATGGTGTCACCCCCGCATCCACATACATGTATTATATAGTGTGAACCCATATAAAACGTATTATTTATCCTCGATTTAAATCACCCATATGTATATATCCCTATCTATTCTTCATGTATTCTTCTAGGCGAAGACAGGCAGTGGTTTATTATTACATTTTAGTCATTAGTGAGGAAACAATTGATATCTAATTCGATATTAAGCCCTTCAGGGTGCATCGACTCAAGTGTGTATATCCACTTTGTTTCTGCTTGACATAAATTTCGTAGTTTGTGGCATCCCCTCCAGTTGGGTTGTATTTTCTCAATTGCACAAAAGAAATTTTGGATTACATCCATGTTTCATCTTAAAGTGTTTGGACACACTATGGTTCTCGTGTCCTTTAGTGATTTTGTAAATATGTTCCCCTATCCTCTCCTGCAATGTGCGGGTAGTTCTCCCAACATATCTATATCCACAACTACACCATAACAGATATACTATATGGTTACTTCTACATGTAATGCACTGTTCAATTTTATATTCCTTCCTGTTGTCCCTTGCAGTGAACATTTTTGTCTTGACATTAACCACTTTACCCCCGGTGGTACGAATTTCTCCGTCCCTTTTTCCATCCTTTCACCCCCAGGGACGGAGAAATCCGTACCTTCCGCGCTACCGCCGCTGTCTGCGCTCCCGCCGCTCGTGTGCGCGCACCCGCCGCTCATGCACGCCGCCGCCCGCTTGCCCGAAGATCAATGAACGGGAAAATCCATTCCCGTTCATTGATCTAAGCCCCCGCAATGATCCGCTGCTTCTATTAGAAACAGCGCGATCATTGTGATTCTCCCAGCCTCCTACTGCTTCCTGTAAGCGTCCTTCCGGACACTTACAGGTCGCAAGTAAACAGACTCACTGTGGCCATCTTGTGGCCAAATAGTAAACTACACCCTAAAGCATTTTACACATACAATTACATTGGATTACACAATAAATTAACTCTTTACCTCCCACACTCCCCAATTTTTTTTTTGTAATTTAAAAAAACAAAACAAAAATACAATAAAAAAAAAACATAAATAGTTACCTTAGGGACTGAACTTTTTAAATATTTTTGTCAAGAGGGTATAACACTGTTACTTTATAAACTATGGGCTTGTAATTAGGGATGGACGCAAAACTGAAAAAAATGCACCTTTATTTCCAAATAAAATATTGGCGCCAAACATTGTGATAGGGACATAATTTAAACGGTTTTATACCCGGGACAAATGAGCAAATGCATTTCATGGGTTTTAATTACAGTAGCATGCATTATGTAAAAACTATAATGGCCGAAAACTGAAAAATAATATTTTTTTCCCACATTTTTTCCTATTTTCCCATTAAAACACATTTAGAATAAAATAATTCTTGGCATAATGTCCCACCTAAAGAAAGCCTAATTGGTGGTGAAAAAAACAAGATATAGTTCATGTAATTGCGATAAGTAATAATAAAGTTATAGACGAATTAATGGATGGAGCGCTGAAAGGTGAAAATTGCTCTGGTGTTCAAGGGGTAAAACCCCTCAGTGGTGAAGTGGTTAATACCCATTTTGCAGGCCCTACAATCCCTGCATGGGAAAAATCCGTTGAGTTTCATTCTGAAGTCATCTTTTTTCTCTGGGGGGTCCACACAACTGGGGACCAATCTGTCCCTCAAATTAGGTGCTCTACGATATATATGAACTTGGGGTGTTCAGGGAGTATTCTTTTAAGTTGTAAGTCACTCATAAGGACAGACCAATGTCTCCTAATTATTTTCTCCACCATTCTATGCTGTTTGGAGAAGTCACTGATAAATGCCAATTGGAAGTTATCCCCTTGTTGCTTTACGTTATTTTCCAGCAACCTGTCTCTTTCTATATTGCTCACTTGCCATGCCATATCTGATATGTATCCCTTATCATATCCTTTCTCAATAAATCTCTCACCCAGAATTGTGGCCTGTTGATGGTAATCGTCCAGCATTGTACAATTACGCCTCACCCTTGTAAATTGTCCCTTAGGGACTCCTTTTATCCAGTCTGGGTGGTGGCAACTGTTTGTAGGTATAAATCCATTACGATCGTTTTTTTTGAAAAAACATTTCATATTCAGCTTATTGTTAATTTTGGTAATGTTCAATCTGAGTGAAAAAAATCTAGACGCAAAGGAACTCAAATTATTGAGCAAAGGACTAAAATTTGCCCCACCAAGTGATCTAAACAAATTCCATCAATTTATTGATGTACATAAATTTATCCGGAAGATAAATCTGAAACGATACTTCCTGGATAAAGAAGGACCTAACACAAAAGCTAATTCTATAACTGCATACAAACATTCGAATATGAAAAATAATTCAACATTTAATCCTCAATCAAACTGCAAGGCGATCGATGTGTTTAGGGATGTGGTCAATAAGGAAATCAGAGAACTTCCAATAAGGCGACACGTAGGGGTGAAGGAACAAATGGTAAGCCTACTGGATGAAAAAGGCCTAGTGGTAAGGCCTGCAGATAAAGAGGGGGGGGTTGTGGTACTTAATAAAATGCAATACTTTGGAGAACTGGACCGATTGGTCTATGACGAAAATACGTACGAGAAACTGCCAAATGACCCTACTCAAAAGTTCAAAAATGATCTTATAAAGATATTAAGACAAGGACTTGATGAGGGAATATTAACAGATAATGAATTCAGCTTTTTGGTACCAACAGCCCCTAGAATCCCGATAATTTATCAAACCCCAAAAGTGCATAAAAGCCTGATAAATCCACCTGGTCGCCCAATTATCAGTGGGATCGGATCCCTTAACCACAAGGTAGGGCAGTACCTTGATTTTTACCTACAACCTGTTGTTGGGAAATTGCCGAGAGTACTGCGAGATACTAAACACACAATACAGCTACTGGAAAATCTTGAAGTGGGTAATGATACCCTGTTAGTGACGGCGGACGTAGCCTCACTTTATACAAATATTCCCCACGAGGAGGGAATAGAAGCAGTAGAAAAGGCACTTATAGATGACGGTAGCTTACCGGAGAAACAAATAAAATTCCTGTTGGAAATTTTGCAGTTTACGCTTATGCACAATTACTTTTGGTACAAGGGAGAATTTTACACTCAGAGGTTCGGATGCGCGATGGGGGCATCCTATGCACCTTCCCTAGCAAATATTTATATGGCACTGTGGTAGGAGAAAGCCATCAACATAGGGGGTGACAGAGTTACCCTCTGGAGACGTTATATAGATGACCTGGTGTTCCTGTGGCAGGGGGACACCGGGTCTTTAGAACAATTCTTGGAGGACATTAATCAAATTGCTCCTAATATTCAACTGACCATGGAATCAGATCCGATCAATATACATTTCCTCGATCTGGACATTACCAAAATTAACAATAAGCTGAATATGAAATGTTTTTTCAAAAAAAACGATAGTAATGGATTTATACCTACAAACAGTTGCCACCACCCAGACTGGATAAAAGGAGTCCCTAAGGGACAATTTACAAGGGTGAGGCGTAATTGTAAAATGCTTGACGATTACCATCAACAGGCCACAATTCTGGGTGAGAGATTTATTGAGAAAGGATATGATAAGGGATACATATCAGATATGGCATGGCAAGTGAGCAATATAGAAAGAGACAGGTTGCTGGAAAATAACGTAAAGCAACAAGGGGATAACTTCCAATTGGCATTTATCAGTGACTTCTCCAAACAGCATAGAATGGTGGAGAAAATAATTAGGAGACATTGGTCTGTCCTTATGAGTGACTTACAACTTAAAAGAATACTCCCTGAACACCCCAAGTTCATATATCGTAGAGCACCTAATTTGAGGGACAGATTGGTCCCCAGTTGTGTGGACCCCCCAGAGAAAAAAGATGACTCCAGAATGAAACTCAACGGATTTTTCCCATGCAGGGATTGTAGGGCCTGCAAAATGGGTATTAATGTCAAGACAAAAATGTTCACTGCAAGGGACAACAGGAAGGAATATAAAATTGAACAGTGCATTACATGTAGAAGTAACCATATAGTATATCTGTTATGGTGTAGTTGTGGATATAGATATGTTGGGAGAACTACCCGCACATTGCAGGAGAGGATAGGGGAACATATTTACAAAATCACTAAAGGACACGAGAACCATAGTGTGTCCAAACACTTTAAGATGAAACATGGATGTAATCCAAAATTTCTGAGAGCTTGTGCAATTGAGAAAATACAACCCAACTGGAGGGGATGCCACAAACTACGAAATTTATGTCAAGCAGAAACAAAGTGGATATACACACTTGAGTCGATGCACCCTGAAGGGCTTAATATCGAATTAGATATCAATTGTTTCCTCACTAATGACTAAAATGTAATAATAAACCACTGCCTGTCTTCGCCTAGAAGAATACATGAAGAATAGATAGGGATATATACATATGGGTGATTTAAATCGAGGATAAATAATAAGTTTTATATGGGTTCACACTATATAATACATGTATGTGGATGCGGGGGTGACACCATCATATGGCTTATGGAGTACAATGATAGTAGGGGACTTAGGTCCTTCACACATATAAGTAGAATACATTGGGTAAAGGATATAGACCATCACGCAGGATTGTTTGCAGTATTTATGCGGAATAATACACATTTATAATAATGAGTGTTATCACTGTAGAGATTAGGTGATAGGAGTGAATGTTATGGTAGTTAGAGATTATGTAATGAAGTGGCAATGCCCCCAAGGCGTATTGAATAATGTAAACCGATCGCCCGTCCAGATGTAGGACACGGCTGGACCGGTTAAACAATAGGGGAATGGTCGCATTGCTGGACGCATAGGGGAACGTCCGCAATGTTTCCATGGGTACAAGGGGCATGGGAGGATCAGGGGGGAGGTATTAACATAGGAGGGGGAGTGCCCAGTGATCCATGATGGACATGTTTGGTCATGTGATCGCAATAATGGATCACGGGGCCGATATGGAGAGCGGGCGGCTGCGCAGTAGAAGGGCAGCGGCATGGAGCCGCAGACACGCCCTCCCTGCGTTTTAAGAATACTTAATGGTCCTTCTCACGCATGCACAGTAGCCCCTGATGAGTCACATGACGTGACAAAACCGGTAGGGCGTGGCTTGAGTGCAGCGAGGAGGACGCTGGGACGCCAGGAACGATAGACGGCGGTAGACGGCGGGAGACGAGACGTGCCGTGGCCCTGGACCGGGTGATTGGTGCTATCTTGTGACATGTTTTTAATGATTTTTATGATGTACGCGCAATACTTTTATGTGGTTTATTAAATGAACGGTTTTACACATTGGTGCCCTCTATGCTTATTCTGAGGTTTCAGTAAAGACAAAGACAAGTAACAGGATACCGGTGATTCTTTATCATACACAGAGGAACGCCATATGTGGGCGCGTTTTCCAGGCATTTACCTGATCGTATGACGGTGAGCAGGAAAGAGATAGGCAACTGAGGGGAGTGTATGTTTATGGCTGGTGGAGGTGGTCCCCTGCCCCCTATCCTCAGAAGTGTAGTATACCTGTATACGTGTCGTGCACCACGGGGTGTCGAGATTGTAATAACAGTCTGCACTATCATCTGGTGTTTTTGTCTTTATATTTGAGGTGTATCCACACTTAGGAGAAGACTACAGGAGTAGGAAGATCCTATTGTATGGACTGAGCGCAGCTATTTTTGAACTTTATCTGCAAACAGGAGTGGTAACTGTATATTAGTGCGCACCACCTATCAGTGACTTTTTATACTCATAGCGCTGTGATACTGTGTATATTTTATAGCATCTGTATTATTGGTGATACTGCAGATCACCAATAATCAGAAAAATCTGTGTTGCTGACACCAATCGTTACAGAACAGCAGACCAAAACATTATGGACGCACTGCGCAGCCAAGTTGAAGGACTAGCCACTTCGGTGGATAACCTCATAAGGGTGCTTGATGCCCAACAGACTCAGATCACACAACTGTCTGGGTCAGTACAGGTCCTTCAAACGGCTGTGAATACAGTGCGATGCCCTCCAGTTACAGACCTTCGCATGTCTGTACCTGAAAAGATTTCTGGACATAGATCTGACTTTCAGAACTTCAGAAATCGAGTGCTATCATATTATGAGTTGAGGCCTACCCTGTCAGGAACTGAGCCTCAGAGAGTTACATTCATAAATACTCTTTTATCAGGGGATTCACAAATATGGGCATATAGTCTTCATGCAGAACATGAGGCGTTATCATCAGTTCAGGAATTTTTTAAGGCCATGGCCATTATATATGATGATCCGGATATTGCTTCCACCGCTGAACGGAAGCTAAAGACCCTGCGGCAGGGTCGGGATCCGGTAGAGATTTACGCGGCAGAGTTCAGGAAGTGGGCTGTATCAGCTAGATGGGGAACATATGCACTGTTAGACTGTTTGCTGTCGGGTTTATCTGATGCAGTTTCTGATTTGATGTTAGGACATCCTGAGCCCAAGTCCATAGACGAGGCAATTTCTTTAGCAGTACGGGTAGATCGTCGCTTACGCTATCAGAAACAGACCCGTGGCAGAAATGCTGTAAGATATGTCTCCCATGCCTCCTCTCCACCCCCGTCTCCTCCGCCTGAGCGGGTGTCCACTGGCTGCAGTGCAGTCTGAATCCCCTGCCTCTCAGGGGATCCTTGGCTGCAGTATTGTCTGTATCTCCCGCTCCTCGGGAGATAACTTCTCCAATTACTGTTGCACCAAACACAATACCACATTAGGTGTCCTGTGTCCAGCTATACTAGTATTATTGGTGATTCTGTAGATCACCACATAATCAGGTATATCATCTGTATTATTGGTGATACTGCAGATCACCAATAATCAGAAAAATCTGTGTTGCTGACAACAATCGTTACACATTGCTATTGTTTATCTGTTATGACCTGCTGCTTCCTTGACTACTCTCCTGTTTGCTGATTCAGTACCTCTGCCTATCTGATTATTGCTGCCGACTCTGCCTGAACCTAAACATCGAATCAGCCTTCCGTCTTTGTACTTTATCTGTCCGTACGTTGCCTACCCTGCTTGTCTGACCTTCCTGTCCTCACTAGTGGGCCTAGCCATTAGTGAGGAATCTCTAAGAGCTGTCACCTACTCCTTAGGTGATTAGCCCTTGCAGCACTGTCTGTAACACTTGCTCCTCAAGGGTCCGCTAGCTGCAGTAGAATCTTAATCACCTGCTCCTCAGGTGATCATCCTTGCAGTACAGTCAGTGGTCCCTGCTCCTCAGGTGTCCACTGGCTGCAGTACAGTCTGAATCTCCTGCTACTCAGGAGATTCTTGGCTTTAGTGTAGTCTTAATCACCTGCTCCTCAGGTGATCATCCTTGCAGCACAGTCAGTGGTCCCTGCTCCTCAGGTGTCCACTGGCTGCAGTACAGTCTGAATCTCCTGCTCCTCAGGAGATCCTTGGCTGTAGTGTAGTCTTAATCACCTGCTCCTCAGGTGATTATCCTTGCAGCACAGTCAGTGGTCCCTGCTCCTCAGGTGTTCACTGGCAGCAGTACAGTCTGAATCCCCTGCTCCTCAGGGGATCCTTGGCTGCAGTATTGTCTGAATCTCCCGCTTCTCGGGAGATCTCCTCTTCTCATTACTGTTGCACCAAAACACAATCCCACATTGGTTGTCCCGTGTCTAGCTATACTAGCATTATTGGTGATTCTGCAGATCACCACATAATCAGGTATAGTATCTGTATTATTGGTGATACTGCAGATCACCAATAATCAGAAAAATCTGTCTTGCTGACACCAATCGTTACAATCACCCTTTCATTATCTATGCACTGGCATCTACAGAGTATATTCCAGCTTCTACATGGTATAGTAATTCCTAATTTCATTCCTAGGCAGACTATTATTATAATTTGCAGTCTGAGACTACAAAATAATAATTAATACCATACTTACTAGACTTCAGAATTAATTGCTCCACATACACAAATATTACTATCAATTGTTTCTAGGAAGAGACCGTTAATCGTTTATTGTTGTGGCCCACAGAAATGTAGAGGTCTGTTTATAAACAAGTAGTGAGATGGATTTTTGTCTGTTTTATTACCAGGGGCGTTTCTAGGTTCCTGGAAGATCCGGGGCACCCCTGGGCACCAAGAGGGAATGAGACAAAAATGGGCGTGGCCATGCTGTGTGAAGTGGGCGTGGTCATAGGTGGGGTCAAATGTACTTGAACATAGCAGTGGCGTAACTTAAATATATTCAATAGGCAGTATTTCACATATATAAGCCTCTCACCTGGCTTCTGTCTTGCCTTCAGCTGGCTGGCCTGTGCCCTGTACTCGGCTTGTGGTGATGCTGTGCTGGCCTGGCTGGTGGTGATGCTGTGCCGGCCTGGCTGGTGGTGATGCTGTGCCAGCCTAGCTGACGGTGATGCTGTGCCAGCCTGCCTGGTGGTGCTGTTGAGCCGGCCTAGCTTTGCTAGGTGACTTGCTGGGGCCTTGCTGGGCTGGGCAATTTGCTGGGAGCATTTTGGGGGGCTTTGCTGGGCTTTACTAGGCTTTGCTTGGCTGTATGCTTTGCTGGGCTGGGACCAGGAGGCTTTGCTAGGCTGGGGGGGGGGGGTTGCTTTGCTGTGGGCTCTGCTTTGCTGGGCTGGGGCCCTGGGGCTTTGCTTGGCTGTAGATAGGTAGCTTCCCCCAGCATAGGTTAAATAGGCAGCTTGCCCCAGTAAAGATTATATAGGCAGCTTCCCCCAGTGTAGGTTAGATAGGTAGGTTTCCCTAGTATAGGTTAGATAGGCAGCTCCCCCCAGTGTAGGTTAGATAGGCATCTTCCCCCAGTATAGATTATATAGGCACCTTCCCCCAGTATAGATTATATAGGCACCTTCCCCCAGTATAGATTATATAGGCAGCTTCCCCAGTATAGATTAGATAGGCAGCTTCCACCAGTATAGATTAGATAGGCAGCTTCCTCCAGTATAGGTTAGATAGGCAGCTTCCCCCAGTATAGATTATACAGGCAGCTTCCCCTGGTATAGGTTATATAGGTAGGTTCCCCCAGCGTAGGTTAGATAGGTAGGTTCCCCCAGTATAGGTTAGATAGGTAGGTTCCCCCAGCATAGATTAGATAGGTAGGTTCCCCCAGCGTAGGTTAAATAGGTAGGTTCCCCCAACGTAGGTTAGATAGGTAGGTTTCCCAAGTATAGGTTATATAGGTAGCTTCCCCCAGTATAGATTAGATAGGTAGGTTCCCTCAGTATAGGTTAGATAGGTAGGTTCCCCCAGTATAGATTAGATAGGTAGGTTCCCCTAGGATAGATTAGATAGGTAGGTTCCCCCAATATAGATTAGATAGGTAGGTTCCCTCAGTATAGGTTAGATATGTAGGTTCCCCCTGTGTAGATTAGATAAATAGGTTCCCCCAGCGTAGATTAGATAGGTAGGCTCCCCCAGTATAGATTAGATAGGTAGGTTCCCTCAGTATAGGTTAGATAGGCAGCGTCACCCAGTATAGATTAGATAGGTAGGTTCCCTCAGTATAGGTTAGATAGGTAGGTTCCCCAGCATAGATTAGATACGCAGCTTCCCCTAGTGTAGGAGGGGGCACTGGGCGGAGCGGCGGGGGGGGGGGGGGGCGGGCAGTTAAAAACTCACCTGTCTTCAGATCGCCGCACGCAGGCACAGCTTCCATTTGCTTCCGACTTCCTCCCCGCGGCGTCCCTCGCTTTGGTATCAGCGCCCCCTCTGATGTCATCACAGGGGGCGCTGTAACCAAGACGACGGACGCTGCATCCCGCTACACCAAGAGGTAGGGTGAAGTAGAAAAAACTTTATTTTAAATCCATCTTAATCCATCATCAGTGTACAGATAAAAAAGCTCACCCGTATCAGAGCGATGTGTGGCTCCTTAATCATAGCTTTAGGATTAAGATGGATTTAAAATAAAGTTTTTTCTACTTCACCCTACCTCTTGGTGTAGCGGGATTTCCTTGGATAATTTTGGACTTTTGGCGTTGATTTCCCTGCTCCTATCTGTGTATACACGTGAGTGCAGCAGTCTACTCCTTTCTTCTGCATTGATAAATTAGATAAGTTGTATTCTTGTATCACAGCTCTCCAGCCCCCACTAATTTATAACTGTGGGTCCTGTATCATAGGGTCCTACAGCTACAGTATTTATAAAGCCTAATGCCTGGTACACACCATGCAATTTTTCATCAGACTGATGGGTTGAATCGATAATTTCATACATGTCTGATTTGATTTCCGGTTGTTTTTCTGATCCATTATCCAAACACTTTTTTATGCAAAAAATCGATCAGAAAAATGATTGGAAATCAGATCAGACCTGTCAGAAGTAATTGCTTTGACCCGCCTATGACGGGCCATTGCATGGTGTGTATCAGCCATAAGGATTGTAAAGATTGTAGGCGAGTAAATGCCTTACTATAGAATCTACAGTACTCGTGGCTCTCAATGATGGCTCTTGGCTCTCAATGGCTCTTGACACTGAGAACCAATCCAAACCAATCCCAATTATTACTTAAGATCACTTAGGCCCGCTTCTAACTTCCTACTACTAACGACTGCGTCATGCCAATGGGTGTGAACACAGCGGCAGCCCCAGGATCACCTAATGCCAATTGGCGTCAAGTCCTGGGGCAGAAGATCGTGTGCGCCGATGCGCGAGCATCTCCGCTTCAATGACGGAGCTCCGCCATCAGTCTACCAGCGGCGATCGCCGCTAGGAGACTGTTTAGAGCATGGATAGGGAACCTATGACTTGGGAGCCAGATGTGGCTCTTTTGATGGCTACATCTGGCTCACAGTTAGGGGTTAATTCACTAAGTTACACTGCTCAAGCAGCACAGCTTAGCGCAAGTAAAATTTTCAAAGTCATGCTACTGCTGTAACGTGCACTACAAACTTACTTGCGCTTCCCCCAAAACGAACAGCTGCTCCAATTGTCCCACTCTGGACCCTGCCAGGTCCAGGGACTTTGTAGGACGAGATCCTCACACTTCGATTGGCCCAATAGGCTGCCTGTCACTTGACAGGCAGCCTATTGGGCCAAAGTGTGGGGATCTCATCCTACAAAGTGAATCAACCCCCAAGTCAGCTAGCTAATTGCAATTAGGGCTGGTGCACACCGAGCGGCTTTTTCAGCGTTTCTGCAGCCGCTTGCGGCTGCGGATACGCTTGGTCAATATATCTCAATGGGGTGGTTCACACCAGAGCGGGAGGCGTTTTGCAGAAACGAATCCTCCCGGGGTGAGGCATTTTTTGGATTGCGGATGCGTTTCTGCATCAATGTTAAGTATAGGAAAAACGCAAACCGCTCTGAAAAACGCCTGTTCAGAGCGGTTTTGCCGGCGTTTTTGTTACAGAAGCTATTCAGTAACAACTTTACTGTAACAATATATGAAATCTACTACACCAAAACCGCTACACAAAACCGCAAAACGCTAGCTGAAACGCTACAGAAAAATAAGAAAAAGCGTTTCAAAATCTGCTAGCATTTTGCGGATCTGCTAGCGTGTTTTGGTGTGCACCAGGCCAAAGTCGGTATTTCTCCTGTTTGGCTCTTGGGGAAATTGCTGATGTTGCTGAAACCCAAAAGAATCTGAAGACGTGTCTGACACTTCCGCTGCCCAGTGGAGCAACTGTATACACATCACCATGGCAACAGGGACATGAGCCCTCTGCTGCGCATACGCACTGTCCCAGTTTGAAGCATATGGTATGGCTCTCACGGAAATGCATTTTAAAATATGTGGCGATTACGATTGCATAAGAAGCAACTAAAGCATTTTTATACACAATCTCTTCATTTCAGGGGCTCAAAAGTAATTGGACAAATGAAATAACTGGAAATAAAATGTTCTTTTCTAATACTTGGCTGACAACCCTATGCTGAGAATGACAGCCTGAAGTCTTGAACTCATGGACATCACCAGATGCTGGGTTTCCTACTTTTTAAAGTGAATGGGAACTCACAGTGGCGTAGCTAAGGAGCTGTGGGCCCCGGTGCAAGTTTGACAATGGGGCCCCCCCAAGCACTCTATACATAACAATTGATACGGTGCACCAAAACCTGCCAATGGCAACTACAGTGTCAGAGGTGCAAGAAAAGCATGGGAAACAGTTTCTTAAGGATTACCAGTATTCAAAGTATCTATAGAAGTCATTATTATGGGCACAGGACCAATAGAGAGCTAATACTGTAGTTGGGGGAGGGCCCTTCGGGGCCCCTCTGGCCCAAGGGCCCCGATGCGGTCGCTACCTCTGCAACCCCTATTGCTACGCCCCTGGGAACTCATATTTAAAAAAAAAAAGTCAGAGACTCACCTAAGGAGAGGGAGGCTCTGGGTCCCATAGAGTATCCCCTCTCCTCTCCTGGGTCCCCGCAGTTGCGCTGGCTCCCCCGTAGCGGTGTTCGACCATTTCGGTCAAATACCGCTGTATCCCGGCCGAAGGGAGGCTTCAGAAATGCTTCTATGCTTCATAACCTCTATGACGCACTCGCACATACGCAGTGTGGAGCCGTCTGTCTTCGGGAGGACTCGGCTCCCGAAGACTTCCGAAGTCCCCTCGGTGGGGGATGTGAATGAGGGAGCCACGCGGCACCGGGAGAGGAGAGGGAAGGCTCATTAGGACCAAGCCTTCCCTCTCCTTAGGTGAGTATCTGACTTTTTTTTTATTTAAATATGGGTTCCCATTAGCTTTAACCACTTCACCACTGAGGGGTTTTACCCCTTGAACACCAGAGCAATTTTCACCTTTCAGCGCTCCGTCCATTCATTCGTCTATAACTTTATTATTACTTATCACAATGAAATGAACTATATCTTGTTTTTTCCGCCACCAATTAGGCTTTCTTTAGGTGGGACATTATGCCAAGAATTATTTTATTCTAAATGTGTTTTAATGGGAAAATAGGAAAAAATGTGGGAAAAAATATTATTTTTCAGTTTTCGGCCTTTATAGTTTTTAAATAATGCATGCTACTGTAATTAAAACCCATGAAATGTATTTGCCCATTATTCCCGGTTATAAAACCGTTTAAACTATGTCCCTATCACAATGTTTGGCCCCAATATTTTATTTGGAAATAAAGGTGCATTTTTTTCAGTTTTGCGTCCATTCCTAATTACAAGCCCGTAGTTTATAAAGTAACAGTGTTATACCCTCTTGACATAAATATTTAAAAAGTTCAGTCCCTAAGGTAACTATTTATGTTTTTTTTTTTAATTGTATTTTTTTTTTTTAAATTACAAAAAAAAAAAATGGGGAGTGTGGGAGGTAATGAGTTAATTTATTATGTAAAACAATTTATTTTTATGTGTAAAATGCATTAGGGTGTAGTTTACTATTTGGACACAAGATGGCCACAGTGAGTATGTTTACATGCGACCTGTAAGCGACCGGAAGGACGCTTACAGGAAGCAGTAGGAGGCTGGGAGACTCACAATGATCGCGCTGTTTCTGAAAGAAGCAGCAGATCATTGCGGGAGCTTAGATCAACGAACGGGAATGGATTTTCCCATTCATTGATCTCCGGGCGAGCGGGCGGCGGCGCGCACAAGCGGCGGGTGCGCGCGCACGAGCGGCGGTAGCGCGGACAGCGACGGTAGCGCGGAAGGTACGGATTTCTCCGTCCCTGGTTTTTTAGGAGGGAAAAAAGGGACGGAGAAATTCGTACCGCCGGGGGTAAAGTGGTTAATGCTCTGCCAGGCCTTTACTGGAGCAGCTTTCAGTTGCTGTTTGTTTGTGGGCCTTTCTGTCCGAAGTTTAGTCTTCAACAAGTGAAATGCATGGTTAATAGGGTTAAGATTAGGTGACTGACTTGGCCATTCAAGAATGTTCCACTTGTTTGTTTTAATTAACTCCTGGGTTGCTTTGGATGTATGTTTTGGGTCATTGTCCATCTGTATCAAATAGTGGTCCTTTAGGAGTCAGTTAGGATAATTAATGCAGATGTAAAGTATAATTTATAAAGTGCTGTCACTTTTCCCTGTGTAAGATTCCTCAGATGGGTTTATAAGCGTTTGGGGGTTGAAGAAATAAGTAGATATAGCCCTATATCACATAAGCAGTAAAACACCAGAGATAAATTGCTGCTACATTTGCTTTTCTGGGAATGAGGCAATTTGTGGCAACGATTTATCTCTGGTTTTTAATCGCTCATGTGACATTGACCTTATTCTGAGTCTAAGACTGAAAAAGAAGCTAATGTTTACCCTCTCAATTCTAGTGCTGAGATCTTCCATGAACGTACAGAGAATTTTTTAGTTTTGCAATGGTTTTAATCTTGCACTAACAGCATACAGGTTTGAGACCACTGGATATAAGTTTGATACATTTCAGTTTAAAAATGATCAGCTTATTTCCACACATTGCTACAATCACAACTAACAATCAACTTTCTTCAATGCATTTTGATAAGGTTAGAGATGTTTGGACAGCTTATGGTTTACTGCAATACTTTAAGGATGTTTTATCTCTTCCTTTGTCCATCTTCCCATGATTCATAAAGTTGAACCATCTTGGCCTTGTTATTCAAGAAACAGCACCTCATTCTACCATAGTTCCAAAGCAGTGACATCATTGGAACAACTAACAGGAGACATGAATAGCATTTGTTATCTTGTTACAGTGGCAGCTGTCAATAGTAGCAGTTTGTTTTAGGGTCCTTTACTTGTTGAAAAGTGGTGTGGTGCGATTTGGAACAATCACACTGCACTGGAGTTGATAAGTCGCACTGCACATTAATAGACCGCCAGGTAGGTTAAAGTTCAAACATAAGAACAATCAACTGGTATGCTAGGTCACAGTTCCCCAACCCTGTCCTCTAGGCCCACCAACAGTACATGCTTTGCAGAAAACCACAAACATGCACAGGTGGGGTAATTAGTGTATGAGCAAAGCTGATTAACTACCTCTGTGGATTTCCACAAAACATGCACTGTTGGTGGGCCTTGATGACAGGGTTGAGGAACGCTGTGCTAGGTCACCACCTTCCCCAAGTTCAAACACTCAACTCAATGCTCAAGCCCCCCCCCCCCCCCCCCCCAAAGTGAGTGGCCACACCATAAAGACCAGTGGGGCACACTTATCAAAGCATTACCAAGAAGGTTTTTTCCCTCAGAACTTCCTCTCTGCTCTAAAAGATACGCATCAGCATCATGAACTTGAAAGAAAAACATTTCCTTGTTACAGCTTATACAAATCCTGCAATAATTCTGCACTGTTTCTACTTCCTGCTTTTATGGAAGCAGACATATTGTTAACATGCTGTGCTTTTGAATGAGCTTATTTGCCATGGCAGTCAGCTGACATAGGGGAGAGATCAAATTACAACTTGTGATTACACAAAAATGAGGGGGAATTAAACAGGTTAAACACTCTAAATACATACAGGGTGCATTTCTCTATGTTTCCTTCTGTCCTGTGCAAAATTTCAGGCCCACTTTAATAGCGGCAGTTTAGTGTGAATTTCTAGATCTGCACTACAGCTAAGAAAAGTGTAAATCCATTCCTAAACTGCAGCAGATTAAAAAGTGTGTAATAGCCCTTCCACAGATTGTGCAGTTTAGGATAGACATGATTTGAGAAGGGCTCCCCCCAACCCCTGATGATTTCCTCACTCGGAAAGGGAAAGAGTGGTTTCCTAAGCTTGTTTTTTTTCCAGCTCTAATACATTTACATTATATATTTATTTACATTACATCTTGTCAGTTAACCTAAAATAATCTACCGTAAATAATATATTTATGCTATTTTAACTTCTCTTTTCTTTATCAATACAGCAGATGTATTGATTACCTCAGCAACAGCAATTTCCCTCACACACTGCACTGTCTGAGAAACCTTCCTAACGCCTCCTATTTTAGAACAGTTTAAAGTGAACCTCCGGACTAAAAATCTACTCAGCCGAACTGAAAAGGCTTGGTGTTTCTTTAACAGTTTCACAGCATCAGAACTTTGTTTTTCTTGCCAAAGCATCATTTTTTGCTGCATTTTTAGCGAAGCTCCACCCATCAAAGAAAAAAAGCCTGGGCTTTTTTTCCCTAATGCTGTGCAGAGCATGATGGGATTTCCTATGTTGTTATTCATGTTGCCTAGCAACTGGGAGAGGTGATCAGCACACAGGACAGTTGGAACTGTGTCTCATGCTCCCTGTCACCTCCTTTCAACCAAAAAGATGGCTGCCATCATGAAATCAAACATTTGTCTGTTCTTTTAAAACAGTGTGGGTAAGAGATTATATTACCTATCTCTTTTAATTAACATAACTAATGTAACTTAATGACAGTATGTTTGTTTAGGCTGGAGTTCCTCTTTAAGAAGGAAACTTCAGTATCTAGTGATTTCTTAAGATGTCTGAGACTATTCTGCACAGATTTCTAAAAACCTACCAATATTTTGTCTCTGACACTCCATTTACTCCACACCTTTGCATACTTCCCATGAAATCCCCTGTGCACATACAGCAATTTGTGAAATGGAAGAACATTATTGATATTTTGACCCCCTTGTTGTTTGGACAAGTACTTGCCACCCAAGAGAACTGATGAAAATCTATTTTGAAAATAAGATGAGAGTTGGAAAAATGGAAAAATCAATGTCTTTCCTAGGTCGGCAATACCTTAGTTACATGAAATTACATGAAATTCACCAAAAATTACCCTCCTGCTCCTTTTAGATAATATCTCTACCATTATTGAAGCATTGATGCACTTTTCTCACTAGATATGGTGGATGTGAAAGTAACTTAGGAAGATACTCCCCTCATACCTTTGAGATTGATCAACACTTTCATTATTATTCTAGTTTATCTACATTTTTCCCATTTCTGAAGTGAGTCTACTTGTGGTTTAAATCTTTCAGCAGTAAATTTTATAGCACTCCCAGTTTGATTATTCACAGCTTAAGTATGCTGGATTTCATCAAGCAATTTGACTAACCACGTACAATAAAAAGACAGAGGCTAGGTATAACACCTTGGAGGGCATTCTGCAGAACAGGGCGTGGCCACATAGATTCCCACACCTTTTCTATGCACATTTCAGAAATAACTAAGGTATAGTTGACCACAATCTACTAACACATATTGATGTTCCTGCCTGTAGCATTCTAAAGTGCCATTATAACATCTTTTTATATCTAAGAGTACAGCACACTCTAGTGGTTCTCCTGTGTCAATTGCTGAGGTAAAAAAAATACAACAGTATACATATGCACCAATCATTTTTATGAAGTATCACCACCATTTATGGTTTTCACTTCCGTGGATAAAGACAGTACTGGGATTTTTTTCAAATGAAAGATCCATAGTTCCATGAGATTCAGACACTGCCAGCTACATTATGATGACTGCAAAGGAGCCATAAAAAACGGAATACTAGTTCACATGCACATGACACATGCTCACCATGGGATGAGCTATGTTACTGCCATATTTCTTTATTAAAACTCTAGTTAACTTTCTATAGCTATGACCATGTGTTGGGGCTGTAAGCCAATCATCCGGTGCAAAACTGTTTTTGCAAATCAAAGTGAAACGTCTTTCTCAGCTGACAACCCAATCTGCTGGTTTGAATTCGTTCAGCCAAGCATCAAGTCCCTCCCCCCCCCCCCCCCCCCCCAACCACCACCACCAAGTGTGTCCTTTTTGGTTGAATTTTTGAGTCTCTGTAAAATCACATGTTCATTCATGTGTCTTATGCCCTGTTTGTGTGTATAACCTTGTGCTATGTAGTATAACCTTGTGCTAGCTCTCTGTCTGACACCCGGTCATTAGCGATCCTCATTGCTCTAGAACGCATTCTGGAGTTGTGAATAAGCTCCAGTGGAGGAAGGGGATTCCCAATTATGTTCTCCACTGATTTGATGACCCTCTGAATTTTGTATCTGTTGCTAGCAGAGGAGCCGGCATACCAGATGAGGATGGAGGAGCAGAGGACAGACTCGTTGGTGGTGGAGTAGAAGGACTTCAGAAATTCATGGGCCATGCTGAACTTCTTTAATTGATGCATTAAGAAAAGTCTGTGCTGAGCCTTCTTTTGGCTTGAGATGGTTTTTGCCTTCCAGTTCAGGTCATCGGAGATATGGTAGTGTCCACGAGGCGGACACTGGATACTCTTTCGACTTCAGACCCTTCTATATTGATTGGAGGTGGAGTGGTGCGCTATTCCTTCTGAAGTCAATGACCATCTCCATGGTTTTGGTAGTGTTTAGGACCAGCTTGTTCTCCCTACAACAGTGGCAGATTCTTTCCACCTCTTGGCGGCAGGCCTGTTCATCATTCTTACTTGGGGGACAGCAGACTTTAAGTGCTGGAAAGTATAAATACGGCCCTGAGTACAAGGAGATGAAAAAATGCACAAAGCAAAAAATGGTAACGTTATATAAAAATCAAAAAATATTACTATGCATTGTACCACCAACAGTAATACTAGAAAGTGTGTGTTCCCTTTAAAATACATAGCAAATAATTATTGGAAAAAATAGCTCCCAAAAATGTCTAATTTGTTCCATAAAGACATTATATATCCATTAAGTTCCATTAGTCATGATCAGGGGTGTAACTTTAAAATCATGCCCCTCCCGTACTAAACTTTGGAACCACCAGCCAGCGAGACAATAAACAGAATAATTTTGACGGTACCTTTTCACCTACTTTTTTGCGGTACTTTGTCAATTGCAGAATGCTGAAAAGTTATTTTAAAGATGAAAAATTCTCTCATAGGAGAAAATGCAGAAGAAAAAGTGAATTGAATAAAGGCCACTGGCCCATATGCAATTTGCTTTTTCTCCAAAAGTTGTCTCCAAAGTGATATTTTCAAACTTGTCAATAAAATGCCTTTTATATCACCAGCAAGCAAGAATAATGTTAAAATAGTTTTGATAGTACCTTTTCACTTACTTTTTGGTACTTTTTCAATTGCAAAGCGCTGACAAATTATTTAAAGAGACCCTGTAACATAAAAAAGTCCCCTGGGGGTACTCACCTCGGCAGAGGGAAGCCTCAGGGTCCCAACGAGGCTTCCCCCTCCGCTGTAGCTGTAGGCAGTCCAGCGCTGGTTCCCCCGAAGTGTCCCGGGAATCCTCTATCTAGGAGACTTGCGTCGGCGCACTAGAGCGGCCCGACAGCGATCGGCTATTTCCGCCTATCTCCATGGCGGAGAGCCGATACTGCGCCTGCGCTGGAGCCCGGGAGGTAAATATTTACATCCCTGCCATTCCGGGAGGATTTTTGCCGCCGCTGTGCCTCAATAGGATCCAAAGGCTTCCCTCACCCGAGGTGAGTACCCCCCATGGGAGGTTTTTCTCATTACAGGTTTTCTTTAAATAGAAGATGATAAAGTATCTCCTAGGAAAAAACTCAGGAGAAAAAGTCAATTGCATAGGGGCCCTTGTCATAAAATGCCTTTTAGGGTACCAGCAAGCAAGAAAATACTCAAAATAAATTTGATAGTACATTTTCACCAACTTTTGAGTACATTTTCAATGCTGATTAGTTTAAAGAGAAGATGAAAATGATCTCCTAGGATATAACTCAGGTGAAAAAGTTAATTGCAAATGGGCCACTGAGTGTAGTCCTTCTCTTCTAATGAGACTACATAACATCCTTTAGCCAGTGCCAGTATTTTTCATATTAAAATAGTAAAAAAAAAAAAAAAGACAACCAACTTCTGACAAATCAACACTGCTGCATGTATATTCTGTGTGTATGAGATCTCATGGGGGGGGCACAAGATCATTTTGTTTATGTGACAAATTTGTAAAGCTTTGATTTGCTGGTTACGATAATGTGTTAAAGCAATAAGTGAGCATTGCGCGTGCAAGTAGTGTGAACAATCCAGCATGAATTATAACCAAAGCTAGTTGTATTGATGGTGTTAATGGGACTGGCTTTGGTGGGGTAGAGATTTTGGTTTGTTTAGTTTAGGTTTAATAAGTAGATATATGTGTTGAGCCTGTTGAACAATAATTGTATGTTGTAAATTTTAAAAAAATTCGAAATAATTTCCTTGTATAAAAATATATAGCCAAATGTTATATGATGATCACTCGATCTAGAAAACAATTGATAATCTCCCTGATTAAAAACTCTGCCAGAAGTAGTGATCAGTTTACTATCTTGCACCAGTGGAGTTCAATCAGGTTTCAAAATGCCATCACTGCTAGCTTTGTAATGATTGATGCCGTGCAAAGTTATGTAGCTCTCGGTACCCTATGACTCCCACCTACGCCCACCAACAGCCTTTCCTGACTGAGCTTCTATCTTAAGATCAAAATTGATCAACAAAGTTATGCAGCTTACTTTTCAACTCATTTTAACTTGATTTAGGGTTTATATTCAATGAAATTGTTGCACAGGGTATGTCTAGTTTAGATGATCTTTAACATGAACCCAATTTTTTAGTATCAGCAACAGTATAGTATTATCCTTTTAAAAGCTTTGGGAACTTGTAAACTGTCTCAGAGAGTGTCAGCTTTTGGGATTCACGTTAAGGGGGTTTTCATATGTAATATTATTCATTTATATAGCACATTTTCTTCAGAGCCTTCCTGGTTACAGCACATAATTCACATCAGAGTTCACAATCTAATGTCCACAGTCCAGTGCACATCTGGAATTACAGTCAGTTCTACTGAAACAAAAAGAGAAAAGTGCACACACACATATTTTCCTATTCATTGCCATCCAGGTTCTTAATGTTTACCAAGCTCAATTTCACTCTTGATTGGTCCAACAAAAATATCCCACACTTGGGCATTAAATTGACCCCATACTATGAGGAGCTTATTATGGTTAATTATGAAAGATTTATCCACAACATGCTGGGGAGTCTTAGTGAATCAGAAATTCTGAATTGTCATACAACTAATGATCAGGATATAACAATTAAACTAATTGTTTAAAGTGACAGTGATTCTTAAAAGTGAACATAATATAAAAGTAGGAATTTTTTTTTTTTTTTTTTTTTTAAACCAATACTGGGAATTCAGTTTCTGTTATAGTAGGACGTTTAATTGTTATATCCTGATCATTAGTTGTATGACAATTCAGCGGCGCCTTTATGCTTTTTAATACGCCATGATAGTAACTACTTATAGACCAAAGAGGATGTGTTAAATGTACCCTGGTCTTTTCCGTTTCAGATTTTTGCTCTTTTTCCTTTTTTAGAGCAACACGGATTGCTTTTACCCTAGCCGTTGCTGAGGAAACACGTGTATACATATACGTCATTGCTGCTGAGCTTATGGGTAATGTAGTTCCTTCTGATGCGTCCACCAAGACGCACAGAATAGACGTACGATGCTAGGCGCCGCTTTGTTTGGTCATACCTAATACTCCAATCACAGAGTGTGCGACGTATCCGGAAGGGGCGGAGTTTGTCTCCGTCTTAACCCGGAAATAGCCGCCCTCTTGAACTAAGCGGAACGCAGCGTGACCAAGTGTCTGTGTGACACGAAACGGCCGTCGCTCCCCGCCGTTCTGACCCGCCACCCACCTCCTCCACCACCACTGCCGCATAAGCTGGGTTGCTAATACCAAGACCACGTTATGGATCCTATGTGATGGATGTATCACTGCTGAAATAAACACGATCATAGAGGACGGAAGGTGCACGTTTTTTTCTTTTCTCTATCAACATACAGATTGGCTTCTTTTCTTTCTACCCAACGGAGCACACGTCCCCACATGTGTAAAACAGCAAGGACCCGACCAGAGGTGGTGAGAGTGTTTATGCTTTTTTATTCCTTCCACTGTACTTTTTGAATAGGAGTGCCGCACTTTATTTATCCATCTTTACAATATTATTCATTAAGTTATATACAGTAGTAAAGGACCTCTTTAAACCCCTGGATACTATAGTCACTCACACATTGAGACAATGGTACAGAATAAACTGAGGCCCATTGCATCGGCAATAGTGCCAATTCTCAGAATGCCCTTGACGTTTCAGTTTTGGCAGGTGGTTTAGGATTCCTAAGGGACATGTAGAATTGGCAATCAGTTAGTTACATTTGGGCCCTTTCCCACTAGCTAACGCATGCACTAATCTGGTTTTGGATTAAGCAGCATGATGGCAGGAAGTTGCATTTCTGTGCAAATCAGCAGCATTAATAGTAATTAACTCTATGGGAAATCGGTTGTGTCATGCAATTAAAGAGAAGCTTTAAACAAGAATTGAACTTCATCCCAATCAGTAGCTGATACCCCCTTTCCCATGAACAATCTTTTCCTTTTCACAAAGAGTTCATCAGGGGGCTCTGTATGGTTGATATTGTGGTGAAACCCCTCCCACAGTGTGATGTCAGGACCATGGTTCTGACATCACACTGTGGGAGCCTTGTTGCATTGTGGGAAATAACAGCGGTTTCCAGCTGTTTCCAACTGCCATAAAAGCAAGCAGCATCTCCTTCCACTGACATCACCTGCCAGCAGTAAAAATGTCACCATGTGATAAATGTCAGAATATAAATCAGGAATAGGAGATTTTACAATGGGCAAACACTGGCTATATCATTTATACATAATTATTGTAAAAATGAAGCACTTTTTTATTACATTATTTTCATTGGCGTTCCTCTTTAAATGTTCCCGGAGGCATTACATTGTAATGCGCGGGAACACTTTATCTGATGTGAACGGCAACATGAAAGTCAATAGACTTTCATACTACCTTGCGTATCGCACCCTATGTGTGGTGCATCACAATGGACGGCACCGCACATAAGTGTTAAAAAAAATCTAAAGGAAATTTAACAGACATATACTTGAGACTGAAAGATTTAGCTTTTATCGATATTGAGCATTATCTAGTCACCTTACCCACTGCAGATGAGCACAACTCACCAACTTAGCCTGGAGGTGCTTAATATCTCAGCTACACAGATAAATGTGAAAGGTGAACCAACCTCAAACTATAAACACAGACCTAATAGACTGTGAAAGCTTGTAGAGCAATTTTGGATGACAAGCAATGGTCAAAAACATACTTGAGTATTAAAAGATCCTCTAGTGAAGTGATGATTAGAGAGGCTTCTATTAAACTTATGGTAAGCTGGTACCTTGAAATGTTAAACATGATCTACCTTGATTATTCTCCTGATTGGGGTAGGGGAGGGGAGGTAAGGCATATTGCTCCTTATCTTTTGGAATTGTAAGTATTTTGGTTGGAGGTGTAGAGTATATTTAAGCAGGTGAATAAACAGCAGGGTTTATTAATGGCAGCACATGATGTGATCTCAAAGACGTTTAGAATACTATATTTTTCATTGATTAATGCTGGCAAATAGTTAATTGCCCAATCTACACACATACCAGTTTAAGAGTAAAGTGGAGCAGATAGATTATCTTGCTCATTTTATCACAGACACCATGGGCCCGATCCTGACAGTAGAAATCTGGCAGAGAGTGATGAGGCTAGAAGAGGTCAGTGGCGGTGAAGCGGGTGGTTTCTGGGCATGACGCTCACCGCCTTGCGCCCCATAGCAGCAATATAATGCTGCGCGGGGAACATAAGGGTAATTCGGGGCCCCAGCGGTTGCCGGAACCCAAATGAAATCTCCCTCCAAGTTGCGACAACTCAAATGGGGAAGAGTATGTAACGCCGCCAAGGAGTTTTGCGGCAACAGGAAGAGCCGTTAATCGTCTCTCCCAGCACCCAACTCACCGGAAACACGTACCTATGTATACAGTGGTGGGTGTCCAGCATTAGAGTGTTCCCGGGCAATATGTGACATGATGAGATAAACAAGTACAGTACAAAACATATTACCGGTAATAACCAGCCTGTTCTACTTGCTTTATTTTGTTGCCTAAAAGAGTTAATTTTTAGACATGGAAGTGACAGCTTCTGTTTTGTCGGTGCCTTATATAGTAAACCTCACTGATAAGCTAATTACAGTCATAACATTTTTGTTGGCAAAATATAACTTCTGAAGACGGGGAGAGGTAGGACAAGGTAGTAGGAGGATACTTAAAAAAGTCATTTTATGAGTAGGAGGATAAATATAATTGTTTATCTTATCAGTTTATTTTCACCTTGGGTTCACTTTAACCACTTCCATACCAGCAGTCTCTGAACATTGTATTGAGTGCCCTATTTACAGGTGAAACCACAGCAAACACAAGTGGAACATCAAATCAAATGACTAAGTAAGACCACAAAATCCCAATAAACAACATAATCCCCAATATCTAACTAATTAGAAATCTGTACAATATTTACAAATATGGAACAAAGTGCAATACAAGATTGTCAGGAAAACGGAAAGTCAATAAAAATAGCAGGACTGGCATATAGGCTCCAATCCAGTCTCCAAAACCATAGGCAAATGCAGGGGGGGATTACAGCTGCCCAGAATCCCCCCTTAGAATAGGGCTGGTGCAGTGTCTGGAGACAGGCACAAGTTGAGGCACCAGAATGTGTATCCTGCAGCCCACAGCACTGTGCTGCTGCCTGCACTATGTGGTGCTCTGCCCCCTTTCTTTCCCTGCTACAGCTGACTTTGGATGGAGCAGCAGCGTGTAGCAGGAGCCTGGTAAAATAAGGCTGGAGTAGCAGGAGCATGGTAAAATAAGGCTGGAGTAGCAGGAGCCTGGTAAAATAAGGCTGGAGTAGCAGGAGCCTGGTAAAATAAGGCTGGAGTAGCAGGAACCTGGTAAAATAAGGCTGGAGCAGCAGGAGCCTGGTAAAATAAGGCTGGAGTAGCAGGAGCCGGGTAAAATAAGCCTGGAGTAGCAGGAGCCTGGTAAAATAAGGCTGGAGTAGCAGGAGCCTGGTAAAATAAGGCTGGAGTAGCAGGAGCCTGGTAAAATAAGGCTGGAGTAACAGGAGCATGGTAAAATAAGGGTGGAGTAGCAGGAGCCTAGTAAAATAAGGCTGGAGTAGCAGGAGCCTGGTAAAATAAGGCTGGAGTAGCAGGAGCCTGGTAAAATAAGGCTGGAGTAGCAGGAGCATAGTAAAATAAGGCTGGAGTAGCAGGAGCATGGTAAAATAAGGATGGAGTAGCAGGGGTGTGAAAAAATAAGGCTGAAGTAACAGAAGCAAGGTAGAATAAGGCTGGAGTAACAGGAGCCTGGTAAAATAAGGCTGGAGTAGCAGGAGCCCGGAAAAATAAGGCTGGAGTAGCAGGAGTCTGGTAAAATGAGGCAGGAGTAACAGGATCAAGGTAAAATAAGGCTGGAGTAGCAGGAGTCTGGTAAAATGAGGCAGGAGTAACAGGATCAAGGTAAAATAAGGCTGGAGTAGCAGGAGCCTAGTAGAATAAGGCTGGAGTAGCAGGAGTGTGGTAAGATAAGGCTGGAGTAGCAGGAGCCTGGTAAAATAAGGCTGGAGCAGCAGGAGCCTGGTAAAATAAGGCTGGAGTAGCAGGAGCCGGGTAAAATAAGGCTGGAGCAGCAGGAGCCTGGTAAAATAAGGCTGGAGTAGCAGGAGCCGGTTAAATAAGGCTGGAGTAGCAGGAGCATGGTAAAATAAGGATGGAGTAGCAGGGGTGTGAAAAAAAAGGCTGGAGTAGCAGGAGCCTGGTAGAATAAGGCTGGAGTAGCAGGAGTGTGGTAAAATAAGGCTGGAGCAGCAGGAGCATGGTAAAATAAGACTGGAGTAGCAGGAGCCTGGTAAAATAAGGCTGGAATAGCAGGAGCCTGGTAAAATAAGGCTGGAGCAGCAGGAGCCTGGTAAAATAAGGCTGGAGTAGCAGGAGCTGGGTAAAATAAAGCTGGAGTAGCATGAGCCTGGTAAAATAAGGCTGGAGTAGCAGGAGCATGGTAAAATAAGACTGGAGTAGCAGGGGTGTGAAAAAATAAGACTGGAGTAGCAGGAGCCTGGTAGAATAAGGCTGGAGTAGCAGGCGTATGGTAAAATAAGGCTGGAGTAGCAGGAGCATGGTAAAATAAGACTGGAGTAGCAGGAGCCTGGTAAAAATAAGGCTGGAGAAACAGGAGCATGGTAAAATAAGGCTGGAGTAGCAGGAGCCTGGTAAAATAAGGCTGGAGAGGCAGGAGCCTGGTAAAATAAGACCGGAGTAGCAGGAGCATGGTAAAAATAAGGCTGGAGTAACAGGAGCATGGTAAAAATAAGGCTGGAGTAACAGGAGCATGGTAAAATAAGGCTGGAGTAGCAGGAGCTGGGTAAAATAAAGCTGGAGTAGCAGGAGCCTGGTAAAATAAGGCTGGAGTAGCAGGAGCATGGTAAAATAAGACTGGAGTAGCAGGGGTGTGAAAAAATAAGACTGGTGTAGCAGGAGCCTGGTAGAATAAGGCTGGAGTAGCAGGCGTATGGTAAAATAAGACTGGAGTAGCAGGAGCCTGGTAAAAATAAGGCTGGAGTAACAGGAGCATGGTAAAATAAGGCTGGAGTAGCAGGAGCCTGGTAAAATAAGGCTGGAGTAGCAGGAGCCTGGTAAAATAAGGCTGGAGTAGCAGGAGCATGGTAAAAATAAGGTTAGAGTAACAGGAGCATGGTAAAATAAGGCTAGAGTAGCAGGAGCCGGGTAAAATAAGGCTGGAGTAGCAGGAGCCTGGTAAAATAAGGCTGGAGTAGCAAAAGCCTGGTAAAATAAGGCTGGAGTAGCAGGAGTCTGGTAAAATGAGGCTGAAGTAACAGAAGCAAGGTAAAATAAGGCTGGAGTAGCAGGAGCCTGGTAAAATAAGGCTGGAGTAGCAGGAGCCTGGTAAAATAAGGCTGGAGTAGCAGGAGCCGGGTAAAATAAGCCTGGAGCAGCAGGAGCCTGGTAAAATAAGGATGGAGTAGCAGGATCCTGGTAAAATAAGGCTGGAGTAGCAGGAGCCAGGTAAAATAAGGCTGGAGTAGCAGGAGCGTGGTAAAATAAGGCTGGAGTAGCAAGAGCCTGGTAAAATAATGATGGAGTAGCAGGAGCCTGCCTGGTAAAATAAGGATGGTGTAGCAGGAGCCTGGTAAAATAAGGCTGGAGTAACAGGAGCATGGTAAAATAAGGCTGGAGTAGCAGGATCTTCGTAAAATAAGGCTGGAGTAGCAGGAGCCTGGTAAAATAAGGCTGGAGTAGCAAGAGCCTGGTAAAATAAGGTTGGAGTAGCAGGAGCCTGGTAAAATAAGGGTGGAGTAGCAGGAGCATGGTAAAATAAGGCTGGAGTAGCAGGAGCCTGGTAAAATAAGGGTGGAGTAGCAGGAGCATGGTAAAATAAGGCTGGAGTAGCAGGAGCCTGGTAAAATATGGCTGGAGTAGCAGGAGCCTTTGTAAAATAAGACCGGAGTAGCAGGAGCCTGGTGAAGTTAGAGTGGCAGGAGTCTGGTGAAGCAAGGTTGGAGCGGCATAAACAAGGTGAGGCTGAAGTAGCAGGATGAGGAGTCTGGTAAAATGAGGCTGAAGCAGCAGGGGTCTAGCAAGGTGAGGCTGAATTTGTAGGAACCTGGTGACGCAAGGCTAAAGCAGCAGAAGACAAGTGAAAGAAAGATGAAGAATCAGGAGTGCGGTAAGGTAGCAAGTTAAAGTGTGGTAGTGTTCCCCAGAATAAAAAATAAATATGATATATTGCATACCTAAAAGACCAATCAGCAAATTGTGCATATGAGCTAAGTGGGGTGCAGACCAATATTGTATGTGTATGGCGTACACAAGATCAACCATAAATAAGTAATTTAGTTGCACACCAATTTGAAGTTTAAAGGCATATATGCCACTTGTATCAAACAAATGAACACATCATGACTACATACAATACATCAGTCAGTGGCGTAGCAATAGGGGATGCAGAGGTTGCAACCACACCGAGGGGGGGGGGGGGGGGACCACTAGGGGCCCTCCCTCAACTACAATATTAGCTCTTCAAAGGTGCTATGTTGGTAATCACTTCTATATATGCTTTGAATAGTGGTAATCATTAATATATGTAGGTAGAAAAAAAACAAAGTCTTGTAAAAGTAATACCTTTTAATGGCTAACTGATAAAGTTAAATAATGCAAGCTTTCTGGGATCTAGTCCCCTTCTTCAGGCACATTTCCAGATCATTAACAAACTGTTCACCTCCTTTGCTTACACCTCTCACACTGGGGATGTCTTTAGCAAGTTTTGTTGCATTGTATGAATTGTTATGTATATAATGCATTGGGGGCCCAATGTAAGACTTTCACTGGGGCCCAAAGCTCCTTAGCTATGCCACGGACTGACATCAATACACATACATAAGTAACAGTTTGATGAAAAACGAATGTAACAACATGAGAGTGTATGCAATGTAACAACAAAGATGGTGACAGTGCAGCCATTCAGATCCAAAAAGATACAAGTTAATTTAATTGTAAAGTCCTGAATAGCCGATGAGCAGAATGCAGATATGGCTATTATGGCCATATTTGCATCCTGCTCACCTGCTAAAGTTGGAATCACTCCTGAGAAGCTGCAATGTTGTACAAATAAAGTCAACAAAAATGCAAAGTACAGAGATGACGCATGATTATGAAAAAGAGTTTATAAGACCAGACACAGAACATTTATATTGTGCATTTCTCCAGGGGGACTGAAAGCACCAGAGCTGCAGCCACGAGGGGGCGCTCAGTAAGCAGTAGCAGTCATATGGAGTCTTGCCCAAGGTTTCCTTACTGAATACGGGATGGCTTACAGAACAGGAAGAGCCAATATGTGGATCCATCCTGGCCTCCTGTGTCAAAGGCCGATCCCTCAATCAGTACACTATCCAGCCACTGCTATCCTGCACAGAAAGTGCACCAATTGTACACAGAAACCTGCAGTTACCAACCCAGAAGTGAATGCTAAATGAGAGGCCACCAACATTTCCGGGTGAAGTACCCCTTTGTCAACGCTATCTACCACTGTGAGCACAAGCTTTAAATACTCCTAGAGTGTCCTAGGGTAATTGGGCAAGCTCCCCCGCATCAAGCGGCAGCGTTTGTGACAGTGTGTCTGCTATGTCACTTCCGGGTAAGCCCCTATGACTGCAGATGCACGCCAACCACTTGCAGACATTGCCAACCAATACTAATTATGGGGAGTGGCTACTTCCCGAATGGTATAAATTGGACCACACTTAAAGAGAACCTGTACTGAGTACAATTATTTAAAATAAACGCATGAGGTAACTTCAAATGAACATTAAATAGTTACCTTGCCATCAGTTCCTCTCAGAAGCTCACCATTTTCTTCTAACAATGATCCCTTCCGGTTCTGACAACATTTTGTCAGAACTGAAATATATCAGTTGCTGTCAGTTATATATCAGTTGCTGTCAGTTATAGCTGAGTGGACAACTGATGTGCCCGGTAATGTTCATGTTTCCCTATTGCTCAAGTGGGCGATGTTACAGTTTGTGCTGACCAGGAAGCTGTTAGGGGTAATGGCCATTTTTAAAATGGAGGACGGAGAATTCCCTTGATCACATTGGACAAACAGGACTCGGGAGAGGAGACAGAGTTTGAGGAGTAGACTACATGGGAGGTAAGTATGACTTGTTTATGTTTATTTTGACTTTTAATTTTCAGTTCAGGTTTTCTTTAAAGCGAACCTAAACTCAGAACTTCCTCTCTGCTCTAAAATATAAGCAACAACATAATGAATTTTAGCCCCCCTGGCGGTCTGATTCTTTCCGAATTTTAGAGTCTAAAAGCAGTGCAATTTTTTTTTGCAAGCTTTTAGACCCTAAAACCGGGGGAAAAAAATCACACCGCACAGAGATTTGCAGCAGCCCCAGCACTTACTCACCTCCCTGGGATCCAGCGCTGCAGTTCTCCCTCTGTCCTGCGGGTGGCATAGTAACCCTGTAGTGCAGTGTTTCTCAAACCTGTCCTCGTGATTCCCCAATGGTGCATGTTTTGCAGGCAACCTCACCTACAGGGACAGATCTGGAGGGGCAGGCGGGTCTCTTGCCCCAGGCGCAGTTTGTTGAATTCTTAAAAAGGTGGCAAAATTTGGATGGGGAAATAAACACTTGACAGTTGGCAGCATTGATAGGCAGGCGAGGGAGCGTGATGCGTCTGCGCGTCTGGCTTATGTGTCGTCTCTCAACGCCAAACGCAGCCGTACAAGTGTCGAGTTACTGACATTACCCCACCTGAGCATAGGTGAGTCACCTATGCTCAGGTGGGGTAATTAGTGTCTCAGCTAGGTGGATTCCATGTAGCTGAGACACTAATTAGCCCACCTGTGCATAGTGGAGAATGCCTGCAATACATGCCCCGTTGAGGAGTCACAAGGAAAGGTTTGAGAAACACTGCTGTAGTGAGATCGCCATCTGTCATCATGACGACGAACTGCGATTTTACCAGAGGGATGCAGAGACTCCGAAGACAGGAAGGAGAATGGCTGCTGGCATCTGGGTCCCAGGGGAGGTGAGTTAAAATGCCCACTGCATGCTATGCTCTGCACAAGCCTCCCAGCAGCTACCACGAGTCATGCTTGGGGTTACCACTCCTGGCTTTTTTCCACCCCGAGCTTGACTCGTGATAACTGCCAAAACATTTCTTTAATATCACTTCTAAAACTCCTAAAATAAACCTGCAGTGTTTACTTTCTGGACATTCCTGCAGCACAGAAAGGTTACCCTTCAGGATAGTTACACACCAGGACGTTGCGTTTAGGGGACGTTATAGGGCACATAACGTGCCCCTAACGCAATGCCTGGTGCTCTCTGGTGTGGACGTCGGAGTGAGCCGCGTTGTGCAGCTCACTCTGGCGTCCGTGATGCCGCGATGCGTACTCTTGGACGCATGCGGCATCACGTGGTCCCGCCCGGCCAATCACCGCACAGAGCGGCCGCTCCAGGAAGTAAACACTGCACGTCACTGAGTGCAGTGAATATTATCCACTTTGTCCTCCTTGACGTATAAAAACGTCAAGGAGGACAGGCGTGCTCCCGCGGCCAATCGCCAAATAAAATATTGTCGCGATACATTGTGATAGGGACATAATTTAAACAGTGAAATAACCGTGACAAATGGGCAATTACAATACGTGGGTTTTAATTATGGAGGCATGTATTATTTTAAAACTATAATGGCCGAAAGCTGACAAATAATGAATGTTTTCTTTTTTTTCTTATTCTTACTGTTAAAATGCATTTACAGTAAGGTAGCTCTTAGCAAAATGTACCCCCCAAAGAAAGCCTAATTGGTGGCGAAAAAAACAAGATATAGATCAGTTCATTGTGATAAGTAGTGATAAAGTTATAGGCTGATGAATGGGAGGTGAACATTGCTCGGATGCATAAAGTGAAAACGACTGAGAGCTTAAAGAGAATCTGTATTGTTAAAATCGCACAAAAGTAAACATACCAGTGCGCTAGGGGACATCTCCTATTACCCTCTGTCACAATTTCGCCGCTCCTCGCCGCATTAAAAGTGCTTAAAAACAGTTTTAAAAAGTTTGTTTATAAACAAACAAAATGGCCACCAAAACAGGAAGTAGGTTGATGTACAGTATGTCCACACATAGAAAATACATTCATACACAAGCAGGCTGTATACACCCTTCCTTTTGAATCTCAAGAGATCATTTGTGTGTTTCTTTCCCCCTGCAGCTATCTTCCACTGAAGTGTCAGGCTGTTTCTTCCTGCAGAGTGCAGACAGCTCTGCCTGTATGTAATTCCTCAGTATGTGAAAGCCCAGCCAGCTCAGAGGAGGATTTATCCAGCTTGTAAAAGATAAGAGAGAAGCTGCCCTAATCTAAATAATACACAGGCAGTGTGCAGAGAGGGGCCTGGAGGGGGGAGATGCATCACAGAACCACAACACTGAAGAACTTGGCAGCCTTCCAGACACAGGCTGACAAGTCTGACAAGAGAGAGATAAGTTGATTTATTACAGAGATGGTGATAGTAGAACCTGCTGCAGTAAGCCAGAACACATTAGAATAGCTTTTGAAACTTGTAGGATGATAAAAAACAGGATGCAATTTTTGTTACGGAGTCTCTTTAAGTGGTTAATTAGCCATGTGCCCGGCCGCTCTCCCCTCCTCCCCAATATGACTGAGCATGTGCAAACAGTCTAACGCGGCTTAGCCGCGTAGAACGCACAGCATGCAGCACTTTGCTGCGTTACAATGTAACGCAATGTGGGCAGTGTGAACAGCCCACTTGTGTTACATTGCTGTGCTTGGGGGAGCGTTACATGCTGCACTAACGTGCACCTGTAACATCCCTGTGTGCAAGAAGCCTCAGTGTTTACATATTTATCACTAAACAATGGCACACCACATCACAGCTGACAGCTCTCTTTTACACTTGCTGATTACTTGTTGATAACAGCTAATTACATTTGCTGATCTCTCTAAACACTCACATAGTAAATTTCTGAGCAACTCTATACTGTAGGCGACCAACCAACCAATCGACCGTCCAATTTGATTATTATAATCGAATTGGATGAAAATAGGTGCTGCCAAGTGCATGCCCGACCGACAAAGCGACCAATTTCGGGACAGAAATTGGCCGCACTGTCGATCGCGCATGTTGGAAAATGTCGGACCAAGGTTGGTTGGTCGGGTGCGCTGCGGTACGGCGGCCGAACTGCGAACGAGTGACGAGACGATGGACCCTCGCCACTGCTATGCAGTGTGTAGTGCATTTATACATTACCTGTCCGGTGTCAGCCTCCACGCGGTTTCCGTCCATCTCCAGGTTCCGCATACACGCTGGCGGCGCTCTGACGTCACGAAGGCGCATAGCGGTTGATGTCAGAGGCTATGCACCACTAGCGTGTATGCGACCCGGCGAGATGGACGGATGGACCCAACGAACTGCTACAGGACAGGTAATGTATAAATGCACTACACTACATACATTTATACCTTTTGGGGTCAGGGGCGGACAGCGGAGGCTCATCTGATTCCCTGATGATTTCATGCTGAAATCGGATGGGAATCGGCCTGTAGTGTATGGGTAGATTCGATTAGAGACAAATTTATCTCTAATCAGATTCGATTAGAGATAAATTTGTCTCTTGGTCGAATCTGCCCATACTCGTTCTAATGTATGGGCACCTTTAGCGGGTAATTGCCGCCAATCGCCAAAGCGCTATGTAAACCTGTGGCAGTGATCTCTCAGCAGGTGTTTCGCGATTAGCGGCAATCGCAAAATATGTTCCTTGCGGCATTTTGCCGCGATTCAGGAGCGATCACAATACAGTGCTTATTAAAGCACTGATCACGATCGCTCTGTATCGCGAGAGAGTACAGTGATTTTACCGCACTAATCGCGATAAAATCACTCATGCAAAATTGTAGCGCTAGCTACATTTAAGTGTGAATGGGCCCTCAGTGTTTTCTGTGTCTGCTGTGCAAGAGTTTAGGTCGTCTTTAAAGGACCACTCCAGCGAAAAAAAAAAGCAAGCCATTAAAATCTGACAGGACCAACAGGTTTTGGATTAGTCCATCTCCTCATGGGGGATTTTCAGGGTTTTCTTTGTTTTCAAAAGCATTCCCTGAACGGCAGTTTAACTTCCAAAATAGTAAGATACCAGTGGGCCTCCCTACTCTACTACACTATTTAATAATTTAGACTTAGCAACTGCTGTTAAAGAAATGCTTTTGAAAACAAGGAAAAACTTGAGACTCCCTGATGAGGAAATGGACTAGTCCAAAACCTGTTGGTTGTGTCAGATTTTAACTGCTTACTTTTTTAGCTGGAGTGGTCCTTTAAAGGGAACCTGAAGCAAAGGGGATATTGAAGCAGTTGCCAGGCACCCTTCTGATCTTTTTGGCTGCAGTAGTGTCTGAATCACACACACAAAACAAGCATGCAGCTAATCTAGTTATATTGTTGTCAGAAACATCTAATATGCATGCTTGTTCAGGATCTATGGCTAAAAGTATTAGAAGCAGTGGATCATCAGGAATGCCATGCAGCTGGTACTGTTTAATAGGAAATAAATATGACAGCTTCTATATACCTCTTATTTCAGGTTACATGAAAATGCACATAAGTGGGCAAACATTTTAACAAAGTCCATAGCACCCGGCTAGTGCGGACATGATGTGGCTCAGTGAGCTCCACTTCAACAGGTAACTCAGGGTAGCCCGCATTTTCATTATTCTCACACAACTAAAAGAGGGATATTCAAAAAAGAAAAGTAGGAGTATAAAAACACAGTACAATGCACACTAGCAGTATTTAAGGCCTCTTTTCCACTAACTATTGAGCTGTGTGCTCAGCAAGCAGTTACCAGGCAGCAGTAAGCAGTTATCATGCAGCAACAAGCAGTTACTAGGCAGCAGTGAGCAGTTGTGAGAGTTTGAGAGGCATTTCACTGCCTAACAACAGTTTGTGGAAAAGAGGCCTAAAGTTTGCTCGCACAGTGGATGGGTAGGAAGCCTTGACAAAGGGGTACTTCATCCCAAAGCATTGGTGGCATCTCATTTAGCTTGCACCTCTCGGCTGGTAACTGCAGCTATCTGATCACGAGTGGTGCACTTTCTGTGTACTTTCTTTTATAATCATGAGTGATCTCAGTACATTTCTTTTTTGTTGACTTGTCTCATTTCATATGTACAACACTGCAGCAGCTCGAGAGTGACTTCAGCTTTACAGGGAGTGCAGAATTATTAGGCAAATGAGTATTTTGACCACATCATCCTCTTTATACATGTTGTCTTACTCCAAGCTGTATAGGCTCGAAAACCTACTACCAATTAAGCATATTAGGTGATGTGCATCTCTGTAATGAGAAGGGGTGTGGTCTAATGACATCAACACCCTATATCAGGTGCAAAAAGTGGGATCAGCACATCACCAGGCCGCCTGCGAATGGCCTCCGATCAGAGATGCGCTGAGCCCCCCCCCCCAGAGACTGCAAACGCACCTTGAACCCAAACAGAGGCTCTGCATATACACCAAAAGCAAAGCTGTTAAGTGGGAGCGGCTGACCAAAAATGAATTAAATTGCTTGCATGTAACTTGTTAAGTACTCGTCCCTCCCACTGCGAAGAAGTCAATCCTCCATGGGAGGGGACCTAACACTAACTAAATCCTACCTATGCATATGCATAGCCTGGGCGCGCTACCAAGTAAAATTTAAATATGCGCAAAAAGTGGGATCAGCGCATCACCAGGCCGTCTCCGAATTTGGGTTCAAGGTGCGTTTGCAGTCTCTGGGGGGGCTCAACGCATCTCTGATCGGAGGCCATTCGGAGGCGGCTTGGTGATGCGCTGATCCCACTTTTTGCGCATATTTCAATTTTACTTGGTAGCGCGCCCAGGCTATGCATATGCATAGGTAGGATTTAGTTAGTGTTAGGTCCCCTCCCATGGAGGATTGACTTCTTCGCAGTGGGAGGGACGAGTACTTAACAAGTTACATGCAAGCTGTTACAGGAAACCAACATCCTCCAGTGGTAGACAGGTCATGTGTATGCTCAGTGTGTATTTTATCCCATAAGTGGGGCTTGCACTCTTTTGCAGGTAGGCACTCATCTGTTTTTAAGTAGCGCTGTTCATTTCCTTGCTACACCCTATATTAGGTGTGCATAATTATTAGGCAACTTCCTTTCCTTTGGCAAAATGGGTCAAAAGAAGGACTTGACAGGCTCAGAAAAGTCAAAAATAGTGAGATATCTTGCAAAGGGATGCAGCACTCTTAAAATTGCAAAGCTTCTGAAGCGTGATCATCGAACAATCAAGCGTTTCATTCAAAATAGTCAACAGGGTCGCAAGAAGCGTGTGGAAAAACCAAGGCGCAAAATAACTGCCCATGAACTGAGAAAAGTCAAGCGTGCAGCTGCCAAGATGCCACTTGCCATCAGTTTGGCCATATTTCAGAGCTGCAACATCACTGGAGTGTCCAAAAGCACAAGGTGTGCAATACTCAGAGACATGGCCAAGGTAAGAAAGGCTGAAAGACGACCACCACTGAACAAGACACACAAGCTGAAACATTAAGACTGGGCCAAGAAATATCTCAAGACTGATTTTTCTAAGGTTTTATGGACTGATGAAATGAGAGTGAGTCTTGATAGGCCAGATGGATGGGCCCGTGGCTGGATTGGTAAGGGGAGAGAGCTCCAGTCCAACTCAGACGCCAGCAAGGTGGAGGTGGAGTACTAGTTTGGGCTGGTATCATCAAAGATGAGCTTGTAGGGCCTTTTCGGGTTGAGGATGGAGTCAAGCTCAACTCCCAGTCCTACTGCCAGTTTCTGGAAAACACCTTCTTCAAGCAGTGATACAGGAAGAAGTCTGCATCCTTCAAGAAAAACATGATTTTCATGCAGGACAATGCTCTATTATTATTATTATTATTATTTATTGTATTTATAAAGCGCCAACATATTACGCGTCCAAGTACTCCACAGTGTGGCTGGCAAGAAAGGGCATACAGGAAGAAAAACTAATGACATGGCCTCCTTGTTCACCTGATCTGAACCCCATTGAGAACCTGTGGTCCATCATAAAATGTGAGATTTACAAGGAGGGAAAACAGTACACCTCTCTGAACAGTGTCTGGGAGGCTGTGGTTGCTGCTGCACGCAATGTTGATGGTGAACAAATCAAAACACTGACAGAATCCATGGATGACAGGCTTTTGAGTGTCCTTGCAAAGAAAGGTGGCTATGTTGGTCACTGATTTGTTTTTGTTTTGTTTTTGAATGTCAGAAATGTATATTTGTGAATGTTGAGATGTTATATTGGTTTCACTGGTAAAAATAAATAATTGAAATGGATATATATATATTAGTTTTTTGTTACGTTGCCTAATAATTATGCACAGTAATAGTCACCTGCACACACAGATATCCCCCTGAAATAGATACAACTAAAAACAAACTAAACGCTGCACAGAGAATTTTAATGTGTGCATTAAACACCAAGTGAACACCTGACACAACTGGCTGAGCAAATTTGGCCTTATTGGCTATTCATGAGGCAATGCTCATGCAAATATGCATTTGCTTTCGCATGCCAACTAATGCAGGGTCCATTGAACCAATGCCGCAAAGCGGTTTGCCCTGCGGGAATTAGTTCATGCTATACAGCACTATCCAGGAGCGCCTCGGGGAGGCTTCCCAATGCCCCCATACAACCGGGGGACCGCGGGGTCCCAGGCGCTCTCACTGCCTGGGAACCACAGCAGCACCCCGGAGGGGGGAGGCTGGGTGGCGCAGGCGGCCCCCCCAAGCGTGGCCAGCGCCGGGGAGAGCCATCCGCACCTTTCACCTCCCAATATTTAAAAACAGGCACTTCTTCTGAGGGCAGGTAGTGAGTGGCTTGTTTTAGGAGGTGAGAGCCCTGGAGCAGGCTATTTGCGCCTGTCCGCCCCTTATGTGTCGCGCCCAGGTTATGCGCATATAGCAGAACGCAATGGACGTTGAGGTAAGTGCCTGTTTTTAATCCTGGGAGGTGTGTGCGGGCGGCTCTTCCCGGCGCTGGCCACGCTGGGGAGATCGCCTGCACCCCCTGGCCTCCACCTCCGGGGTGCCGCTGTGTGGGTTCCAGGCGGTGAGAGTGCCTGGGACCCCCGCGGCCCCCCGGTTGTATGGGGGCAATGGGAAGCCTCCTCGTGGCGCCCCTGGATAGTGCTGTATAGCATGAACTAATTCCCGCAGGGCGATTGTTTTGCGGTTTTTGGTTTTGACCCTGCATATTTAGGCATGCGAAAGCAAATGCTTATTTGCATGAGCAATGTCTCGTGATTAGCCAATAGGCCAAATTTGCAAAGCCAGATTTGTCAGGTTCACTTGGTTGATGCACACATGCTTTTTCTCTGATTATAGTTAGCATTGCATTTCTTTCTTCTGAGGGCAGGTAGTGAGTGGCTTGTTTTAGGAGGTGAGAGCCCTGGAGCAGGCTATTTGCGCCTGTCCGCCCCTTATGTGTCGCGCCCAGGTTATGCGCATATAGCAGAACGCAATGGACGTTGAGGTAAGTGCCTGTTTTTAATCCTGGGAGGTGTGTGCGGGCGGCTCTTCCCGGCGCTGGCCACGCTGGGGAGATCGCCTGCACCCCCTGGCCTCCACCTCCGGGGTGCCGCTGTGTGGGTTCCAGGCGGTGAGAGTGCCTGGGACCCCCGCGGCCCCCCGGTTGTATGGGGGCAATGGGAAGCCTCCTCGTGGCGCCCCTGGATAGTGCTGTATAGCATGAACTAATTCCCGCAGGGCGATTGTTTTGCGGTTTTTGGTTTTGACCCTGCATATTTAGGCATGCGAAAGCAAATGCTTATTTGCATGAGCAATGTCTCGTGATTAGCCAATAGGCCAAATTTGCAAAGCCAGATTTGTCAGGTTCACTTGGTTGATGCACACATGCTTTTTCTCTGATTATAGTTAGCATTGCATTTCTTTCTTCTGAGGGCAGGTAGTGAGTGGCTTGTTTTAGGAGGTGAGAGCCCTGGAGCAGGCTATTTGCGCCTGTCCGCCCCTTATGTGTCGCGCCCAGGTTATGCGCATATAGCAGAACGCAATGGACGTTGAGGTAAGTGCCTGTTTTTAATCCTGGGAGGTGTGTGCGGGCGGCTCTTCCCGGCGCTGGCCACGCTGGGGAGATCGCCTGCACCCCCTGGCCTCCACCTCCGGGGTGCCGCTGTGTGGGTTCCAGGCGGTGAGAGTGCCTGGGACCCCCGCGGCCCCCCGGTTGTATGGGGGCAATGGGAAGCCTCCTCGTGGCGCCCCTGGATAGTGCTGTATAACATGAACTAATTCCCGCAGGGCGATTGTTTTGCGGTTTTTGATTTTGACCCTGCATATTTAGGCATGCGAAAGCAAATGCTTATTTGCATGAGCAATGTCTCGTGATTAGCCAATAGGCCAAATTTGCAAAGCCAGATTTGTCAGCTTCACTTGGTTGATGCACACATGCTTTTTCTCTGATTATAGTTAAAAACAAACTAAAAACTACTTTCAAAAATATTCAGCTTTGATATTAATGAGTTTTTTTGGGTTCATTGAGAACATGGTTGTTGTTCAATAATAAAATTATTCCTAAAAAAAATACCACTTGCCTAATAATTCTGCACTCCCTGTATTGGTACTGATAGCCATATTTGCATTAAGTACTCTTGCTAACTTGCTATTCAAGACTAGTGTGCCTGAATTGACTTGTATCTTTTTGGATCTAACTGGCTGCACTGTTACTATTTATCTCTTTGTTGTTACATACAGACACCAATGTTCTTACATTCGTTTTTCACAGGAGCGTTGCAACAAGGATCCTAAAAGATGTGGGGCACCTTGGGGCACCAAGGACAAAGGAAGAGTCATGCTGCGGCAAAGAAAATGGGTGTGGGTGCTGAGCAATGGGTGTGGCCATGACATGGGTGTACCAACTGTAATATAACAGTGCAGCTCAAAAGGGTGCCGAGTTTTTCCCCCAAAACAGTTAGGCAAAGTGACCCTAAAGGTAATTAGACAATGCCCCCTCCCCCAATAATGCAGACTTTTCCCCATGATGTGGTGGACTCAGAAATTTCATGATACTATCATGTCAATGACTAAAATTGAGAAATGCCATAAAGAGTGAAGGCAGTTCTGAAAGCAAGCCTGGTTTTTCATCAAACTGTTACTTGTTTATGTGTATTATTCTAACTCGCTGCATGCAGGCTTTGCATTAAAGTCTATGTCTATAAGAATTAGTAACTTTTCCCAATACAGAATAGGTTTTATTTATTATTTACAAATAAATTATGGATTATTTCAGAAATTCCTGGATGCCATGGTTGCTTTAAGCAAAACTATACTCATACCGGTAGAGCATATACCATTAAAATATAAATACACTTTTGCAAAAGACACAAATGCAGGGTTGGATTCATTATAAGGCACTGTAGGCATGTGCCTATAGGCGCCTCATGAAGAAAAGGCAGCTCACTCCCCTCCCCAAGTGCCTCCCTCCATCCTTCCATGTGCAGAGTTCCAAGCGGAGTGTAAACGTCTCTGCATTCCTCCGACTAGATCTTCATTCAGTTGGGGGCACCTCTAGCTACTTAATACCAAGGATAGCTCTGGTTGACTAATATTAAAGGGCACCTGTAGCTAACTATGATGGGCAAGGGAACTAAGGAAGAAGTGACAGCTGGGCCAGCCAGCATTTTGTGGTGCAGTTGTCAAGTGTTTGTAGGTACATGGAGGGAAAAATCTAAGGTGTGAGGACATCTGTGCCTATAGGCTCCTGTGAGGTAAATCCAGGCCTGCACAAATGTGTAGACGAGTCATGATAATTAAAAACGACTGGCAGGTGTGAATTTCTGTATGGAATTATAATTATTTTTACTATCAAACCAACCTGTTCAGGGAGGTTATTGTACAACAGACAGTATGTTTGCTGCAGAGCCGGGACAAGGTCCTCCAGCACCCAAGGCTGAGACACCAAAGTGCGCCCCTCCATCCCTGCCACCCCAGCCGTCACACACTGATTGCTATTAGATTAAGAGGCACCACAGGGCCCACAACCTCCCCAACACCTTAATATCTAGTTATCTGGCTTGCAGTCACTGCTATGTATCCCCTTTTCTTATTTCTTTCTGCTTCAAACACAATTAGGAATGACAGCTGAATGAATTCTGCGCCCCCTCCTACACTGCGCCCTGAGGCTGGAGCCTCTTCAGCCTATGCCTCGGCCCGGCCCTGGTTTGCTGTTCTACATGCTGTTATTATGAGGTCAGTTTTGAAGTGCGGTGATATTAAGCACAAGTAACCACCTATACGTTCTGCATAAGCTGAGACTTCAGGGTGCTTCTCATGTCTGCATACTCATGTTCTATTATATGCTGTTATTATGGGGTCACCGTGCTGGGGGAAGTCTATTGTACAGTGAGAGCCAGAGCCATAAGGTTCTGCATAAGCTGTGGCTGAGTGCAGAGTGATTCTTCTCTTGAATACTCAGTTTCTATATGCTGTTATTATGGGGTCAGTGTGCTTGGAGGAAGGTCATTTTACAGTGGGAGCCAGAAGTTACACATCTGCCTATAGGTTGTATCTGCCTATAGGTTGTGCAGAAGCTGTGACTGCAGAGTGCTTCTCCTGTCTCTATAGACTCCAGCGAGGGTGTGCGTGCTGGGCTTAGGCCGCGCAGTGCATTGTGGGTGTGCGGGAGCCTGCGGAGGGAGGCGGATGGAGAGCCGGTAAGTGAGAGGGAGGGAGGAGGAGCGGAGGAATCACAGGGGAGGGCGTCCGCCACCGCCGCTTAAAGGGGAACCGTTACATCAGACTATAGATTCGGTGAGTAGAGCTGCGTCATTCTCTCGCCTGGACTCGTGCGTGTCCGGCTACTCAGCCGCCGAGGGGGGAGGAAGCGGTCCGGGCCGCCTTAAGGGCCGGGAGGATTGGCAGCGGCGGGGTTAATGTAAGGTAAACTGGCGACATCTTTCTTTGGCTGGCCCTTGCCGTAGGCCTCATATGCCGGCCGCGTCTGTCTGGCCGACTTGGCGCCTCGCTGCGCCTTTAAGGCCGATGGGGAGGAGGGAGCAGCCCGGGGACTGGGGCCCACAGCTATCCCAAATGCATAGATTGTACGTTACATTGTCTCCATATATGCAGCCTGTGGCCGGCCTGCAGCTTGTGTGTGTGCACAGCTTGCAGCACCCATGGGTGCCTGGTGTGATAGCTTGCAGCTAGCATCCCTGAATCCCAGGTATTCCTGACAAGCACCCCTTCTGTGACGTCCCCTGTATCCTTCCTCATTCTTTCTTCTTGTAACCATTGCAGTGCTAGGGCCATCATAAGCTCACATGTCTGCATCTTCTGCACTTCTTGTGGTTACTGTATTTTTTATGCTAGCACAATAGTGGGCCTCCTCTAAAAAAAAAACTGGCCAAGTATGAAATGGACTGATAAAATCAGGCTCTTCTTTCATCTGCTGCCAGAAAAGCGTTTTTTTTTTCTTCTTGTGAACAGTAGGTGTTGTCAAACAAATGTTGAAAAATTAAAAGTAGTTGAAAATACTATGTTTATCGGGTCATAAGGAGTGCTTCATTCTTTATTAGAGACATGCTTTTAATTTGACTGTATTTTATGCTGCACAGAAATAAATGTGGAAACCTGATTTCCTAACCAGGCGATCAGGTAATATCAACTTTCCTATGCCAGGCTGACTAGGCTGTGTAAAGTTTGTGTTTGGACCCTGCTAAGTTCAGTTCATGTGCAGACTGAACTGTCATATTTTAGGATTGCAAGTCCTTTCACCCTGAATCTGTTGCATTCTGTCTCAATGGACAATATCATTGCATCCCAATGCAATTCTATCTCTATAGTTCTTCATAGGTGCTAGTCTAGTTAACCACTTAAGGACAGGCCAAGTTTTGTGTGATCTGTGCTGCGTGGGCTCTTCAGCCCGCAGTACAGATTGGGTAATAGGCAGGGCAATCAGACTTCTATTCTCCCCCCCCCCCTTTTTTTCCCACTAGGGGGATGTCCTGCTGGGGGGGGTCTGATAGCCGCCGGCTTGCTGTGTTTATCGGGGGGGTCCTCAAAGCCCCCCTCCGCAGCGCTATTCTCCCCTCCCTCTCCTTTCCTTCCTCCCCTCACTGTGGGCGGCACAGGACGGCGATCCGTCCTATCAGACAGCGGCGATCAGAGGCCAGGGATCGCTGATCTCCTTTACGGCGCTGCTGTGACAGCAGCGCCGTGCGACTTAAACACCGGGGATTTCTTCCCCGGGTGTTTACATTTCCCCTGCGAGCCGCGATCGGAGGCTCGCAGGCTGTTCACACAGACTCCCTCCGTGAACTGACATGGAATGGTTTCCATGGAAATACCACTGTGACCAGCCGCCGCCTATCAGGCGTTGGCCGGTCGTTAAGTGGTTAAAGCAGGGCCGGCCTTAGGTTGCCCAGCGCCCTGAGTGAAACCAGATTTTGGTGCCCCCCTTCATCCTCTTCACACACGCAGACAAGCATGCAGACGCACGCACACACAAGTCCATAGGCAATTCACCTGTTCTCCTGAGATATCTTCTAGCAGATGAGTTTATTCTTCGCTTTAAAACACGGTAACTTTTCAGTATTTTACAATTGAAAAAGTACCTAAAAGTTGGTGAGAAAGCGCTATCAAAATTATAGTTTTTTTTTTTTTTTTTCCTTGCTTGCTGGTGCCATTTCAGCCCGCAGGGATTTTTCACCTTATGCATCAGCAATTTTCACCTCCCATTCATTCGCTAATAACTTTATCACTACTTAACACAATTTATTGATCTATATCTTGTTTTTTCCGCCACTAATTAGGCTTTCTTTAGGTGGTACATTTTGCTAAGAATTATTTTTTTATAAATGCATTTTAACAGGATTAATAAGAAAAAAATGGAAAAAAATCATTATTTCTCAGTTTTCGTCCGTTATAGCTTTAAAACAATCCACGCTACCATAATTAAAACCTATGTATTTTATTTGCCCGTTTGTCTCGGTTATGACACCATTTAAATTTTGTCCCTACCACAATGTATGGCGCCAATATTTTATTTGGAAATAAAGGTGCATTTTTTTTCGTTTTGTGTCCATCACTATTTACAAGCTTATAATAAAAAAAAAAATGTTCGTAGTATACCCCCTTCACATGCATATTTAAAAAGTTCAGACCCTTAGGTAACTATTTGTTTTTTGTTTTGGTTTTTCTGTAAAAAAAAATTTTTCCCATTAAAAATTTTATTTGGGTAATATTTTGGTGTGGGAAATAAACAGTTAATTTTAAATGTTATTATATGTGTAAATTTTAATGTAAAATGTATGTAGATGTAGTTTTACTATTTGGCCACCTTGGGCTTGATTCATAAAAGCGTGCTAACAGTTAGCACGCTGGTGAAAAGCCCCTTATCACGCCTAAACTCAGTTTAGGCGTAATAACTATAGCACCAACTGGGTTAGCACCGCAGTGCACAGCTGATCAAAAGTTTTGCGCTAGCAAAGTCTGGTGGGTGCGAAACGTCGCATAGAGTTTAATGGCGCTGCTTTGCGCGCAGGACTTTGCACGCAATCTAAACTTATCACGACTAAACTTTTCACGGCTAAACTGAGTTTAGGTGTGATAAGGGGCTTTTCACCAGCGTGGTGCAATGGTTATCACGCCTAAGTCTTTTAGGCGTGATAACTGGGCTATCACTGCTTTGTGAATCAAGCTCCTTGAGTTTATTTTTTTTCTCATTGTGCTTCTCGATCATTGGAAGCACAAGGAGGACGGGGAAACTTTTTTTTTTTTTTTTTGCATGCAGAAAGACTGAAGCCTCTAGTAAGAGAGCTTCAGTTTTTCTGCTGGGGACACGGATCGGTGATCAGGAACCATGTTCCCGTTCACTGATCCCAGGGGCACTGAAGCGCGGCACCGCAGCAGAGCAGCCGCCTGGACGTGAGGTTCCTGGAGTCTTCACCCCCAGCAGTACCAGGGGGGCGGAGGCGTAGCTACCACTCGCAGCAGCCACAAACAGACCCGGAGCCCACAGCCAGGTAGAAATGCGTCCAGAGCCAGTCCAGACAAGGTAGATGATTGCCCATGCGCCCCCCTGGAAACCAGCGCCCTGAGCAACCGCTCCAGTTGCTCAGGTCAAAGGCCGGCCATGAGTTAAAGTGTATCCGAGATGAACTTTTACACATTGCATAATTGTGTTCCTTTCCTATTGTTTATAAGGTATTCCTCAAGCCAAATACTTTGTTTTAATCCTCTAATTCCCTATAAACTAAACAAGCCTCGCCCACAGGTTTTCAGAGAGCCTTGGCAGTAGCAAGGGCTCATGGGAGCTCAGTCTGGGCAGGAGGAGGGGGAGGTATTACTAGCCAGAGATTTCAGAGGGAGGAGGAGGGGGGATTAGGTTTTTTGGCCAAGATGCAGATAAGCCTGCCTCTGTGTAATGTTTACAAACAACATGGCTGCTGTCATTCTTTCACAGGAAGAAATAATCCTATTCTATTAAAGCTGTTTGCCGCTAGATTTGTTGTGTAAACTATCTAAACTTTAGATAAGATGTATAGACAAGTTACTTGTTGTTGTTAGTTTTTTCATCTTTGATCCGCTTTAAGGGGACCCAGCAGGAAACTTCCATAGGGAAATTCCAGGTAGAAGGTGCTGTGATTAAAGAACTGTTCCCTATGAGGTTTCCTGCTTTGTTCCCTAAACTAGGCTATCACCCATTCACAAAGAGTGCGATCGGTCCTGTCAAGCATAACGCACAGCAAAGTTGCAATTCTATGACAACACATTGTGGGATAGGACCCTTATAGTAATCCTGACATGGAAACCAATATGAAAATTCAAACATTATTTCAATTTAAGAAATCAAGCGTCAAATCTTTGTCTCAACAGAGTTCTGGTTCACAATGAGCTTGCTTGTTTTGTTTGTTTTTTTTTGTTTACAGCTAGCTCCCACATAGATGGAACTTGGACTCTTGAACCCAAGTCTGATTGCAGCCTTGGATTCCTAACCCTAAGGCCTGGGACCTGCTTGCGATTGCAAATGCTCTTTAAAAAAAAAATAAAAAAATGTTGCATGCAGAGTGATTTCAATCTTGGCAAATCGCGATCATTCCTGGCCATTAACTTTCAGCAGTGAAGTGCTTTTGGAATCCCTGGTAAATTGCTGCTGAAAGCGCTGTAGTGGGCCCCAGGTCTTCGGTACTTTCAGCAGCTATTTGTGCTTTCTAGGAATCGCTGGTGATTCCCAAAGTGATTTGCAATTACGCCCCTTGAGAAAGCTGGAAGCCGGCGAAACGTCGAGGAAGCTGCCCGTCTCGCATTGGGACGCCACGCCGTCCCGACCTCCGCTCAGACACCCCAGTGAGGCCCATGCCATCGCCTCCTCCAGCCACATTGCCTCCACAGGAGACGGGGACAAACACTGCCAGCAGCCTGGAACTTCATAGCAACCTTCACCGCTACATGCTGACAAAGGAAACTTTCTAGGTACATGTCCTCTTCACCCCAGAGCACCAGCTTGGTTTGGTGGCCAGCATGCTATGCAGTCGTCACCCAGGAACATGGTGAGATGAACTTTTCCATACATTTGTGATGTCATGGCGAGATGATTTGCCTTTCATATTCCATGCTATGGAGCACATGTGATGATCTGTAGGTACATCCTGGTCAGACATCATCTTGGTGACTGCTATTTGTGATACTTCTGCCTGCCATGCCATGCTTTGAGGGATGAGCTGCTTGCTGCCTAAATGCATGATCTCTGCTATGCCTTGCCTTGAGGGCTGAATTGCTTGTTGATTCCTGCAAAACTGATGTCCAGGCTGGTGCTGACCTTGCTGGACTGTCCCTGCATTTAGTCTCTGCCTTACCTTCCCGATTTATTCTGGAGATGGACATGGCGTATTGATTATACGCAGTTCAACACACCTTGCATTTCTGCTTAGATTAGGGCTAGATGCCGGCGTGTGTCTGGTTGTATGTTTGGTGATCTGAGCAGTGTGGTGTGACGGGGTGGCCATCCCATGTAATTTTTAATATACTTTTTAATACTTTTTGAATAATAAACGTTAATAGTCAACTTGGAAATTGTTTCTTTAGACTTTTGGGTGTGCATGCCCTGCCATTTATTCTTGTCACTGCCACAATTTCGATTAGTATGATTTGCAATTGTATTTCCATGGAAGTGAGTGTGACTGAGTGAAATTGCGGTGCCTGCAGCTTTTTTGCAGTGATTCCATTCAAAAAATACAGGGCCCAAAATCGCATCCCCTGAAACAGCTCTAGAAAGTGCTTGGCAAAATCGCTCTAAAAACACTAGCGTGTTGGAGAGCGATTCTTGGAGGGTTCAAGGCTACTTTCACACAATACATCTTGCTTGCGATACGGTCACAATGCAGCAGTGATGAAAAGTTGCATCGCGTGATAGTATTGTGTCACATACTGTCCATGGAAGTTTGCTTCACTGCATTGTATACGTGCATGATGTTCGGGAAACGCACAGCATGCTGCATTTTATTACAATCAAACTGCTGCACTGCTGATGAGCAAATGTGAATGTACCATTGAAATAGAATTGCTTTGCAGTGCGATTATATTGTCTGTTACGATGGCACTCACCAGCTGCAGTGTGAAAGGAGCCTTACAGTGACAAACAAGGAACATAACCAAGTTCTATCTAGAATTGGGACCGTACAACAGGGCTGTGGAGTCGATACAAAAATCTTCCGACTCCTTAGTTTATGAAACCACCGACTCCGGGTACCTAAAATGGCTCCAACTCCTCATCTCCGACTCCTTCGTCTAATACTTACCAGGGCTGTGGAGTTTGTACAAAAATCATCCACAGTTTATAACATCTCTGACGCCGGGTACCCAAAATTGCTCCAACTCTGACTCCACAACCCTGCGTACAAGGACATGTTAAAGAGACACTGAAGCGAAAAAAAAAATGATATAATGAATTGGTTGTGTACTATGAATAATTACTAGAAGATTAGCAGCAAAGAAAATATTCTCATACTTTTATTTTCAGGTATATAGTGTTTTTTTCTAACATTGCATTCTATAATATGTGCAGATTACACAACACTCAGCATTCAAAATGATTCTTTCAGAGCAGTCTGTGAAGTAATGACATCTCCTCTGGCAGAGGAAAAGTAAATAGTCCAGGAACAGTTGAGATAATAAAAGTCAGATAACAGCCCTCTCCAAGACTAATGCTGGGAATACACGTTTCGTTTTTGCCTTCGTGCCTTCGATTCGTTCAGTAAACGAATCGAGTGTTGAAAACGTATGTGAAAATAGTCATAATCTCATTATAGTTTCGATTAATAGACCCCAAAAACGAACGACTAGTGATCGAACATGTTTGATATTATCTCTCTTTATCCATCTAATCGAGCCATTGGTTGGCTTGATGGCTGTTCAGATCGATTATATGTTCGTTTATGTTAGTCCGTCCCTGTAAAAAGGGATTTTCGTTTCTTTGCAGCCTTCGATTATTGGAAAAACGAAACCATCAGAATCGAAAAGAAAACGAAACCGTGGGTGGTGATATTAACCGTACGTTCGATTATTTCGGGAACGAAAAGGACAAAAGGCACAATCGAAACGAAGGCAAAAACGAAACGTGTATTCCCAGCATAACTTAGTCGGAGAGCTTAATGGCTTGTTTGCATAGAGATAACAACTGGAGTTTCTCAACTCTTCCTGTACTGGAAACTATTAGACTGATGTATCTGATCTTAATGTTTTATTTCTTAGCTGTACTACACATACAAATCATAATATCATAATTTTTTTTTCGCTTCAGTGTCTCTTTAATCTCATCATATTACTGTAGGTACCCTTTAACTAAAAAACAAAACATGATTTTTGTTAAAGCTACCTTATAAGATGCGAAAACTGAGACTGGCTCTTACTATTGGGATCTTAAGGGGTACCTGAAAAGGCATCCTCCTATCCAGACAGATATGAGGTATCCTCATATCCATATTTGCCCCCCTTCCCATAGCCAGATGTGCCCCCAGTTTACGCCGCTCCCCTCTTCATAGCCAGATGTGCTCCCATTAGGCAGCCACCCCCCTCATGGTGAGAAAGTCGTGGAGGGTAGGGTGTATGGATCATGCAGCAGTGATCCTACACTTGCCTGCTGCCCCCCTGCTGTGTCCGTGTCCCCCAGCAATGTTTTCAGTGCTGTAGTACTGGTACCTGTGTGCCTGCAGCTAGTGGAGAGAGCTGCAAGTCAGCATAGCTGGGACATTCCATGGGTATGCTTCCTGTCTGGATCGCTGTGCCACTCAGACCCCCGCACATGCTACCTGCTGCAATATGGTGCCTGCTGTACCAAGCAGATTTTGGAGCAGTGTGGCATGTCAGCACTCTTGCAGGGTTTGGGGATTCTTCCTGTGTAGCAATTGCTGTTTCAAGATGCCACTAGCTGGTCTTATAGATATGAGACAGCGATTGCTACTCATAAAGAATCCTGGTACACTGCACCAGCGCTGACACGCTGCTCAACTCCAGGTTCCACTCACTCAAGGTGAGAAGAACAGCAATCACCTTGTTGCAGTGGGGGTGCGTTGGTCTGAGGGACACGGAGGCACAGCAGTCCAGACAGGAAGCATCCTCAAACAATGCACCAGCGATACTGACTCACCGCTTGCTTCACAAGAAGCAGGCCCACTGGTAGCAGTACTACAGCACACAACTTGTTGATGGGGTTGGAGGTAGTTGGCAAGTGTAGAGTTGCGGCTTCATGATCTGTACACCCCACTGCCCATACACATACACTCCCTGACTTGCATATAAGCCAAGGTGGTAACTTTTCAGCACTTACCAGATACTGGGTTTCCTCTTTTTTTTTTTAATGCTCTACCGGGCATTTACTGCAGCAACTTTCAGTTGAATACAGTGCAGTAAATTTGGGCGCAGCCGGCGGCACCATAGGCCATGATAGGAATTATGGCTATAGCAGCGCATAGTGAATAACTTCTGTGCCGTCAGAAGACGGAGCTGATGTTACTTTTAAAACGCTGTAATTTGGATGTCAGCAATAGCTGGCAGCCAAATGACATTCCCACCATACACGTCGACCTAGAGGGGGAATAGTAATTAACGCCGCTGAGACTTGTGCAGGAGTAGGGTAAGCTGTATATCAGCTGTATCCTGCGCCCAAGTCTCCTGGCGGCGATTTCATACATACACGTTTTCAGTTGCTGTTTGTGTGTGGGCTGTTCTATCTGAGATTCAGGCCTCTTTTTTTTTTTTTTTCCACGAACTGTTGAGCTGTGTGCTCAGCGAGCAGTTGCCAGGCGGCAGCGAGCAGTTATGAGAGTTTGAGAGGCATTTCACTGCCTGTAAACAGTTCATGGAAAAGAGGCCTTAGTCTTCAACAAGTAAAATGCATGCTCAATTGGGTTAAGATCAGATGATGAACTTTGCCATTCAAGAATTTTACACTTTGCTTTAATAAACTCCTGGGTTGCTTTGGCTGTATGTTTTGGGTCCTGTCCATCTGTATAATGACACACCACCCAATTAATTTGAATGCATTTAGCTGGATTTGAGCAGACCGTATGTCTCTGAACACCTCAGAATTCATTTGGCTGCTTCTGTCCTATGTTGCATCATTAACCTCCCTGGCGGGCTATGCCGCGCAGGAGGATTTCTCAGGCCCTGCTGGGCCGATTTGCATAATTTTTTTTTTTTTTTTTTTGCAACACTCAGCACTTTGCTAGCTGCATGTGCACTCTGATTGCCACCGCTCTGCGCCAATTGTCCGCCGCTCGCCGTGCCCCCCCAGACCCCGTGCGCTGCCTGGCCAATTAGTGCCAAGCAGCGCTGAGGGGTAGATCGGGACTCCCAATGACGTCATGCTGCCCGTTGCCGTGGCGACGGGGGAAAAAAAAAAAACAGCTCTGCTGCCCCCTGGCTTTTTTTTTTTTTTTTTTTTTTTTTTTCCCTGTTGCCATCATTCTGGTAGATGCTGATCTTGGTTTCTTCTGTCCAAAGAATGTTGTTGTTGTGCTTGCTTTCTTTCTCATGATGTACCACACTGTAGATTTGGCTACGCGTAATATTGTAGCAATTTCTCGAAACGGTATTTGCAGCTTAAAAGACTTACAAGGTGAATTGCATATAAAAAGTTATTTACCTCATTACAAAAGCAGACCTCAGGGCAGATGAACAGCACCTTCCTTGTCATTTTCTGGCGCTTTAACAGCCTAATACACTCTTGATTTTAGGTCCTGACACACCCCAGGGTCGCCTTATCAGAATCACCGCTTTCAAAAAAAATCTACCTCCTGCGCTGCTCACATAGCCGCGGCAGCGCAGGATTGGACTTTTTAAAGCGGAGATTCTGATAAGGTGACCCTGGGGTGGGTCGGGACCTACAATGAAGGGCCCATTCACACTAGAGCGTTTTTTCACGATTTCGGCAAAACGCTCAAACGCTAGTTCTTTTTAAAAGCGCTAGTGTAATAAAACCCTATGGGCCCATTCTTACTTGGGCGATTTGCACTAATCGCCGCAAATCACCCAAAATTACGAAACGCATCATTTTCAGGCGACTTGCCGGCGATCGCATTTCAGTGCTATTGAAACGCTAAAAGCGATCGTGGGAAAATCCCTGCTGTGTCTAACCATTTTTTTTTCCATGTGAAACCGCGGGAAAATCACTCCCACAAAATGCCGTCAAAAATCGCCCCTGTTTTTGCACTTTTAAGTGTGAATGGGCCCGAAGAGTGTATTAGGCTGATAAAGCGCCAGATAATGACAAGGAAGGTGCTGTTCATCTGCCCTGAGGTCTGCTTTTGTAATGAGGTAAATAACTTTTTATATGCAATTCACCTTGTAAGTCCTTTAAAGATAATCTGTACTCTAAAATTTTTATAGCAAAAAGCATACCATTCTATTCATTATGTTCTCCTGGGCCCCTCTGTGCTGTTTCTGCCACTCTCTGCTGCAAACCTGGCTTGTAATTGCCAGTTTTAGGCAGTGTTTACAAACAAACTAACCAGCTTGTGATAGGCTCACATAAGCAGAGTATGTGAGTCATACAGAGCCTGCAGGGGGCCTGGAGGGGGTGTGTATAGCTTCTACCAATCACAAGCAGCCCTGCACATTCCACACATTCCAGCCTTAAGGGACCCATACACTCAGCCGATTTTGTGGGCGACCGATCAATCAAAATCGATCGATTGCAAATCCGCTGGCCAATCGACGGCCGATTTCGATGGATTTCCATCGAACTGGCAGGGTGGAAAATCTAGGTCGATCTGTTGAGATTGCTTATCATTTTGCATTGGCCCTAATGGAAATCTGATGGCAAAAAAATGCCATCTGATGGCAAAAAAATGCCAAGCTGAAATCTATTGGAATTCTAGTAAAAAATGTTCCCTTTACACATCAGATAGATCATCAGATGGAATTCTTATCTATCTGCTGCTAATCTGATGTGTATGGGCACCTTTAAAGTGAACCTTAAGTGTCCCAAAAAAAATGAGTTTTACTCACCTGGGGCTTACCTCAGCCCCCTGCAGCTGATCGGTGCCCACGACGAGTCGCTCTGATGCTCCGGATCCCGCTGGCGGCCACTTCCGGTTTCGCCGTCAGGACCCGTCAGGCTGGGGAACGCGGCTGATACTACGCGTTCCCAGCCAAAATAGCACCCCTATGCGGCCATATGTCCGCATAGGCACCCGTATGCGGACATATGGCCGCATAGGGGTGCTATTTTGGCTGGGAACGCGTAGTATCAGCCGCGTTCCCCAGCCTGACGGGTCCTGACGGCGAAACCGGAAGTGGCCGCCAGCGGGACCCGGAGCATCAGAGCGACTCGTCGTGGGCACCGATCAGCTGCAGGGGGCTGAGGTAAGCCCCAGGTGAGTAAAACTCATTTTTTTTGGGACACTTAAGGTTCACTTTAAAGAGAATCTGTATTGTTGAAATCACACAAAAGTAAACATACCAGTGTGTTAGGGGACATCTCCTATTACCCTCTGTCACAATTTCGCCGCTCCCCGCCGGATTAAAAGTGGTTAAAAACTGTTTTAAAAAGTTTGTTTATAAACAAACAAAATGGCCACCAAAACAGGAAGTAGGTTGATGTGCAGTATGCCCACACATAGAAAATACATCCATACACAAGCAGGCTGTATACAGCCTTCCTTTTGAATCTCAAGAGATCATTTGTGTGTTCCTTTCCCCCTGCAGCTCTCATGCACTGAAGTGTCAGGCTGTTCCTTCCTGCAGAGTGCAGACAGCTTTGCCCTTGGCTGTAATTCCTCAGTATGTGAAAGCCCAGCCAGCTCAGAGACATTTATCCAGCTTGTAAAAGATAATAGAGAAGCTGCCCTAATCTAAATAATACACAGGCAGTGTGCATAGAGGGGCCTGGAAGGGGGAGTTCATAGCAGAACCACAACACTGAAGAACTTGGCAGCCTTCCAGACACAGGCCGACAAGTCTGACAGGGGAAAGATACATTGATTTATTACAGAGACTGTGATATAAAGTGCTGCAGTAAGCCAGAACACATTAGAATAGCTTTTGGAACTTGTAGGATGATAAAAAAACAGGATGCAATTTTTGTTACGGAGTCTCTTTATGGTAGCCATACACTGGTCCATTTGCCATCAGATTCGACCAACAGATCCCTCTCTGATCAAATCTGATCAGAGAGGGATCGTATGGCTACCTTTACTGCAAACAGATTGTGAACCGATTTCAGCCTGAAACCTTTCACAATCTGTTGTGGTGGTGCTGCAGCCGCCCCCCCCCCCCCCCCCCCCGCATACCCGCATACATTACCTGCTCCGCCGGCGCGACTCCAGTCCCCAGGTCTCCGCTGTCTTCTCCGCTCTGGTCTCCAGGTCCAGCATGCTTTACTTCTTCCTGCCCGGCAGGAAGTTTAAACAGTAGAGCGCCCTCTACTGTTTAAACTTCCTGCCGGGCAGGAGGAACTGAAGCATGCCGGAGACCAGAGCGGACACGGAGCAGCGGTGACCGGGGGTAGTCGTGCCGGCGGAGCAGGTAATGTATGTGGCTCTATTGCGTCGGTCGTCGGGTACTCGAACGCCGCTAGCGGCGCGCTCCCTACCCGCGGGCGATCGACTGTAATTTTCCGCACAGAGCGATCGACGGGATCGGACGAAATGGATCGAAATTCGGTGTGTAGCGCAAACGATTGGCAGCAGATTCGATCCCAGTGATCAAATCTGCTGTCGAAACGGCGGCAAATCGGGCCAGTGTATGGTCAGCTTAAGCCCGACTGTGCCGAAAACAGATTAGATCATATAACAGAGATAACACAGCCACTGTGCAATTAGGAAAAGCTGCAGTAAGCCAGAGCACATTAGAACAGGCAAAGGAACTTATAGGATAGAAGAACTAAGGCTGAAAATTTTGTTAGTCTCTTTATGGATGTCTTCTTTCACTTGCATGCAAGCATCACACCTCCAAATCAGCTCCAGGTATTTTATCTGTTTAACCACCCTGGCGTTCTGATTAAATCGCCAGGGTGGCTGCGGGAGGGTTTTTTTTAAATAAAAAAAAAACTATTTCATGCAGCCAACTGAAAGTTGGCTGCATGAAAGCCCACTAGAGGGCGCTCCGGAGGCGATCTTCCGATCGCCTCCGGCGCCCAGAATAAACAAGGAAGGCCGCAATGAGCGGCCTTCCTTGTTTTGCTTATATCGTCGCCATAGCGACGAGCGGAGTGACGTCATCGACGTCAGCCGACGTCCTGACGTCAGCCGCCTCCGATCCAGCCCTTAGCGCTGGCCGGAACTTTTTGTTCCGGCTACGCTGGGCTCAGGCGGCTGGGGGGACCCTCTTTCGCCGCTGCTCGCGGCGAATCGCCGCAGAGCGGCGGCGATCAGGCAGCACACGCGGCTGGCAAAGTGCCGGCTGCGTGTGCTGCTTTTTATTTCATTAAAATCGGCCCAGCAGGGCCTGAGCGGCAGCCGCTGGCGGTGTTGGACGAGCTGAGCTCGTCCAGACCGCTCAGCTGGTTAAGGCCTGGTGCACACCAAAACCTGCTAGCAGATCCGCAAAATGCTAGCAGATTTTGAAACTTTTTTTCTGTAGCGTTTCACCTAGCATTTTGCGGTTTTGGGAAGAGTTTTTGGTGTAGTAGATTTCATATATTGTTACAGTAAAGCTGTTACTGAACAGCTTCTGTAACAAAAACGCCTGCAAAACCGCTCTGAACTGCCGTTTTTCAGAGCGGTTTGCGTTTTTCCTATACTTAACATTGGAGGCAGAAACGCCTCCGCAATCCAAAAAAATGCCTCACCCCGGGAGTATGTGTTTCAGCAAAACGCCTCCCGCTCTGGTGTGAACCACCCCATTGAGATACATTGACCAAGCGTATCTGCAGCCGCAAGCGGCTGCAAAAACGCCAAAAAACCCGCTCGGTGTGCCCCAGCCCTTATTCATAATGACGGACTTGCCCCCACTCCTGCCCACAAAATAGCCTTTAAGTCAATTGACCAATTACTTTTGAGCCCCGAAATGAAGGGATTTCTTTAGTTGCGTCACATTTTTGTGCAATCATTTTGTTCACCCCACTGAATTGAAGCTGAAAGACTGCACTCACTTGCATCTGAGTTGTTTCATTTAAAATTAATTGTGGTAATGTACAAAACAAAAAGAAAAATGTTGTCTCTGTCCAAATATTTATGGGCATAACTGTATATATAAAACACAAAATCTAGGCCAGAGTGAAAATGTGCATTTTGAGGGCCTTGTTGAAGAGAAAATCCTAATGGGAGAAGGTAGGGAGTTCCAAAGTGTTGGAGCAGCTCATGAGACATCCTGGAGGCGTGAGGGGGGCAGTCAGGCGAAGTTCATTGGTGGAGCAGAGTGAGCAGCTAGCTGTATACCTATGAGTAAGAATGGAAATGTAGGTTGTGCAGGTTTTGTGGACAGATTTGTAGACCAAGTATCCAGAGGGGTCCGCACACAGTCTTAGTGAAGCAAAAAGTGCAAGTTTTTATTGCTCCATTACACATGCAATGTTTATCTGACCGTTTTGGTAGGCGATCGTTTTGGGGCCTTTAGGGTTTCCCTCTGTCAAGGCATAGACAGAAAAAAAATAAAAAGTGTGTGTGTGTGTATATGTTAAGGCTGCTTTCACAGTGAGACTGTAATGCAGCCCACCGCAGAGTAATGAAAAATCAATGGGCTGTTCACAGTGCCCACGTTGCGTTACATTGTAACGCAAGACGTCATGACAACGTACTGCATGCAGTACTTTATACGCCGCGTTAGACTGCTTGCACATGCTCAGTAATGTTGGGGAGGAGGGAAGAGCGGCCAGGCACATGGCTAATTAATATTCACTGCACTTTGTGACGTGTGCAGTGTTTACTTCCTGGAGCGGCTGCTCTGTGCGGCGATTGGCTGGTGGGACCACGTGATGCCGCATGTGTCCGAGAGTACGCATCACGGACGCCAGAGTGAGCTGCACAACGCGGCTCGCTCTGACGTCCTCATCCAACACCTCCAGGCGTTGCGTTAGGGGCATGTTATGCGACCATAACATCCCCTAAAATGCAACGTCCTGGTGGGAAAGTAGCCTGATTGCACCTGCATGGTGCTCGTTGTCGCCAGATGGGATGCTGAACTACTTGACAAGCATGCAGGTCAGCTGTCTGAAAAAGGACCAAGGGCTAAGAACTCAGTACTATATAGCTTGGCACACACATCCAATTTCGATTGGCGAATTTTATCACCTCCACATAGCATGAGAGCTTACAAACACAATCTGTCTATAGTATTCAAAGTCTGTCGGCCCTCCTACTACATGGAGGTGGTAAAATTGGGCAATCAAAATTGGAGTATGAGTGTCACAGGACCCCTAGTGTCCGGAACGCAAGAAGCCTTCCAATCGGTTTCAGCACACAGACCATGCAAGCTGTGGTAGCAATTGGTGCGCAGAAACCGCTGGGATTTTGGCAGCAGACCGACTCGAAGGGAGCCTGTGAGTTACGGTAATTACAAATTGCACACTATTTCAGAGTATAACTTCCACCACCTCTGTTACCATGGGACAGAGGAGCCCACTGACTGGCTAAGTCTTGACCTGCAAATAAAAACGGTTAAACACACTCTTCTGTCTAGCTAGCGACAATAGTAGCGTCTCTTCAGAGACCCGGGTTCCGTTTCTGTGTGGCTGAATAATAGGGTAGCGGAATAAACTGATGTTAGCGTCGATTTTATTAAAATGCAATATAAATAATATATACAGAAAATCATTAAAATCAACAATTATAGAAACATTAATAGTCAGCATGAATATAAAAAGGGAGAAAATACTTAGTTCATGGAAATATATCCTTTCTGGGAAAATCCGAGCACATGGAAAATGTCCAGGAAAATAGCCGCCAGCCACATGGTCCTCTGGCTGGCTTGATCAGGTGATGGTACACAGGGGAGGACTGAGGTCCGCTTGCTGGCAATGTGCTTTTGATGAAGCTGATTCAGGGCTGTGGCAATGCCTGCCCCCTCTGAATTACCAATCAACTACAGTTCAAGTCCTTAGAGAGAGATTCAGGTTTTAACTCATACAACGCTGTAACTCAAAACCGATAAATGTCACAGTGGCGCTGATAACAGATTAATATTACTCAGATGATGACAATTCCTATGACATCAGACTTGATCAGGGTAGGGGGTCCAGTTCCTGAGAAGTTTAATAACTTGGTTGTAGAGGCCCCTTGCCCCTCTATCCTGGTATCAAAAGATTCAGCCCGACTACAAATCCAATGATACCGCTCTTATAACTATCCTATTTACGGTACTCCGTAAATATACAAAAAATCATAACTCCATGCTTTCCTAATCTGCCTTGGCCTGTACACACTGAAAAACGCAGGCAAAAACGCAAGCGCATGCGTTTTTAAAGTGCCTGTAGTTTTAAAAACGCATGCGCTTTTGCCTGCGTTTTTTGTGCGTTTGCGTTTTTCTTGTAATTGCTGATTGGCTAAAGAATCCTTTGTTTTTTTTCTAGTTTACATTTCAACAGGAATCAGGACATTGCAGAGTCTTCTGGGATGCTGACTTCTGAAAAACGCAGGCAAAAACGCAAGCGCATGCGTTTTTAATGCGTTTTTCATGCGCTGCGCTTAAAAAAGCGCAGCAGGCACTGCGTTTGCATTTTTTTAAAAACGCATCGCACCAGTGTGTACAAGTCATCACGATTTTCATTCTTTTTCAAAAGACCTTGCGTTTTTAAAAACGCAACGCAAGCGCAGCAGTGTGTACAGGCCCTAAATGGCTCCGGGAAGTCTGAGCCCTGGCTGGGAAAGCTTCCTCTAGCTGAACAATCTTTTGGTGTTTTTAAGCCGCATCTACACACGTAGATGCGGCCGCGATGTTCCTTATCAATCGAGCCGCTGATAAGCAGGGACAAGCGGGGAATCGAATGCGGCGCACGCGCGGCGGGCACGCAGAAGAGGCGATCCGGCGGCTAATCGAGCCGCCGGATTGCAGCCTCATCTACCCGTGTAGATGAGGCTTTACACCTCTGGCTAATTAACATCTAAGCATGAGATCTGTGAAGGCCCAGATCCTAGTCATATGCTAATTACAAATCACAGGTCTTTTCAGTGAGCATACTTGCTCTTATGAAAAAAAACTCGCTCAGAGGAAGAGACTCCAGGTTGCTACAGGTAGCCCCTACACAACCATTCCAGATTCTATCGATGTTAATCGCAATCGATGCAGAGAATCGATTGCGATCGCATTTTCTTCACGGGCGGACGCAACCGTCCATGACAATGAGGCTTTAGGGTAGTTTCACACTGGGGCATTGCACATCCTGGAAAAAAAGGATTGAGTGGAAAGGTTGCATTTTGCGTTGGGTGCCTGATGTGATGCATACAGTAGATAAAAAGTATGCTTCCCTGCAGCTGTAAAGGTGACTGTTGTCCAGTAATGCACAGCATGCTTTGCGTTATTTTGTTGCATCTCACTGCTAACGCACGTTACAGTTTAATGGCATCTCGTTTTTCATGCAACTGTATTGTCAAATGAAATGTCTGTGTGACTGTAGACTTAAAGTACCCCTAACCTGAAAGGCTAAGTTGTGGAATAAAGCCCATGGTGGGCTATATTACCTTATTCTCAATGTGACCACACTGCTCGTTGTTATCGGTGGTCCCTCCATGACCTGGGTGGCTGTAGTTTTTGGGGGACTGGAAGTTACTATGGGTGGTGCAGAGCACTTCTAAACTGCTGAAGTGCAAGTTCAGGACTGCGCCAGTTCAGTGAAAGAAAGTGCTCACTTCCACTGTGCTCACATGATTCGGGAACTGTGCCTGCACAGTTCTCCTCCTTGTGCTGTTCCGCCTGTGTTAAACTGAAAGATCCAGTGGTAGAGGAACGGGGTGACCCACAAGACAACTACCAGTGCCATCCCATTGAGAATAAGGTAACCTAGCCCACCATGTGCTTTATTCCTTAATTTAGCACTCAGATCAGGGGTATTTTAACCACTTGCCGACCGCCTTCAGCCCATCGGCGGCGGCAAAGTGTGGGCCCAAACGACTGCAATACGCCCATCGGCGGCGCTGCCGATGGGCGTGTTTAGCCGGCGATCTCGTCACTGGTGACGCGATCGCCGGCAAGAGGCTCCGCCCACCCGTCGCGTCAACCCGCCGGCCGTTCGAAAGCGCTGGCGGGTTGTTAACCCATAGATCGCCGCATACAAAGCATATTATACAGGCTGCCTCCTGCCCCAGTGATCGAGGGACAACCGGGACAGGCTGCAGCCCCCCCCGGGTAAGCACACAAACCCACTGATCTGATCGCCCACAGCACCCCTCAGACCCCTGTTTGCACCCAATCACCCCCCTAATCACCCAACAATCACTCCCTGTCACTATCTGTCAATGCAATTTTTTTATTAGGTCCTAAACTGCCCCCGGGGGCTCCTGGTCACCCCCCACCCCTCAGAACCTCCCAGACCCCCCCCCCCCCCCCCGTGTACTGTATACATCTATTCTTCCCTGTAATCACCCACTGATCACCTATCAATCACCACCTGTCACTACCACCCATCAGATCAGACCCTAACCTGCCCCTTTCGGGTACCTGATCACCCGCCCGCACCCTCAGATTACCCGCACACCCGCCCTCAGATCGCCTCCGAAAGTGCATTGTTTACATCTATTCTCCCCTCTAATAACTCTTGATCACCCATCAATCACCCAGTCACCACCTGTTACTGCTAACCATCAGATCAGACCCTCATCTGCCCCTTGCGGGCACCCAGTTACCCGCCCACACCTTCAGATTGCCCTCAGACCCCCCCCCCCCCCCTTATCACCTCCCCAGTGCATTATTTACATCTGTTCTCCCCTCTAATCACCCACTGATTACCCATCAGTCACCCCCTGTCACTGCTACCCATCAGATCGGACCCTCCTCTGCCCCTTGCGGGCACCTGATCGCCCGCCCACACCCTCAGATCGCCCTCAAACCCGCCCTCAGATCACCTCCCAAGTGCATTGTTTACATCTGTTCTCCCTTCTAATCACCCATCAATCACCTCCGTCACTATCTGTCAACGCTATTTTTTTCGATTAGGTCCTAAACTGCCCCCTGGGGGCTCCTGATCACCCCTCCTCCCGTGTACTGTATACATCTATCCTCCCCTGTAATCACCCACTGATCACCTGTCAATCACCCATCAATCACCTGTCACTGCCACCCATCAGGTCAGACCCTAACCTGCCCCTTGCGGGCACCTGATCAACCCACCCACACCCTCAGATCGCCCGCAAACCCGCCCTCTGATCACCTCCCAAGTGCATTGTTTACATCTGTCCCCCCCCCCCCCCTAATCACCCACTGATTACCCATCAATCACCCCTGTCACTGCTACCCATCAGATCAGACCCTCATCTGCCCCTTGTGGGCACCCAATCACCCGCCCATGCCCTCAGACCCCCCTGATCACCTCCCCAGTGCATTGCTTGCATCTCTTTCCCCCCCCCCCTCTAATCCCTGAGACACCCATCAATCATCTCCTGTCACCCCCTAGCACACCTACCCATCAGATCAGGCCCTAATCTGCCCCCTGTGGGCTCCTGATCACTCGACCAAACCCTCAGACCCCTTCCGATCACCTCCCCAGTGCATTGATTGCATCTATTCTCCTCTCTAATCACCCACTTAGACATCCATCAATCACTTCCTGTCACCCCCTAGCACCCCTATTCATCAGATCAGGCCTTAATCTGCCCCCTGCGGGCTTCTGATCACCCGGCCAAACCCTCACCTGCCCCACCGCAGTGACAACAATTTTTTTTTTCCCTGGTCACTGCTGGTCTCTACGACTGAATTGTGGTTGAGACCAACCGTTATGCCACACAATATGCAACCGCCAATCCAAAAAGCTACCATGCCCAGCCTTTTCTGTGGAAACCACTCCACTCCAAGTTTCCGACCGTAACATTTTTTTGGGGGCCTTCTCCTTAACATGGGTCTAGTCAAAAAGATAGTATTGCAGTCTTATTGGTCTACGCACCCAATATATCACATGCCCATGTTCTCTGCTGCCATGTCCAGGTCACGATCTGAGAACATCCTGCACTTTAGTGCCAATACAACCTGTCATCTAAGAGGCCACCCTGCTTATGACCGATTCCAAAAAATTCGGCCCCTCATGGACCACCTGTCATCAAAATTTGCAGATGCTTATACCGCTGAACAGTCATTTTGAGGCATTTGGTAGTATTTCTCAAAATGACCTGTGAAATCCTAAAGGTACTCATTGAACTTTGGGCCCCTTAGCGCAGTTAGGGTGCAAAAAAGTGCCACACGTGGTATCGCCGTACTCGGGAGAAGTAGTACAATGTGTTTTGGGGTGTATTTTTACACATACCCATGCTGGGTGGGAGAAATAACTCTGTAAATGGACAATTGTGTGTAAAAAAAAAAAAAAAAAAAAAAAATCAGGATTGTCATTTACAGAGATATTTCTCCCACCCAGCATCGGTATGTGTAAAAAATACACCCGAAAACACATTATACTACTGAGTACGGCAATACCACGTGTGGCACTTTTTTGCAGCCTAACTGCGCTAAGGGGCCCAAAGTCCAATGAGCACCTTTAGGCTTTACAAGGGTGCTTACAAATTAGCACTCCCCCAAAATGCGAGGACAGTAAACACACCCCACAAATGACCCCATTTTGGAAAGTAGACACTTCAAGGTATTCAGAGAGGGGCATGGTGAGTCAGTGGCAGATTTCAGTTTTTTTTTTTTTTTTTTTGTCGCAAGTTAGAAGAAATGGAAACTTTTTTTTTTTTTTTTTGTCACAAAGTGTCATTTTCTGCTTACTTGTGACAAAAAATATCTTCTATGAACTCGCCATGCCTCTCAGTGAATACTTTGGGATGTCTTCTTTACAAAATGGGGTCATTTGGGGGGTATTTATACTATCCTGGAATTCTAGCCCCTCATGAAACATGGCAGGGGGTCAGAAAAGTCATAGATGCTTGAAAATGGGAAAATTCACTTTTTGCACCATAGTTTGTAAATGCTATAACTTTTTTACCCAAACCAATAAATATACACTGAATGGGTTTTTTTTTAATTTTTTTTTATCAAAAACATGTTTGTCCACATTTTTCGCGCTGCATGTATACAGAAATTTTACTTTATTTGATAAATGTCAGCACAGAAAGTAAAAAAAATCATTTTTTTGCCAAAATTCATGTCTTTTTTTTGATGAATATAATAAAAAGTAAATGCTGCAGATTCTCGCACGGCCACATCCGCCCGCAGCCACGCCCCATCTTCTCCATTGACTGAAGATGCGGAAGTGATAAGGGGGGCGGAAGTGATGCGATGCGTCTAGGTAACCACATTCGCATCACTTTGTAATGAAAACCGGCGCTAAGGGCTAGTTCACAGTGCTAAGGGCGCTAAGGGCTAGTTCACAGTGATCAGTTTGGTGCTCATTCAGTTCTATATAGGCCTGCTCACATCTCTGCAATGTAACAGATTGCGTTGTCTATGTCCAGTCTCCATTACAGTTCATACACATTTAACACTTGCATTATGCAACTGACCACTGTGAATCCAGCCTAAGGTTTAATTTAGTGGATCCGAATAAATTAAAAAGGCAGTTGCAAAGACAGTACTAAATAATAATGCAGCTGGAAGTTCCACTAAGGCAGGACATGTGGTTATCTTATTTTTGCAGAAGGGACTATGGTACTTTCCAGAATTGTTTGGGAGGCTGTTGGGCTGTGCGTGCAACACCAGCAGACACGTTCAATGCAACCTGAATGAAGCTCAGATTATTAAGTTACACAGTACTGTACATGTTTAAAAGTATCTGTATACATTAATGATGCATACTGGTAAACAGAAATACAGATTGCCCAGCAAGCTCATGGTGAACCAGAACTCCTAGGCGTGTGTAAGGAGCTGAGGGCTCTTTCACATCAGCTAACACGTGCACGAACCTGATTTCGTGCACGTGTTATGGATCGCGGCATGTCGTCGGGAAGTTTCCCCTCACCCGAGGGGAGACTGCTGACGCCCGACACTTAATAGCTCCAGATGCGTTACAACGTAACGCTCTGGGACGCTTTGTCTAATGTGAAAGGTAACTTGAAAGTCAATAATTCCATGTTACCGTGCTTACCGCATTGTAGGAGCCATCCAAGAAAACGGACTGATCAGCTCCTTGTGTGAAAGGGCCCCAAAAAGCACTTTTGCTAAAACAGAAAGTTTGCCTTTGCAATTACTGTATTCAGGTTGGAGTGAGTATATGAGGTGTCCCACAATGCATCACTGCCAGATATATACATTGTTGTGCTGTGGTAGTGTAATTTTTGTTAGGAACTTTGAGAGAATTGCAGTTGGGAAAGTATGCAGAATATGCCTAAACAGAGAAAGTCACTTTTCCTTTAAAAGAATGAAAATGCAGAGAATATTTACTACCGTTATCATAATTTGGGCCTTTTGGCTTAATTAGAGACCAAAACAATAGGGTGACAGCAAAAAGAGAATAATCACTGACCTAGATTACTGAGGCAGGACAGTTTCTTATGACTCATCCTGTGTCCTTAAATGCCCTGATACTTTGAGGTTAGCATAAGGTCACCAATGACACAGGGAAGTTGTGTTATCCTGCTTCTGCTTAGTTTAAGTTACATTAGGAATGGGCTGTGTTTAGCGCAGAGAATGCATTTTTATGTTTAATTTAAAACCTTGTAAATATAGCTCCAAATTATGCTTTGCAATGATTTTTGTTGAAACTCACTCAGAAAATGAAATGGTAGAACTCCCCGTGGGAGTATTGACAGTGTTTTTATTTTTGAAGGAAATCCTTTTTTTTGCGGCTAGTGACTTTGGAGCACTTTATATTTGTGTATACCATGATGGAATCTTGCTTTGTTAGGTCTGAGGCTTCTGATTTGATAAAGGTGCTGCTGGATTGTTAGGCGTGTTGCTGCAGCAGTGTGTATGCTGCTTCTAGGAGGATTGCAGGTATCACAAAGCCTAGCTCTCGCACAATAAAGGCCTCTCTGTGCTTTGCTGCATTAAAGGCAGCGGCTGAAATTTAAGGTGCTCTGGCACAAATCCTGATTATATGAACAACATTCTTATAGCAGTTCCTACACACAACTCCTTCCCTCTTTTCTTTTCTTATGGCTTTTCCCCTCAATGTGTTTCTGATTGTAGGAGAAATTGGGAGGGTCTAATCTAGCATTACATTTATTTCTGTTTTGAAAAGGCTGCATACCTTCATGTCATTTAAACAAAGCCTGTGCTAATACACAAAGGACTGTATATTTTTGAACATTTGCCAACGTTTGCTCTTCTATTCAAATTGCTTTTTCCTTTTTATGTAGAAGCTTGGAGGATTATGGCAGGCTATTTAAATCTCATTTACTTTTTCTTTTTTCTTTTTTCCCAAAAAGGCATTCATACCTTATTGATGAAAACTAATTTTAAGCACATATGTTTAAATATATTTAATGGTGTATTGTGCATAAAAAAAGTATGTATGTTTATCCACTGTAAAAACCTGCATTACTGCATTGGAACCAACTGCTTCTCAGTAGATGGAAAAGCTTCATAGGTATATCATTGCATCACAATGGATTTGAGGTTCGTAATGGAGTGTGCCGTTTGGGTAAGCATCCTTACTTGCCTACAGGGTGCTGCTTCTCAGCCCCCCAGTCTGTACGGGATCTGCCATATTTTGCAGACAAAGGCTGCAGCTGCCGATTTTTCAGCTTCCCAGCAGTGGTGCACACGCCACGATGCATGTTCTTGCATCCCCAGACTACAGCACATCCATAGACTACATCTCCTGGGAGCCAGAGGATCAGCACCCCATAGGTAAGTAAGGACATTCACCCCAACCTGCACTTCCAACCGCTCGCTCGCTCCATTACCAACATCCCCCCCCCCCCCCTCAATTAATGAAACAAATTTGGCCCTAGAGCTTAGTTCTCTTAAAATGGATAAGTCAGAATCTCCTGAAGCTGCATTTGATTGGTCTGTTTTCAATCTGCATACCAATTGTAACCACATTTGCAATACACTGACCATCTCTAGTAAGGATGGTATGTGTTCAGACGGGTCATACTTAAAGGGGAAATATGGGGAAAATTATGTCATTCCAATATCCAGGGCTGTGGAGTCTGTACAAAAATCATCCGACTTCTCAGTTTATGAAACCTCCGACTCCAGGTATCCAAAACTCAACAAACCTGCCAATATCTTTGTTTAATAGAGAACATACTTGGGGGGGGGGGGGGGGTGGGGGGAGTTTGTATTGGGCCAGTTTCACACCACCAAGTGTCCGGAACTCGTCGGCTATACACTCCCAATCAAGTAAATGTGCTTGTTTAGCATCACGCAATTACCATCGATTACCGCCGTTTGCCCAAACATGGTGTTCTGATCCCAATGTACCGTGTCGTTTCAGGCAACCCTAGAAGCCGCATGTAGCTTCTAGGGTCGATCCACTGCCGCGACTTCATGTCCCCCTTGCGGGGACAAAAACTGTCGACGCGACGCCGACAATCGGCGCAGGAAGCGCGGGGCCGCCCCCGACTGTGACGACGCAGGATGGAAGGTCAGAGGACCGCCACCATTTTGACAGCTGACCTCCAGTCTGGGTTAATCTACTCAGATTAACCTAGAGATGTCAAACTCCAGTCCTCTTTTTATCTTTTTTTTTTTTTTTTTCCCCCATTGTGCATACATTGTTCCTTGATTCAGCTTTCAAATAATTTTGATGTTACATTTTAAAGTGTATATGTTGTCCCACATTGTTTTATGTTGTACCACAAAAACCTAAAATAAAAATATTTTCAAAAGAAAAAGTTGTTACCTAAGCAGCCTCGTCCCATAAAGCCGTCCTGTAGACCCTGCATCACTCGCTATCCGACAATGTTTACTATGGAGATCCGCTTTAATGTGTGCCAGAACCATACCTACATGGTTTTGGTTGCGATAAGGAAGCACTATTGAGGACTGTGTGTAAAGGGTGTTTGTCATGTCCATTCACATGAGCGACTTAAAATAGAGCATGTCACTGATCAGTTGTGTGTTCACTTAGAAATGCATAGATGTATTGAAGAATTTGGTTTTAATCATTTTTATTGATTTTCAAAAAAAAGGTAACAAGAAATGTTGTCTATGCCCATAAACAGGAACAAATATAACCATATGAACAATTGTTTAAATAGGTGGACAAAGTGTCGACATCGGAGTACAAAATGCACAATTCCAACTATCTAAACAGAAAAAGTGATAATGGGAGAGCCAATTTCAATGGGATCTTTGGGAATATAATGTACCCAACAGATCCGGTAAATCGAACAAAGGATAATGTGATAATGGGAGGCACATTACAATGCTTCTGTGAAAGGGGTAGTCACTCACCCACTCATATAACCTTAAGGGTTATATTCACACTTGCGTTTGCAAAATGCCAGCGATTTTAATTCACGCAGAAAAATCACTGAACACTGGCGATTTTTCCGCAATCGCTTTTAGCGCTGCTATAGCACTGAAACGCGATTGCCGGGAAATCGCCTGAAAATGGTGCAGGTGACGCGTTTGCGATTATCGCAAGTCGCCCAAGTAAGAACGGGCCCATAGGGTTTTATTACACTAGCGCTTTTTAAAAGCGCTAGAGTTTGAGCATTTTGCCAAAATTGCGGCAAAACACTCTAGTGTGAATGGGCCCTAAAGGCTGGGTGAGGACAGACCCCTTAATCTATAACCTATGGGAGCTTGTGAGATCCAGCCACCAGAGTGGCTTGGGAGTGCTAATTATTCATAGGTGTGTAGGAAGTTGGAGGGGGAGACGTTGTTTTTTTCCATAGTGTGATTGTGTAGGGCTATTAATTCTTTTATATTTGTCCAATTCATAGGAATAGACGGCAGGGCTGTGGAGTCGGAGTCGTGGAGTCAGGCAATTTTGGGTGCCTGGAGTCGGAGTCGGGAAAAAATGCACCGACTCCTAATGAATTTGTAACTGTAATTAAAATAGAAAATATGATAAAATGTTCTATTTCTCAGATAATAGTCATTAAAAATAATTTTTATATACAGTAATAGCTGTGCTTAGTCCACAAAAATGAAATAAACCAATCAAAATTAGTTACTTGTGCTGCTTCAATAAAGCAGTCCTCGTATTTTTAAGGTCAGATATACATATCTGATTGTGACTGTATATATGATGTGTACACAGGAATCGCGTATATATACTAAATAACATCTATGCTGTAAGAATAAAGCCTGATGTGTAGCTGTGTCACTAATAGAGATGGTCAACGAGATGGAAATAATTCTGCATTGATGCTGATTTATGCAAATGTACGCACTCCCTTTGCTGATGAAATCAAATAATTTGATATGTTATTAAAATTTGGTTTGGTGACTACAAATTAAAGGGTAACTGAGACGGATGAAAAGTAAAGTTTTATACATACCTGGAGCTTCCTCCAGCCCCCTTCAGGCTAATCAGTCCCTCGCTGTCCTCCACCACCCGGAACTTCTGCTGAGTCCTGATAATTCAGCCAGTCAGCGCTGTCCAGCCGCATGCCGCTCCCACAGCCAGGAACATTCTGCACCTGCGCAATAGTGCTGCACAGGTGTAGTATGCTCCTGGCGGCGGAGTGTGTGCATGCGCACTACGCCTGACTGGCTCAAGTACCTGGACTCATAGCAGAAGATCCAGGTTGTGGAGGAGGACAACAAGGGACTGATTATCCTGAAGGCGGCTGGAGGAAGCCCCAGGTATGTATAAAACTTTAATTTAATCTGTCTCAGGTTTACTTTGTTACACAGTAGTACTATACTCTACATATGCACTCCCCACAGAGCTGCAGGGAATCCACTGAGAATGCTGTGCACATTGAACACAGAGGTGTTGTCTGTTTACAATCTCCTCCTCCCCCTGCAGAGTACCTGCACATCATTCTTACATGTACCCACACTTACATTGCCTAGGGCCTGATAGATGTTCTTTGTTCCGGTTTGTACCGTTTACAAGTACTCTTACCAAGGACTAGTTTTAGTCTAAAGGGAATAAATATAGTAGTCTACATATCCTTCTCACTTCAGTTGTCTTGTAAAATTCCTAAGCGTTGGCAGTTAAGAGACGAATTTCATGTTACATACTTTTAATCAACAAAATTGTAATTTGCAAATTAGAGGAGTCGGAGTCGTGGAGTCGGTGGAATCCTAAACTGAGGAGTCTGAGTCGGTGGATTTTTGGACCGACTCCACAACCCTGATAGACGGTGTGTAAACTGTGTGAACACGAGCAAGTAAAGTTTCTGAGCGGAGCAAAGGGCCATAAGTAGTTAGCGGTATGTCATGGTAGCTTTAAGTGCTCTTAACTTAAAGGAATACTATCGATTCACATTTTTTTTTTCAATTGACACAGGAATTGTTTGGAAAGTGCTGCTAAGTACTGGTGTATACATTTTAGTAGCAACTTCTTTGTTTACTGTTTAGCAAAATACATTCAAAGTTTACTGACGCCAAAACTGACGGCTGACTGAGCCATGAGGAGAGGGGAAATTCCCCTCACACTTGATAAGTTAACTCTATGTGTAGCTGTGTGTGTGACAGAGAGAGAGACAGGACACAGGAGCTGCAGCTGTTGGGAGCTCTGTTTCTGACTGAAGTGTCTGAAGAGAGCAGAGGAAATGTAACTAATTGTAACAGCTTTTTCATATTGTTTTTGCTTTCAGAGTTTGATATGTTTGATATTTGCTTTCTGTAGTCTGATATGCAACTCTGGCTGTGCATTGAACCAGACAACCCTTCTGCTATTGATTTGTCCCAATATAGCTAAATCCTACCCTCAATAAATTACAGCTTTTGCCTCTGATATTTACCATGAAAAGTAGGAAAATGTTTACACAGCTACTTAGACATTATTTGTACATTGTCATTTTAGAACACTTGAGTATCGATAGTATTCCTTTAATTACTAAGCTCAGGACCATATTTGGCCATGGGTGCCAGGTGTAGAGCATCCCCTGAAGCAGTTAGGTGGCATACATTTTAAATCGCCGCAGGAAGACTTGGGCGCAGGATACAGCCAGTATATGACTGATCCTGCTTTTGCACAAGTCCGGGCCGTGTTAATTACTATTCCCCTTCCAGGCCGCCATGGATGGTGGGGAATGATATAATTCGGCTTCCAGCTATTGCTGGAGGCCAAATTATTGTGTTTTAAAAGCAACTTTAGCTCCGTCTTCTGACGGCGCCGATGTTACTCACTGAGCGCCACTATAGATCACTATAGATGTAATTCCTATTATAGTCTATGGTGGCGCCAAATCTTCCTGCGCTGAAAAGGACTGCTCAGGTTAGGTGATCTAGTTCTATTGAATTTGGCAAACCTGATATTGAAGAATTTGACTTATTGGGCATGTGTTATAGCTACTTCTGAAATGGGAGGGCACTGGACCTGCTTTAAATTTGCTGGAGTTTGGATTTAATTTTTGCCAAGCTGACATTGTTCGTCATAAATATGACATTTATTGTTTATATTTTGTTGTCTAGGTTAATCCGAAAAGAAGATTTAAGGTTTATCAACTAAGCTACTAAAACGGAAGAATTTATTTATCTCGTGAATATGTCTGTCCGGGAATCCTTCAATCCAGAGAGCTATGAGCTTGACAAGAGCTTCCGCCTGACTCGCTTTGCAGAGCTCAAAGGCACTGGTTGTAAAGTTCCTCAAGATGTTTTGCAGAAATTGCTGGAGTCTTTGCAGGACAATCATTTCCAGGAAGATGAGCAATTCCTTGGGGCAGTTATGCCAAGGCTGGGTGAGTGCATGTTTACTGTGGGAAGTTTACATTTTTTTTTCCTTCAATATCTATGCAATGTAAAGTGACATAAGCTGCCTCTTAACTCTGAGGCAAATACGCTCCACATTTGTGTATTATGGTCTTCCAAGTGTTTTACAGCCCCTAATGTGATAATTGGCCAATTTTCCTATTACATGTACTACAGTGTTCTCCCCAGAGCCTTTTAACTGGGCGGAGCGCCCGGCTGGTGGTCAGTCCCCGCCCGGCTGCTGTGATCACTATCACTAATCCCTGTCTACGGCATATTTGCCGTCCTCCACACTCATTCAGCACAAGTGCGCAGCGGCTGTGGCATTGGAGCTGGCCGCTGTCACTCTGATACAATCTCCGCCCTCCTCCTCAGCTCCTGACATTACAAGCCAGACCGCGGGAGCTTTGAAGAGGTTGGGTGCACACAGAGAAAGAGCCGAGAGAACGTGGGCTTGCTGTATTCCCTCTGAGTCACTGATCTGCCTGAGTAGTGCAGAGAACGGCTCTCCTCGGCCTCCTATCTTCCCATCATGCAGGACATTTCCCAGCACGTGCCCCAGCCTCCCCCGATCAGAGGACCAGAGCACATAGAGAACAGTGTGTTGCAGCGGCAGCGCTCGTTCATGCCGGGGAGAGCAGCAGCAGGGCAGATGGTTATCTGATAGCAGTAAAGGTGCCCCAGCAATGGAATCCTTGTGACTCAGCTGCCGTCTCTCAAGACAGGTATTAGTAAACTTTACAGCTACTACTGTTTCCCTTCCCCCACTGCTCTGGCCGGAGAGGTTACATACAGTAGCTAGCTGTCCTGGGCATCAGTCTGCAGACTTCCTGCAGTGTGCTGTGCAGTGTGCACTCACATTTTCTTTTCTGCATTAGTCTGTTTCTCACTCTCCCTCTTTACACATTTCCCTCTGTCTCTCTCACACACTTTCTCCCTCTTTTTTTTTCTTTCCCCTTTCCCAGTTTTCACACACACTCTCTCTGTCCCTCAAAGACAATCTATCTTCCTCCCAGACTCACACCTATTCCTCTTCCCTTCAGTTTGTATTCACCTTTTTCTACTCAACCCCCCCTCTGTCCTCTATATACTGTATTTCCTGTAAACAGTATGTATGTCTGCTTACCAGTAATTGATTTTGTTTAAGGGTAGAAGCCACAGCAGAATCCCCCAAGCACTTTTATGTTCCTTTGTAGTGCATGCTGTTTAGCATAGACAAACAACAAGCATGTCTACACTGGGTTTACTACTACTATGTCAGCCAAAATTATTGTGAGACTTTTTGAATGAATTAACAAAACAGTCTGTAGGGATGTGTGGTTTTGGCCCTAAATTAGTCACCCTGTCCACAGCCCCTTTCTGGTATTAATCCGGCTTTGGCAGCACTTTATCTGATTGCCCATCAAAACAGCACCACTCAGTGCAAGATGCCTCTTTCTCCATTAGCATCATTTAGTGTAATCCTCTACCCCTATCAGCAGTGGCTAGCATGACTACCTCACCAGGTAACAACCAGCGTGCCCCACCTACTCTTCTCCCCAGCAAGCAGCACCCAGCATGATCCTCCCTCTCCATTCTCACCTAGTAGTAGCAGACAACATCACCCTCCTTCCCCACCCATGGTGACCTTAAAGGGAACCAGAGAGGAAGGATAGGGAAAAATAGGAAAAGGTTTTATACATACCTGGGGCTTCCTCCAGCCCCATAAGCCTGGATCGCTCCCACGCCGCAATCCTCCGCTTCCTGTATCGCCGGTACCGGGCCCCGTCACTTCCGGCAGACGCGACCAATTGTCCGCATCACAGGGGCTCCCTCCATACCCTTACGCATGCGGCTGCGCAGTTTGCAGCCGCACGCGTAGGTATATGGAGTGACCCCCTGTGATGCAGACAATTGGCCGCGTCCGCCGGCCGACTCGCGGAAATGACAAGACCTGGTACCGGCAGATCCAGGTAGCGGAGGATGTGGCGTGCAAGCGATCCAGGCTTATGGGGCTGGAGGAAGCCCCAGGTGTATAAAACCTTTCCCCCAACGTCTCTGGTTCCCTTTAATTTCCCACCCGGCTACTTTTTCATGCCACCCGGCTGGAAAAAAAATCCTGGGGAGAACACTGTACTATGAGAGATTACCTGTACATAGTATTCAAAATCTGTTTGGCCTGAAACAAATGTGTGTATGCACCCTTAGGTTATTCTCATCCCTTTACCCGCTGTCATTTTACTCCAGTGTGAGAGGAGATGTGGTAAGATTTTAGGGCAGCCTTATCCCAATTTCATCCCCATCAGCATACCTCCCAATGTTTGTTGTAGCATGGAAAAAGGGACACTAAGACCTCCCCCCCTGCCACACCTTTAGCCACGTTCCAATTTTCCATGTGGTGCACCACCTTGCCTCCTATACAGTTCCCTGGCTTTCCTCTCCTATACAGTTCCCTGGTGTCTAGTAGGGATTGTGTATGAGGTACAAATAAGTTTGAGTTGATGTAGCATTATGCACATTTTGTATGCAGGTTAATGGAGCTTGAAAATTAACCAATCAAATCCTGCTTATTTGCAACTCATTGACCATCCCTAGTGTCTAGTGGCCCTACTCCCCGACTCCCCCCTTCCCCCCCCCCCCCCATCCCTATACAGTTTTCTGTTGTCTAGTGGTTGCCCCCCCCCCCTTTCTACCATAGAGTTCCCTGATGTATATTGGTTCACCCCAAGTCAGTCCCCTGCGTAATTAGCTTCACTGGTGTTTAGTGGCCCTCTGTCCTGTGCTCCCCCAGCCCAGTATATGCAGCAGAGTATACGCACAGCAGTAGCCGTGCTTCTTCAGTAACAAGTTTTTAGGTTGTTAAGGCCCTAAAAAGTATGTTGGCAGAGATGATATGCCTGGTATGTTGCTTGCACTCCAATACAGGGAGTACCGTGTGTGTGTGTGTGTGTGTGTGTGTGTGTGTGTGTGTGTGTGTATTTGTATTTGGACTTAAAGGAGATGGTTTATGAGACTGAACCCAATCGAAGAATAGTCATTAGATACTGGACCTGTCAGGCCCTTATCTGTGGTAATAATGCAGAATCCTCATGCGACTCCACTTACAAAAATCATGCAGCAATCAATGCTGTCCCTACAGCTAAGTTAAAAGTTGGGATCTTCGTTACAAGAATAAAGCCTCTTGCGTAGTCACATGGTGCATATGCAGGTACCAGCAGCTCCCTTGCAGGATTAGTTAGATGCACTATCTGTCCCAGGGAGGAGGTTAAGGATATGTGCTCCTATTCCCTAGATAGGTTTTGATGCGCTGAATGTGTGCATGTTTGTGCTATGCATGTTACAGGGCCAGAGTTAGGACACATATGACACTGGGCTACCTCTACGCGGTGTATGTGACTACGCAAGTCACTTTTATTCTTGTAACGAAGATCCCAGCTTTTAACATAGCTGTAGGGACAGCATTGATTGATTGATGCATGATTTTTGTAAGTGTATTTGCATGAGTGTGCGGAAGTTAGTTTTGATTTATAAATATAGTTCCTGTATCTGGATCATTAAAGTAGTCAGAGTTAAAAGCTTCATGTGCCAACAATTTCACAGCCCTGGTTGAAGCTAAACGTGCCATCCTCAGATCTCCATTTTTTTAATTTTTTTTTTGTTTTGTTTTTGTTTTTCTTTTAATCCAAAATGAGCCAATACTGACTGTTTCAGGTGGCGGTATGTGAGCGAATACCTGTTAAGCAGTTGTGAAGAGTCAACTTTCAGGATGCAATGACATTATATAGGAAACTACTGGATTTAATCCTTTTCATGTGGAAATAGTTTCCTGTATCTTTATTTTTGTTTTTTAACCGGTTCAGCACCGCAGTCCGAAAATCTCATGCATCCGAGCAACGTTCACCTCCCATTCATTCGCCTATAACTTTATTGCTACTTATCACAATGAATTGATCTATATCTTGTTTTTTCTGCCACTAATTAGGCTTTCTTTGGGTAGTACATTTTGCTAAGAATTATTTTTTTCTAAATCTATTTTTAACAGGAAGATTAAGAAAGAAATGAGAAAAATTCATTATTTCTCAGTTTTTGGCCATTATAGTTTGAAATTAATATACGCTACCGTAATTAAAACTCATGTATTTTATTTGCCCATCTGTCCTGGTTATTACACCGCTTAAACGATGTCCCTATCACAATTTTTGTTGCCGATATTTCATTTAGAAATAAAGGTGCATTTTTTTTTTTTATTTTATTTGCGTCCATCACTATTTATAAGCTTATAATTTTAAATAGTATAATAACATATATTCTCTTGACATGCATATTTAAAAAGTTCAGACCCTTGGGTAACTATTTATGCTGTTTTTTTTTTTTTTTTTTATAGTGAAAAAAGTCCTGGATGCGAACGATCGCGCATCCAGGAACTAAAATGCTGGGGAGAAGTTTCCTGGGGGCAGAAATACCGCGCTCTCTGGAGAGCAAGCGTCGGTATTTCTGCGGGGAAGCTAGATCGGTGAATGGGAATTATTTTCCCATTCACTGATCGGGGGGCTAGCGGCGGGCAGCGGGAGCGCGCGCGGGGTGTGCCCGATCGCACGCACCAGCCGGCGGCAGCAGCGCCTATCTGGACAAGGAAGCTCGTCCAGATAGGCCGAACTGGTTAAAGGATTGCTAGTCCAGGCTGCCCACTACTGGAAATATGTCATAATTGTAATTCTTGCATGCTGTTCAGCATCTCTCCATTATCTTTTCTGATTCCTGCCATAGTTTGCTTCACTTGTAACGATAACTGAGCTTTTATTATTATTCTTTAGTATTTATATAGAGCAGACAACTTCCGCAATTCTGTACAGAGTATATAGTCTTGCCTTATGTATATAGCACTGTACATCGTACAAAACAAATATTGGGGAACATAGATACATGAGACTTTCCAGACACCGTACAATCATGACATCCAGTAATACAAGTACAAATGCATGCATCGCTAATGTGTGGTTTGAGATATCGTTAAAATTGGTACATGTTCATATGGCAAAATACGAAACTATAGGAAAAGATCTCTGGTCTTGGGAGCTTACAATCTAGAGGTTAGTGGGGTGAAAACAATAGAGGAGACACAGGGGTTAGTAGATGAGCCAGCAAATCTCCAATGCTACATATAGCAACTTATAGGCTTGTCTGAAAAGGTGTGTTTTTCTAGAGTACAGTTAAAGATTTCCAGGCTTGGAGCGTGATGGACTGAGGGAGAGCGTACCAAAGGAGAGGAGCCACTCATGAGAAGTCCTAGATGTGAGAGGAGGTGACCAAGCTAGGGTACAAAAGGGTCTCCTGGGAGGGGCAAAGGTTCTAAGTGGGGGGGGGGGGGTGGTATCTGGAGATGAATGGTTTACTTCTCAAACATGGCAGCGCTCTCAGCTGTTTGAAACCACGAGCTGCTACTGCTGGGAATACACAATGAGCTTTTTCAGTCGATTTACTGTACAATCTTACTTCCGATCTATTTTCTTATCTTTTCTTCTCAATTTCCATTCACTTCTATGAGAAATCGATCAGAAAAACAATCAAATATAAGATCAAACATGTCAGAAATGATCTATCGAACCATCTAACACAAAATCTAATGGTGTATTCCCAGCATAAGATCCCTTTTAAGCCTTGTTCACATGCTATAGATGGTTCTTGGCCAAGGCAGCTTGCTAGGGCTGCCTCTGCTGAGAATATAGTATGTGTGCAGTGGCTAGCCTGCCGATTCATCTGTACAGAACTTGCAGATCTGACAAAGCTATCGTTTTTATCACATGACCTGAAGCTGTTGTAGGAGGGCTGCATTTCATCTTGTGTGGGCGTGGTTGCTCCTGGTGTCTGGACTGCATCATTTCCACTGTTCATACTGAAAGAGGCCAGCACAGTCTGTCTGTCTGAAAAGATCACAACCTACAGCACAGGGGTCTTGCAGGCCATGTCCAGTGTCTAGGCTACTGTGTTACTGTTAGACATGCTTATGTCAAGACAAATAACATTTATATTGCGCTTTTCTCCTGGCGGACTCAAAGCGCCAGAGCTGCAGCCTCTAGGACGCGCTCTATAGGCAGTAGCAGTGTTAGGGAGACTTGCCTAAGGTCTCCTACTGAATAGGTGCTGGCTTACTGAACAGGCAGAGCCGATATTCAAACCCTGATCTCCTTTGTCAGAGGCAGAGTCCTTAATCATTACATTATCCAGCCACCACAGTGTATTAACTTCTTCCTGACCGCCTCACACCAATGTGCGGTGGTCAGGTGGCGCCTAACCAGGGCTGTGGAGTCAGAGCAATTTTGGGTACCTGGAGTCGGATGATTTTTGTACCAACTCCACAGCTCTGCGCCTAACGCTGATTGGCGTCAAGTCCTAGAGGAGGGGATCAGCAGGGAATGTGCGTGCGTTCCCTGCCTGAGATACAGAGTGGGGTTCTGTAATCAGCCTACCAGCCGCAATCAGAGCTGGCAGGCTGTTAAAAACAAAAACGGCTAATTTACATTGGTACAGCACTGCAATGTAGCACAGCACTGTACAGGGGACCGCCCTGTCACTTAACTGTCCCCAGGAGTGGCTCACAATCTAATCCCTCTCATAGGCTGATGCCTATGAGAGGGTAGTGTAATGTGTGGATCGCAGTCGGGGCCAATTTAGGGGGGATAAAGGAAGAGGAAAAAAATAGGCTTATTTATTGAAAAACTGTTTAAATTAAAATAAAAAATCACAGGAGCAATCAAAGACCACCAAAAGAAAGCTCTATTAGTGGCAAGAAAAAAAGGTAAGAAATGTGGGCGCTAAGTTGTATGACCGAGCAATAAATCATTAAATTGGCGAAGTGCGGCATTGTAAAAAATCGTCTGGTCACTAGGTTGGTATAAACCTGTGGTTAAAGAGGGATTGTTGGCCTCAAAATCAAATTTCATTTACCCACTGCTCTGTGTTTATTATGCATCCTGCAGCCTTACCCTGCATTGCAAGCACTCCAGTCTATTCAGAAAAGTCTCATCTGTCGGCCTGGCTCTATTTGGTACATTGCCGACAAGAAGGAAGCTTGTCCTCGCCACTCCTACATTCCTGCTACTCACTGATTGGCTGAGGGCAGTTCAGTGTGACATGAGGCTGAAATCTGATCTTGCTGTGCTCACGTGGTTACAAAGCAAGCTAGCTATGACCGTGCAGATTCTAGGAGGGAAAAAAAATAGTAAGGGAGGAAATGACATCTGGGTTGGCTTCAGTCAGAGGGAACCAAAATGGCAAATGGCATGAACAGAATTCTCTTTACTATAAAAAATTAGCTGAAATCAAAATGTGGACAGTACATTACATCTGTTATATACAGTGCTGACCACCAACACAGGTGTCACTTTTGGCTTCTGACCATTATCTCTGAGATTTTTCACTGTGCGGAACATCTTGTGTTTTTATATATTTTTTTTTTTTTATTTATTTTTTTTAAAGAAAATCTGTAATGGGGAAAAAAACTCCCCTGGGGGGTACTCACCTTGGGTGGGGGAAGCCTCCGAATCCTCTTGCGGCTTTCCCTGTCCTCTTCAGTCCCACGACGGTGGAGAAAATCCTTCCGGAGCGGCGATGTAAATATTTACCTTTTTGCCTCCAGCACAGGTGCAGTATCCGCTCTTCCCACGGAGATAGGTGAAAATAGCCAATCTCCGTCGGGCTGCTCTACAGCGGAGATCCGCTATTTTCGCCCATCTCCGTCAGAGCCGCAACTGCGCCCCCACTGGAGCCAGAAAAGGTAAATATTGCACAGGCTGTCGGATTTTTCCCCTGTGCGTTTCGGGGGCTGCAGCGAGACCGCCGTGGGACACAGGAGGACGGGGGAAGCCTCAATGGGGTCCAGAGGCTTCCCCTACTGAGGGAAGTGCCCCCCAGGGGAACTTTGTTTTTCAGTACAGGTTTTCTTTAACAGTGCTTTGCACTGTAGCCACTGGAACTGAAAACCTTTAGAAATGGCCTTGTAGCCCTTTCCTGACTTGTGAGCAACCACAATGCGCAGCCGCAGGTACTGATCTGTCCACAAACCAACTGCAGAGAGCTGCTCTTTTTCACCTGTTGAGTTGATTAAAATAGCTGTTCCCAATTAATCAGGATGCTTTAGAACAGCTTGGACTATTTGGAATGGTATAGAACAATGGATTTTCCCACAGACTGACCAGTTTTTGAAGGGTATGAATAATTTGGGACTGGACACTTTTTTTGTTTTCGCCGCCATGCAAGCGTATAATATGCTTTGTAATGTATACAAAGCATATTATACAGGCTGCCTCCTGCCCTGGTGGTCCCAGTGATCGAGGGACCACCAGTGCAGGCTGCAGCTGTCCCTGTCTGCACCCAAGCACACTGATCTGCCCCCTGATCGCCCACAGCACCCCTCAGCTCCCCCCCAGACCCCTGTTTGCACCCAATCACCCATCAATTACTCCCTGTCACTATCTGTCAACACTATATTTTTTTAGATTAGGTCCTAAACTGATCACCCCACACCCTCAGATCCTCCCCAGACCCCCCCCCCCCCCATGTACTGTATACATCTATTCTCCCCTGTAATCACCTGTCAATCACCCCCTGTCACTGCTACCCATCAGCTCAATCCCTACCCTGCCCCTTGTGGGCACCTGATCACCTGCCTACACCCTCAGATTGCCCGCAGACCCACCCTCAGATCACCTCCGAAAGTGCATTGTTTACATCTGCTCTCCCCTCTGATCACCCATCAAACACCCCGTCACCACCTGTCACTGCTACCCATCAGATCAGACCCTAATCTGCCCCTTGCGGGCACCCAATCACCCGCTCACACCCTCAGATAGCCCCCCAGACCCGCTCTGATCAACTCGCCAGTGCATTGCTTGCGTATATTCTCCCTTGTAATAACCTACTGATCACCTATCAATCACCCCATCACCACCTGTCACTGCTACCCATCAGATTAGACCCTAATATGCCCCTTCGCAGGCAACAATCACCCGCCCACACCCTCAGCCCCCCAGACCCCCTCTGATCACCTCCCCAGTGCATTATTTACATCTGTTCTCCCCTCTAATCACCCACTGATCATCCATCAATCACCCCCTGTCACCACCTGTCACTGCTACCCATCATACCCATCAGATCAGACCCTCATCTGCCCCTTGCGGGCACCCAATGACCGGCCCACACCCTCAGATCGCCCTCAGATACCCCAGATCACCTCCCCAGTGCATTGTTTGCATCTATTCCCCCTCTATTCACACCCTGAGACACCCATCAATCACCTCCTGTCACCCCCTAGCACACCTACCCATCAAATCAGGCCCCAATTTACCCCGTGTGGGCTCCTGATCACTCGGCCAAACCCTCAGATCCCCCTCAGACCCCCTTCCGATCACCTCCTCAGTGCATGGAATCACCACCATATTTTACTGTAGGTAGCAGGTGTTTTTCTTGAAATGCCTGTGTTCTTTTTTTCCTTCATGCAGAACGCCCCTTGTTATGCTCAAATAATTCAATTTTAGTTTCATCAGTCCACAGCACCGTATTCCAAAATGAAGCTAGATTTTACAAATGTGCTTTAGCATACCTCAAGCGGCTGTGGGCGAAGAAAAGGCTTCCGCTGCATCACTCTCGCATACAGCATCTCCTTGTGTAAAGTGCGCTGAATGGTTGAACGATGCACAGTTACTCCGTCTGCAGCAAGATGATGTTGTCATACCTCCCAACTTTTTGAAATGAGAAAAAGGGACACTTAAGCCATGCCCCTGCCACACCCCTGACCACGCCCTCACCACGTCTCTAGTCACGCATACCATAAATATTTCATAAGAAAAATTTGTTTTATAATTCATACCACATTGGTCCTTTCTATCCTGGTTCATTTTCCTTCATCGTAACATTTTAAAATTGGTAATATATCAATTTAAAGGATGGGAATAAAGTTTAGATTCAATCAAACAAATGTTTAGTATAGAATATATATATATATATATATATATATATATATATATATATATATATATATATATATATATATATAGAAAGAGGGACAAAGTCCTGAAAGAGGGACAAATGAGGGTGAAAGAGGGACAAAGGGACAGGACTCCCAAAAAGGGACTGTCCCTCCGGAAAAAGGGACAGTTGGGAGCTATGTGTTGTAGGTCTTTGGTGCTCGTCTGTGGGTTGACTCTGACTGTTCTCACCATTCGTCGCTTCTGTCTGAGATTTTTCTTGATCTGCCACTTCGAGCCTTAACTTGAACTGAGCCTGTGGTCTTCCATTTACTCAATATGTTCTTAACTGGAAACAGAAAGCTGAAATCTCTGAGACCGCTTTCTGTATCCTTCCCCTAAACCATGATGGTGAACAATATTTGTCTTCAGGTAATTTGAGAGTTGTTTTGATACCCCACAAGTTGCTACTCTTCAGAGGAAATTGAAAGAGAGAACCCGAGGTGGGATTTCATTATGTTAGTGGGGCACAGAGGCTGGTTGTGCACACTAACACCAGCCTCTGTTGTCCCATGGTGTGCCTCCATGTCCCCCCTGCGCGCCGCTATACCCCCATAGTGCTGGCGACACGCAGCGTGTCGCCAGCACAATGTTTACCTAAGCGCTGTCTGTCAGCGCCGCTCCTCCGCATCATGGCTACCCGCCCGTGTCCCTACCCTCCCGCTGATAGGAGGGAAGTGACGCGGGCGGGTAGCACCGATGCGGGGGAGCGGCGCTGACTGACAGCGCTTAGGTAAACATTGTGCTGGCGCAGAGGCTCTTATTATAGTGTTACCCAAACCTGGCAAGGATCCCCTTTTATGCGAATCTTATAGCCCAATTTTGCTACTAACTTCTGACATCAAAATTCTGGCAAAGGTGTTGGCCACTAGGTTAAACTCGGTAATCCTATCCTTAATTCATCCCGATCAAACCGGCTTCATGCCTGGCAAAAACACAGCTATTACTATTCGTCGCCTGATGACCAACTTACAAGCCAATCACTCTAATACAGGTCAAAGGGTCATTGCCTCGTTAGATATGGCCAAGGCATTCGACACTGTTGAATGGCCTTATCTGCAGGCGGTCCTTGCCAGGTTTGGGTTTGGAGACGTTTTCTGTAAATGGGTGAAACTGCTCTACCAGGCCCCCAGGGCAAGAGTGGGCACAAATGGATGGATTTCGGAGTCTTTCTCGTTGGGTCGGGGTACCCTTCAGGGTTGCCCTCTCTCTCCCCTGCTCTATGCTCCTAGCTGTGGAACCGTTGGCTTGCCGCATTAGAATCAACCCCTTGATACGTGGCCTACGCACAGAGCACTCAGAAGAAAAGATCAGCCTTTATGCAGATTATACAATTCTATACCTAGAAGATTCGGGTCCCTCTCTTGTTGCCGCTTTGGATACAATAGAGGAATCCGGCTACTACTCAGGTCTCAAGCTAAACGTGGCTAAATCGGTCCTGATGCACCAGGATGCTCCCTCCCCGGTGCAACCCCAGCCATCAGGTTTATTCCCACCAGTGCAGTCCTTCAAATACCTAGGTGTCCTAATACATCCTAATCCAAAACTGTACATGGAAGCAGAAGTCTTGCCCCTTGTTTCTCTGGTTCAAACAAAATGCGGGGCCTGGTCCAAATTGTATCTATCTGTAGTGGGGAGAATCAACTTAATCAAAATGGTACTATTACCTAAACTGCTATATGTCCTACATCACTTTATTTTTTTTTTTTAACTAAGGGGCGCCATTTTATCTTTTATATGGAACCATAAGAGGCCCAGAGTCAAATATTCTCTTTTGATAAATCCAAATGGTCTTGGTGGGCTAGCCCTTCCTTCCTTCCAGCACTACTACCTGGCCGCACAAATTCAACAAATTGCCTCCTGGTTTTCTACAGATAATCTGTATAACCCTGAAGCCATAGGCTATGATAAAAACCTATCAAATGAAAGTGTAGCTCTGGACCTTTTGCGTGAACATATCCCACCCAGTAGGTTAAGCAGCACAATCCTTGCGCAGGCCCTCACCGTCTGGAAGCGAGTGGGCAGTCTATACTCCTCTACCAAGCACGACTACCACACTCCACTATGGCGCAACCCGCATCTCCCTGAATTTAACTCCATGCCCGACCCCATTTTTTGGGAAAGAGCTGGTATTATATTTCTAGGCCACATAATAACCGGGCGTGCTCTTACTCCCTTCGCTAGCTTAACGAGTAGCTACCCAAGAATTGCACATCACCACTTTAGATATGTACAGTTAAAACATGCCTTCCATGCACAGTTTGGAAACATACCAGTCTGTATTGAGCCCCACAAAATACTATCACTTATAGAGACAGTCCCAGCTAAACACCAAATAGGTGATATTTATAAAGAACTGATAGAAAATGGTGCCTGTGACCGTACACTTGGATCCAAAGAAAAATGGCTTGCTGAGGGACTGTTACTGGAGGAGGATGACTGGGAAGACACTTTGGAAGCAGTTAAAAGAGCTTCCATGTGCATTAAGGATCGTGCCACCCAACTATATATTCTCCACCAGGCGTACCTCACACCATCTCGAGTGGTCAACTACAATGCAACTGCTAGTAGACTATGCCCGAAATGTGGACTTGACTCCCCCCTCCTTCTATCACTTAATCTGGAGTTGCCCTCAAATATCCTCTTTTTGGAGACAAATAATTAAATTTTTACATGATAAAATGGGGTCTCCAGTAACACTAGACCCACTTCTTTGTATTCGGGGTGTTATTCAGGACGAAAGTCTGCCGCCCTGCACCAAGTTTTTCATCCGTGAGACCCTGTTTGCGGCGCGACAGGAGATAGCGCTGAGATGGCTGTCCCCTATTGTGCCACCCCTTTCAAGCTGGATCAAACGCTTAGATGATGGTCTGGCCTACAAAAAACTGGTGTACACTCACAGGGGCCGTGTACCTCAGTTCCACCTCATATGGGATCAGTGGGTAAATGGGAAATAGTCCCATTAGCAACCACTGTATGTCTATTTCAAAGGGCACGCCACTGTGTGACACTCTATATCCTAAATTGCGGTTTTATAACAGCTCCCTCCATGGATAATGTCACAGAATGGCGTCCCTTCAACTAACCGGACCCTTTACAACCCCTGTCATTGCATGCACTTCATGTTACTACGCTGCATTTAAGGTACTAAACTCCATCTGTATAGTCTTTAATTTGCCAGTACCTACTTGACTCTTCGAATGTACCTTTACTCAACAATTTTCTACTGAATGTATCTGCCTTTAAAATGTCCCCATGGTTGTAAATCTTTCATCCTATGCATCTATATCCCGCTGTGCGGTGTTAGCCTGTACATATACTATATGCATCAATAAACTTTTTTATTGGTTAAAAAAAAAACGTGCTGGCGACGCGCTGCGTGTCGCCAGCACTGCGGGGGATATAGTGGCGCGCAGGGGGGACATGGAGGCACACCATGGAACAGAGGCTGGTGTTAGTGTGCACAACCAGCCTCTGTGCCCCAGTAACATAATTAAATACCACCTCGGGTTATCTTTAAAACTGACCCTCCTAAATAATCTTTCTCATAAATGGATTCACCTGTGTATGTAGGACAGCGGTCACTGAGCTTACCAAGCCAATTTGAGTTCCAAAAATTAGTTCTAAAGGTTTTGAAATCAATAAAATAACAGTACCCAAGTTTTTGCACCTGCCTAATTTTATTTAAACAATTATTGCACACATTCTGTAAATCCCATAAACTTTATTTCACTTCTCATTATTTATATATACACACACACACACACACGCACACATCCCTGCTACTTTAAAGGTTCAGTGTACTTCCCCCCCCCTTCCCCCCCCCCCCCCCCCCCCCTTCTGACCTGTAGCAAAACTGACTACTATCATTACTCTGTAATTGGGTATAATGTGTACATCTGGTAAGAGGAGGAATTTCAGCGCTGCTCTGGTCTTTCATCTTGTTCTAGTTTTCCAGTCCTTCTTTAACCATCTTTTTGTCATTTTAAAGTCCAAAGCTTTCTTCAAACAAAAATAAGTACAGAGATGCCTTACTACAAACCCTATCCGTGCATAAGGTATAAAGTTACAAATATAGCTTGACACGATGTTCTCTGTAGATGGCTCTACTAGATGTGATAATGTAATGTCACCATCCACAGAAGCCACTATATAGAGAGGTGGTAAGACGTAGCATTAAACATGTGTTACTTGCGTGTGAGGAGTGGCAAGTTCTATGTATGTTTTAGATCTGAAAAACGATAAAAATAATTAAAATATAAAAAAGTGAGTTCCTTACAGTGCAGGGTCAATTCCACAACTGGGTAGTGGTGAGAGGGGATGTTTGCATTAGAAATGCATACTTGTTTGCTACAGTGGTTTGCAAAAGTATTCGGCCCCCTTGAAGTTTTTCCAACTGACCAGAGCACCTTCTTCCACATGGTTGCTGTGTCCCCCACATGGCACACCCCACTTTGCAATTATTTATTTGTAAAAAATGTTTGGAATCCTAATGTATGATTTTCGTTCCACTTCACACGTGTACACCACTTTGTATTGGTCTTTCACGTGGAATGTCAATAAAATTCATGTTTGTGGCAGTAATATGACAAAATGTGGAAAACTTCAAAGGGGGCTAATACTTTTGCAAACCACCGTATGAAATGTAGTGTGTGTGTGTGTGTGTATACGTATAGTATGTGTTACAGTGTTTTTTTTTTTGTTTTTTGTTTTTTTTTCCTCCCTGGCTCTGTCCTGTCATATCAGGCAAGCACATCGTTCTCCTTCTCCACCACCAGAATCTGTGCTGGTGTCCCACTTCACCCTTTCAGAGCAACAAAACTCATTGCTAGGCTGTAGAAACATGTTCATACAGCACCCAGCCCCTGACTGTCACCTAATTTGGGTTCCATTGTATAGCTAAGGATGAGAGTATTTTAAAGAGAATCTGTGCTCTAAAATTCTTACAATAAAAGATTAGATTATATAGCGGAGATCATACAGCCACTGTGCAACTAGGAAAGGCTGCAGTAAGACAGATCACATTAGAACAGGTATAAGAACTTATAGGATAGAAGAAATAAAGCTGAACATTTTTGTTAGAGTCTCTTTTTAAAGTTTTAATACCCTCCTAGCAGCCAGACTGACCACAAGAAATGTCATAAGGTAGGGTCCAGACTGAGCAGATCTCTTCCGGGACTTTAAAGGGAACCAGAGATGAACGTTTCACACAAAATAAACCTATCAGTCGATAGCTTGAAAAGCATAAATGCTCTGCCTGATAATTTCGCTGCTCTGGTGTACCTTTTTTAGTGTTTTTTTAATCCATTATTGCTCCCGGAAAAATCAAATATGGCCGCCGGCTCATATCCCGTCTCCTTCCGGGTTATGAGTTGTTCTGGATGTGCTGTCTAGGCTATATGAGTCTGCTGCTATCTAGGCTAAATGCAGCCTTTCATCTATGTGCTTTCATTTTGGTATGATGTGCAGCTGCCTGTAGGAAGTGTCTCTCATAGGAATGAAACTGCAGTCATCATCAGTATCTAGTGCACACAGGGATCATATTGCAGCCACACTTGTCTGTTCAGAGATTCTCTCTCATCAGCAGCAGCCCCTCCCATGTCATCACAGCTCTCCGTATGCAAAGAAGGAAATCTGAGCCCCAAGGTGGCAGGCTTGGGCTTGAAAAGACTCCACAGAAGAGTGACTCTAGCTATAATGATTCCAGGTCAAACCTAGACTGAGCTAGTCGGGGATTCTTATCACAGCTGCTAATAGACTAATTAAGCAGATAACAATGAAACTAAAAGCAGGGTAGATGTTTACGGTCATGTTCCCACTGATAAATGTAATAAAATACATGAGGGTGCTTAGTCTCTGGTTCTCTTTAAAGGGGAAAAAGTCCAGAATTGAGCAGGGTTCCTACTTTGGGAGGAGAGGGTGAATTTTTTTTTTTTATTATTATTTCTTTTTTCCTCTCCCCATTTGGTGGTAATAATTCAGCATAGCATCTCTTCAATAACCTGGTGATAGTGATTCTATGCCATGTTCTAAGGCAGAGGTGTTAAACTCAAATACAAAATGGGCTGAAATGGAACACTAGGACCAACCAAGTCACTGGTCAATGTCTAGTGTCCAACTCCCTCCATTATGAGGTTCCCTGGTGTCTAGTGGCCCTATCTCACTGCCCTAAACAATTCCCTGGTGTCTAGTGCTTCCCACCCATATGACTTCCCTGGTGATCTAAAGGTGGCCATACACTGGTCGATTTGCCATCAGATTCGACTAACAGATCCCTCTCTGATCGAATCTGATCAGAGAGGGATCGTATGGCCACCTTTACTGCAAACAGATTGTGAATCGATTTCAACCTGAAACCGATCACAATCTGTGGAGCTGCCGCTGCTGCCCCTGCCCCCCCCCCCCCCCGCCCCCCATTACCTGTTCGGGCCGGCGCGAGTCCCCGCTGTCTTCTCCGGCTACTGAACTTCCTGTCCAGGGGGAAGTTTAAACAGTAGAGGGCGCTCTACTGTTTTAAACTTCCTGCCGGGACAGGAAGTTCTGTGTAGCTCTGGAGCCCGAAGAGGAGAAGAAACGGTCTGGAGCCCGAAGCGGAGAAGAAGACCAGGGGACTCGCGCCGGCCGGAGCAGGTAATGTATACCTGCTGTATTGCGTCGGTCGTCGGGCATTCGAACGCCGCTAACCACGCACTCCCGACCTGCCGGCGACCGAGAATCTCCCGCATGGATGGAATCGACGGGAACGATCGATTTCGGACGGAAATCGATCGTTCTGTCAGCGGTGTGCGCGCCGATTTCACAACCGTTTCGATCACTGTGATTGAAATGGCTGTATATCGGCGGGAAAATCGTTAGGTGTATGGGCCCCTTAAGACTGTATGTGTGTTTGTCTGTAATTGAAGGCATGCATCTTTTTTTTTTTTTTTTTTTTTTTGTGTGTGTTTTTTTTGTTTTTACAAAAACAAATGTATGTTTGTTTTTTTTTATTTCTGTGGGGAATTACATGTATTGTGCAAAATAGTCGTGTAGGTTGTAACTTGGACGATTATACGTGTGCAAATGACTGTATGTGTAATAAAAAGTAGGAAAACCTATTTTTACTGAATATTCTATCAGTTAAATCTTGCTTTAGGCTACTTGCACACCAAGACGTTGCGTTAGGTGCTACGTTAAGGTCGCATAACGTGCACCTAACACAACGTATGGTGCTGCAAGTGAGGACGGTAGAGTGAGCCGCGTTAGGCGGCTCGATTCCTGTAATGTCTCCCAGAGTGGCGCTGATTGGCCAGCTGGACCACGTGATGCAGAGCGAGACACTCCGCATCACGTGGTCCCGCCGGCCAATCAGCGGCCGCCAGTGCAGTGAATATTAAGTAGCCATGTGCATGGCTACTGTAGCTGGCTCTCCCCGCCTCCTCTCCGCCCCCCACTGCGCATGTGCAAACAGTCTAACGCGGCTATAGCCGCTCCAACGCCGTAGCATGCTGCACTTTGCGGAGAACGTGCAGCGTTACATGTAACGCAACGTGGGCTGTGTGAACAGCCCACTTGTGTTACATTGCTGTGCGTTGGGGGAGCGTTACAGGCGCACTAACGTGCGCCTGTAACGTCTTAGTGTGTAAGCAGCCTTAAGGTACCTGTACCTCTGGAGAAAGAGGCTGCATTTGAGCAGCCTTAACTTTTCCTCTCAGCTGCCTATCCAACTTATCTTCAGAGTGCCTTTATACCCCGTCCCCTCTCCTTGCGTCCTCAAGTTCATTCTCATGAGTGTGCATGTTTGCCACACGCAGTACGTTTTCCAGTCTACCCGGCCGTGGCCACTTCTGTCCATGGCATGAGCACAAATGGGAGGGATGGGGTAGAGTCATCATAGCACTATGGCCTCATCTTCTTTCAGGTCACTGAGGAACCATCACTCAACCAAGATAGAGGTACTGGGGAGGGCTCAAAGGGGAACTGCCAGGAAGGAAAATGGCTGTGAATTAGGTAAATATTAGTATTTTCCCCATAGGTCTGCATTGTCTTCCCTATAAACCTCTTGCTTACTTGCTAACAAAATCAAGTGGAGTAGCAAGTCAATCACTAGTCAGGAGTGGGCTAGGGACCCACAAATAAAGAGGGTAGCTGCTGTTAGGCAGTTATGGAAACTTGGATAAACGCAGGTCTCCATTGCAGGTTTATGTGCACTCTGTGCATCAACTATAAAAGGCTTCATCCCAAAAAGCTTTGGCAGTTGGACATGAAAATAAAACTTCATGTTGTAACTTGTGAATTCACACTGTATTTATTGTCCATTATCCATGATTGTGTGTACTTTTATTTATTTTATTTTTTTTCACATGAAATGGGCATCTGCCTACACAAGAAATTTTTGCTGACCAGGTCTTTGCATCATTGTGCAAATACTTTAGAGAAAGCTTAACTGCAGAGGCAATCTGACAAAGAAACCGAATATATGTGGCTTTTTGCCAAGATAATCTGAGACTGATTACAGAACCTGTTCATCCTAGTATGTGTACATTTTCCTGGGGACATACCAAATAAACAAAATGCTGTATAATAACCCTCTGTGTGTGTTTACATGAGCAGCTGATAAATATGTATGTATACTTTCTATATAGCTTTCCCGAAGTGACTGAGGGGGCACCTGAGGTAGAGCCATTGTTAGCCCACTTTTACTAATTGTCCTCCTGTAAACTATATACACTCAAGACAATAAATGGGCAAATTGTAACTATTGCTTTCAGCCTGTACAGCAATTGCCATATGTTGCACAATGGTGCTCTGTCAAGACTCATACACTGTATGAGAAAGAAGAAGAGTAGCAAAAGGCCTTTTGCTAGGGGAGTACAGTTGTGATAAGTCTGGTGGATCACCTCAGCAAGTGCTGGCCCAGGACATTCATCTCCTCATTTGTCCTGCCTCTTCCAGGCTCCTCTACTGGCCCTGCTACCCCCTCCACAGCCAGGCGGATTGATGGTCGAGAGCGGTTGTGGGGGGTGCTGTACATATAGTAGAGGTGGTTGTTACCAGGGCTTAAGGGGAGCAGAGGACGCACACCAGAGGAAACCACATGATTCATCAGAGCGGGGCTGGGCAGGTAATTAGGGCACCCTCATAGATAGCAGTGTTAATTGCAGCTATAGCGGCACCTAGTGTGTAGTTTGGGCGCCCACAATAGCCAAAGCACATATTGTGTTAGAAAGTCATTTAGGTGCCGGCAATAGCTGGAACCTGAATTACATTTACAAGGGAATAATAGTATTGGGCGTAGGGGCTACATTACAAATGAGTGTAGCTTCAGGTGCCTTAAAAGACATTCAGCAGTATTGCTGATCTTCGGCTAGCAGCTGCTCCAGACTCCTTTTTTGTACATACTCTAACAGGGAGGCGGGAGAAGAGAGGCAGGATGGAGCTGCTGGTCTAACAAAGCTGCTAATGAATTTCAACTGCATGTGTTAAAAAGAGGACAACTATTACATGATAAGAAATGGTAACCCTTCTTTTACTTAACCATTCCCTTTCAGAATACAGCAATACACCTCCATACTTGGATCCACTACTTCAGTGCCCCTTTTAAGATTAATTAAAGGACTTAAGAGGTGACATTTGTTTAAAAAAAAAAAAAAAAAAAAGTTCAGTACCTGTCTTTATTCTGTATGCACGGAGGACGCCATCCGCTCCCTCCGTTTTTTACTTCCGCCGCGTCCCCCGCTCTGCTCCAGACCCCCGGTCGGCTCCTGACCCCACCGCCCGGGTCGGGCTCTCATGCCACAGGTAAAATGGCCGCCGGAGCTTGCTGTGGCTGCGCAGTCCGCATAGACGCGAGTGCGGCTGTGCAGCTCAAAGCCCTCCCACAATCCACGCAGACAGCCTGTAGCGAGGGCGCCGTGGGAGGAGCCCTAGAGCTGCGCAGCCGCACTCACGTCTATGCGGACTGCACAGCCGTGGCAGGTTCCGGCGGCCATTTACCTGCGGGATGAGCGCACGACCCGGGCGGTGGGGCCAGGAGCCGAGCAGGGAACCCGGCGGGAGTAAACGGAGGGTGCGGATGGTGTCCTCCGTGCATATAGAATAAAAACGTGGTTTTTTGTTTTGTTTTACAAATGTCACCTCTTAGGTCCTTTGACCACTGTACCCATCACTATAGTATATCTACGTCCTCTGTGACTTCATCTAAGCCACGAGTCAGTAGATATACGTCTTGTAGGGTTGCCGCGGTATACCGGTATGACGGTATACCACGGTTTCAAAATGCATGATAACCATACCATGCACTTTTTGAAAATACCGGTTTACCCAAGATGGCGCTGTAAGACATTTGCCCGGCACACAGGGCTCCAACCATTCTCCCCCGACGGCCTCACCGCATCTGTGGGAAAGATTCCCCCTGCCTCCAGGAATCCAGGGACGCTTTGCGGAGTGTCCAGGGACCCAGGGCTCGCTGCAGTCGGACTCCGGAAATCTTAACCACGTGGCCGCCCCAGCTCCATACACGCCGCTGCCGCCGTCACTTCCTGCTGATCAGCTTCCTACTGATCGGAGCTCCCCATGGCTGACCGTGCCGGTCCACGCCCGCTAAGCCCCAGGACCACCACAGCTCTGCGGCCCCCACTGCTGGGTCTCACCGAGCAGCCACCACTGATCGTCACTCCAGCCGCCTCTGCTTCCGGACCGCACGGCCACCCATGCAGGGGTGCCCTCTTCTTCCAAGCCGCCTCACATTGCCTGCCTTCCTCGCATCCACCACCACCAGGCACGGAAGACACCCCCAGCAAGAGGCCTCCACACCACCTGCAGATGCCGCTGCTCAAGTGACAGACTAGGCCACCCATGTAGAGGAGCACCTACTACATATGCTGCAGGCACCTATCCTGGCTACACCTATTCCTGGCTACCTGTGCTGCAGGAACCTATCCTGGCTACCTATGCTGCAGGCACCTATCCTGGCTACATCTATCCCTGGCTACACCTATTCCTAGCTACCTAAGCTGCAGGCACCTATCCCTGGCTACCTATACTGCAGCCACCTACTACTGGCTACACCTATCCCTGGCTACCTATGCTGCAGCCACCTACTGCTGGCTACACCTATCCCTGGCTACCTATGCTGCAGGTACCTATCCCTGGCTACCTATGCTGCAGCCACCTACCCCTGGCTACCTATGCTGCAGCCACCTACTGCTGGCTACACCTATCCCTGGCTACCTATGCTGCAGGCACCTATCCCTGGCTACCTATGCTGCGGCCACCTATTACTGGCTACACCTATCTCTAACACCACCTGGACTTCTGCAGGAGCAGGGCAAGCCTTTTTTCAGTTTTACCTGGGGCCCCAAATCTCCCAGGGGCTTAATCATATATATACTGAAGGAGTAGCGCATCCCACACTGGGGTGGGGGTGGGGTGTAAGGGGTGCTCAGGGTCCAAATAATTCTATTATAATTGTATAATACCGTATACCGCAATACCGTCATACCGTGGTATTTTTTTTTTAAGGCTATCATACCGTGGAATTTTATACCGTTGCAACCCTAACGTCTTGTAGCAGGAGCAGTGCTGTGCAGGATTGGGCTTGCTCCTGTGCACATTTCTGGCACTATCTGATGCAGCACTAATTGGTGAACGGGAACATATGTTTCCTGAGTTAATGAGATTGATTTTTACCATAAAAATACTTTTTTCTCAGTTCATAGTGAAAAATACTCTAGCATTATTTCAGAATCAAATATCTTCAACATAAATTGTGACAGGAACATAATCTAAGTTTTGTGATAAGCAGTAAGAATAGCCAAACAAAATGTGTTTTTTTTATCTACAGTAGAACTTTTTTATTTTTAAACTGGAATTGGTAAAACCTGAGAAATGTGTTTTTTCTAAAAAAAAATTGTCCTTGTTTTCCTATTAAAATTCATAGAAAACAAAATAGTTCTAGGGGAAAAAAATGGCATACAATGAAAGCCTAGTTTGTCTTGAAAAAAACAATATATATTTCATTTTTGTCTCATAAGTAGGGATAAAGTTATTTCTGATTAAATAAGGACATGGCTAAACTGTCAAAACTGCGCTGGTCCATAAGTGGCAAACGAGGTCTGGATGTGAAGTGGTTAACATGAAACGCTGAAGAAGCATGAAAGTGTGTTTGACATTATTAGTGACTGGAGGCAGAGCAAAAATAGCTTGTTGTTTTTATCCTTATAGATCTGTCTAGGTGAAATCAGGGCTGTGGAGTCTATTCAAAAATCCACCGACTCCGACTCCTCAGTTTAGGATTCCACCTACTCTGACTCCTCTAATTTGCATATTACAATCTTGTTGATTGAAAGTATGTAACATGAAATTCGTCTCTTAACTGCCAACGCTTAGGCATTTTAAAAGACAACTGAAGTGAGAAGGATATGGAGACTGCCATATTTATTCCCTTTAGTCATAGACTAAAGCCTAAAGCTAGTCCTTGGTAAGAGTACTTGTAAAAGGTACAGACCGGAACAAAGAACATCTATCAGGCCCTAGGGAATGTAACTGTGGGTACATGTAAGAGTGATGTGCAGGTACTCTGCAGGAAAATAAGGAGATTCTTCCTCTATTACACATTCTTCATGCACAATCTGAACCAGGTTTATGGGTGATAGACAACACCTCTGTGTTCAATGTGCACAACATTCTCAGTGGATTCCCTGCAGCTCTGTGGAGAGTGCATATGTAGAGTATAGTACTACTGTGTAGCAAAGTAAACCTGAGACAGATGAAATTCAAGTTTTATACATACCTTGGGCTTCCTCCAGCCCCCTTCAGGCTAATCAGTCCCTCGCTGTCCTCCTCCGCCACCTGGATCTTCTGCTATAAGTCCAGGTACTTGAGCCCGTCTGGCGTAGTTCGCATGCACACACTCTGCCTCCGGGAGCGTACTACACCTGCGCAGCACTATTGTGCAGGTGCAGAACGCTCCTGGCTGTGGAAGCGGCATGCGTCCGGACTGTGCTGACTGGCTGAATTACCAGGACTCCTAGCAGAAGATCCAGGTGGTGGAGGTGGACAGCGGGGGACTTATTAGCCTGAAGGGGGCTGGAAGAAGCCCCAGGTATGTATAAAACTTTTCTTTTCATCCGTCTCAGGTACCATTTAATTCGTAGTCACCAAACCAAATTTTAACAACATATCAAATTATTTGATTTCATGAGCAAAGAGTGCGTACATTTGCATAAATCAGAATCCACGCAGAATTATTTCCATCTCATTGACCATCTCTATTAGTGACACGACTACACATCAGGCTTTATACTTACAGCATAGATGTTATTTAGTATATATGAGATTCCTGTGTACACATCATATATACAGTCACAATCAGATGTGTACATACGGGGACTGCTTTATTGAAGCAGCACAAGTAACTCATTTTAGATTGGTTTATTTCATTTTTGTGGACTAAGCACAGCTATTACTGTATGTATAAATTATTTATGATGACTATTATCTGAGAAATAGAACATTTTATCATATTTTCTATTTTAATTACGGTTTAAATTCATTAGGAGTTGGTGCATTTTTTTCCGACTCCAGGCACCCAAAATTGCCACGACTCCGACTCCACAGCCCTAGGTGAAATAATAGTAAATATACTAACCTCAGCTGATAGTGGCCCTTATGAGATGTGTGTATGGCCCACCTGAGATGCTGTGCTCATGGAAAAGGCTTACTGTCAGTCTCATTTAAACCTTGCTCCCTAATTAACTCTGCATGATGTGAAATCATATGGAACTCAGGAGCCAGTAGGACATTTTAGGAACATTCCATTGAGCACAAACAGAAAAGCATCAGCTGTAATATTTAAGGCACATTGGTATGCTTCTGCGTTTTAGATGTGGAAGCTGGAATGTAGAGTTCTTCCTCAGTTAATGATTTTGTCCTCTGAAGTAGTGACTGACAAGCTGTGAGGCAGGCTCACCTTTGAAGCCTGCTGTCACAGCTTGTAAAAGCTTAAAGGCTTTTCATTCCAAAACATTATTTTATTCATTTATAGCAGTAGTTGGTGCCACCTATTGCTTTAGGTTTTACGTTTTTTAATCATGATGTATAAAATTATGTGTTGCTTGAGTGTCACTGTGAGTGCTGTGTAAGGCCTTTTGTTGAATAAACCTTTTGAGAATTCGTGCTCTGAAGTACAGTGGGATGCGAAAGTTTGGGCAACCTTGTTAAGTCATGATTTTTCTGTATAAATTGCTGGTTGTTACGATAAAAAAAGTCAGTTAAATATATCATAAAACACACACACACACACACACACACACACACACACACACACACACACACACACACACACACACACACCTATTAGAGAAGTGAAATAAGGTTTATTGGATTTACAGAAAGTGCACAATAATTTAAATAAAATTAGGCAAGTGCATACATTTGGACACTGTTGCCATTTTATTGATTCCAAAACCTTTAGAACTAATTATTGGAACTCAAATTGGCTTGGTGAGCTCAGTGACCCTTGACCCACATACACAGGTGAATCCATTTATGAGAGAGTATTTATTTAACCTCCTTGGCGGTAACCCCGTGTGTGACACGGGGTAAGCCGCCGGAGGGTGCCGCTCAGGCCCTGCTGGGCCGATTTTCATAATTTTTTTTTTTGCTGGACGCAGCTAGCACTTTGCTAGCTGCGCCAGCACTCTGATCGCCGCCGGCCCCTGCCCGATCGCCGCTATCTGCTGCGGCGCGGCCCCCCCCCCCCCCCCCAGACCCCAGCGCTGCCTGGCCAATCAGTGCCAGGCAGCGCCGAGGGGTGGCCCGGGACTCCCAATGACGTCCCGACGTCAGTGACGTCGGTGACGTCATCCCGCCCCCTCGCCATGGCGACGGGGGAAGCCCTCCAGGAAATCCCGTTCTATGAACGGGATTTCCTGATCGGAGATCGCCGAAGGCGATCGAAGCGGGGGGATGCCGCTCAGCAGCGGCTATCATGTAGCGAGCCCTCGGCTCGCTACATGATTAAAAAAAAAAAATTAAAAAAAAAACTGCTGCGCTCCCTCCTGGCGGTATTTTTCATACCGCCAAGGAGGTTAAGGGGGTCAAGTGTAAGTTTAACTCCTCTTTTAATTTCCTCTGAAGAGTAGCAACATGGGGGTCTCAAAACGATTCTCAAATGACCTGAAGACAAAGAAGATTCACCATCATGGTTTAGGGGAAGGATACAGAAAGCTGTCTCAGAGGTTTCAGCTGTTTGTTTACACATTTAGGAACATATTGAGGAAATGGAAGACCACAGGCTCAGTTCAAGTCAAGGCTTGAAGTGGCAGACCAAGAAAAATCTCGGATAGCAGAAGTAGCGAATGGTGAGAACAGTCAGTCAACCTACAGACCAGCACCAAAGACCTACAACATCATCTTGCTACAGATGGAGTCACTGTGCATCGTTCAATTATTCAGTGCACTTTACACAAGGAGATGCTGTATGCGAGAGTGATGCAGAGGAAGTCTTTTCTCTGCCCACAGCACAAACCGAGCCGCTTGAGGTCACCTAAAGCACATTTGGACAAGCCAGCTTCATTTTGGAATAAGATGGTGTGGACTGATGAAACTAAAATTGAGTTATTTGGGCATAACAAGGGGTGTTCTGCATGGATGAAAAAGCACACAGGCATTTCAAGAAAAACACCTGCTACCTACAGTAAAATATGGTGGTAGTTCCATCATGCTGTGTGGCCAGTGCAGGGACTGGGAATTTTGTCAAAGTTGAGGGATGCATGCATTCCACTCAGTATCAGCAGATTCTGGAGACCAATGTCCAGGAATCTGTGACAAAGCTGAAGCTGCGCCGGCTCTGGAGCTTTCAACAAGACAAGATGCTAAGGCATTCATGCAGAGGAACAAGTTCAACGTTCTGGAATGGTCATCTCAGTCCCCAGACCTGAATATACTTGAAAATCTGTGGCGTGTGTTAGAGAGCTGTCCATGCTCGGAAGCCATCAAACCTGAATGAACTAGAGTTGTTTTGTAAAGGGGAATGGTCCAAAATACCTCTTACCAGAATCCAGACTCAGGGAAACCTTTAGAGCAGGGGTCCCCAACCTGTGGGCCGCGGCCCACTAGTGGTCCGCAGGACATTTCATGGTGGGCCGCGGCTTCAGACTCACTTTCACGCAGATTAACATTTCACTTCTAATTCTAAGGGCAGCCGCGGCAGGAGGGCGGGCGCATCATACGTCTCCAGCCCCCCTACCCGCCCCCCTCACTCTGTGCGACCGAAGCAGTGGGCGTGGGCGTACACGTAATGCGTTTCAAGTCCCGCCCCCTCACTATGTGTGGCCAATCACCCCCTGGCGGCGACGACGCTATTATCGGAGGCGCCAGTCCCGCCTCCTGCATCAGTGGGGATTCCTCTCGGAGGCCTGTCATGCCTCCATGTGGCCAATCACCCCCTTCTGAAGCGGCGGCCAATAGCAGCATATCGGAGGTGCCAGTCCCGCCTCCTCCATCAGTGCCCCAATCATCATTCCCCCTTCAGCCTCCCATCCCGCCCCAAGGCCAATCAATGAATGGCTGCATGTATTTCATCACTGCGACACAGTCGCAGTGTATACGAGTGCAGCGTCTGGGCGCCATTAGAGAGAGGAGGTCAGACAGAGCCTGCCGCTGTGCGCCTGCCGCTGAGAGCCCACTCAGAGCCTGCACGAGCCTGACATCAAGTAAGCCTTACTTACTTAGTAAGGATCACACACATATACTGGGGTAACTACTGGCTATACTGGGCTAACTATACTTGCTATACTGGGCTAACTGTACTTGCTATACTGGGCTAACTGTACTTGCTATACTGGGCTAACTATACTTGCTATACTGTGGTAACTGTACTAGCTATACTGTGGTAACTGTACTAGCTATACTGGGATAACTATACTTGCTATACTAGGCTAACTGTACTTGCTATACTGGGCTGACTGTACTTGCTATACTGTGGTAACTGTACTAGCTATACTGGGGTAACTATACTTGCTATACTAGGCTAACTGTACTTGCTATAGTGTGGTAACTGTACTTGCTATACTGGGGTAACTATACTTGCTATACTAGGCTAACTGTACTTGCTATACTGTGGTAACTGTACTTGCTATACTGGGGTAGCTATACTTGCTATACTAGGCTAACTGTACTTGCTATACTGGGGTAAGTACTGGCTATACTGGGGTAGCTATACTTGCTATACTAGGCTAACTGTACTTGCTATACTGGGGTAACTATACTTGCTATACTAGGCTAACTGTACTTGCTATACTGTGGTAACTGTACTTGCTATACTGGGGAAGCTATACATGCTATACTAGGCTAACTGTACTTGCTATACTGGGGTAAGTACTGGATATACTGGGGTAGCTATACTTGCTATACTAGGCTAACTGTACTTGCTATACTGGGGTAACTATACTTGCTATACTAGGCTAACTGTACTTGCTATACTGGGGTAACTATACTTGCTATACTAGGCTAACTGTACTTGCTATACTGGGGTAACTTTACTTGCTATACTGGGCTAACTGTACTTGCTATACTAGGCTAACTGTACTTGCTATACTGGGGTAACTATACTTGCTATACTAGGCTAACTGTACTTGCTATACTGGGGTAACTATACTTGCTATACTAGGCTAACTGTACTTGCTATACTGGGGTAACTTTACTTGCTATACTGGGCTAACTGTACTTGCTATACTAGGCTAACTGTACTTGCTATACTGGGGTAAGTACTGGCTATACTGGGGTAGCTATACTTGCTATACTAGGCTAACTGTACTTGCTATACTGGGGTAACTATACTTGCTATACTAGGCTAACTGTACTTGCTATACTGGGGTAAGTACTGGCTATACTGGGGTAGCTATACTTGCTATACTAGGCTAACTGTACTTGCTATACTGGGGTAACTATACTTGCTATACTAGGCTAACTGTACTTGCTATACTGTGGTAACTGTACTTGCTATACTGGGGAAGCTATACTTGCTATACTAGGCTAACTGTACTTGCTATACTGGGGTAAGTACTGGATATACTGGGGTAGCTATACTTGCTATACTAGGCTAACTTTACTTGCTATACTGGGGTAACTATACTTGCTATACTAGGCTAACTGTACTTGCTATACTGGGGTAACTATACTTGCTATACTAGGCTAACTGTACTTGCTATACTGGGGTAACTTTACTTGCTATACTGGGCTAACTGTACTTGCTATACTAGGCTAACTGTACTTGCTATACTGGGGTAACTATACTTGCTATACTAGGCTAACTGTACTTGCTATACTGGGGTAACTATACTTGCTATACTAGGCTAACTGTACTTGCTATACTGGGGTAACTTTACTTGCTATACTGGGCTAACTGTACTTGCTATACTAGGCTAACTGTACTTGCTATACTGGGGTAAGTACTGGCTATACTGGGGTAGCTATACTTGCTATACTAGGCTAACTGTACTTGCTATACTGGGGTAACTATACTTGCTATACTAGGCTAACTGTACTTGCTATACTGGGGTAAGTACTGGCTATACTGGGGTAGCTATACTTGCTATACTAGGCTAACTGTACTTGCTATACTGGGGTAACTATACTTGCTATACTAGGCTAACTGTACTTGCTATACTGGGGTAACTTTACTTGCTATACTGGGCTAACTGTACTTGCTATACTGTGGTAACTGTACTTGCTATACTGTGGTAACTGTACTTGCTATACTGTGGTAACTGTACTTGCTATACTGGGCTAACTGTACTTGCTATACTGTGGTAACTGTACTTGCTATACTGTGGTAACTGTACTTGCTATACTGTGGAAACTGTACTTGCTATACTGTGGAAACTGTACTTGCTATACTGTGGAATCTGGGAAAAAAGGGGGGGCTGCTGCCGCCGACACTAGCCACGCCCACTCCCCCCCCCCCCCCCGCCCCCAGGGGGGCCCCGGAGAAAATTTTGGTCGGGATAGTGGGCCCCGGGCTCAAAAAGGTTGGGGACCCCTGCTTTAGAGGCTATAAATTCTGCAAAAGGAGAATCTGCTAAATATTGATTTACCGTATTTTTCGGACTATAAAACGCTCCGGACCATAAGACGCACCTGTGTTTAGAGGCCAAAAAGCAGGAAAAAAAATATACTAAATCTGGTACGTCCATGGTGCAGGGGCATCTTGTAGAGCTTCTCCCCCCAAGCTGTCAATTTCCACCATTCAGTCTACCAAATTTGTCTTGTCCAACCTATCACTAAACAGAAGGGCCCCTCTGAAATATAATTTTCAAGCTGATGCATAAAAGTTCATATTATAAAACATACATAACAAAGGGTCCGCAGTAATTGCATATATCCTTTAATGGTATGGTATTACAACCTCTGTATGCATATTTTTTCATTCATTAAAATATTCTATTGGGGCATTTAGGAATCAACAGCATTCCACACTTAAAGCTTGTTCAAATACTCATAAGTACCCACTCCAAACTGTAGTTTGCATCTCACCATCTGATTCAGCTGCACTTCATCCATCTCCAGCCAGGATGCCTCAGCCTCCTCAGTCCTTCTGGCAGATCCTGCACGTTCTTCCTCGTCCATTTCCATCCAGGTTCACACTGCCTCGGGTCAGCCCACATCGTCCTCCAAACCGTGGTTCCTGCACTTCAGGCTGCTTGTTATATTCACTGCCCGATTGAACCGCACACTCCTCCTAGTCCAATTGCGGCCATGGTGACACTGCCTCGGGCCGCTCTATCTTCCTGGCGGTGCGTGCATTAGCTTTTTTTTACACAGTCCCGACGGTCTGTTCCTCTCTTCGCCCATCTGTACTTCCTACCGGTGTTTACCAGTGTCTTGTGTCACCTGGTGGCGCACACACACTGGAGAGGAAGTACCCCAATATTAAGAACCACCGCTTGCGGAAGTACAGATAAGTGAGCACGCACCGCCAGGAAGATGGAGCGGCCCGAGGCAGTGTCACCATGGCCGCAAGTGGACTAGGAGTGTGCGGCTTGATCGGGCAGCAGCCTGAAGTGCAGGAACTGCGGCTTGGAGGACGAAGCGGGCCGACCCGAGGCAGTGTGAACCTGGATGGAGATGCACTAGGAGTGTGTGGTTCGATCGGGCAATGAAGAAAACAAGCTGTGCAGGAACCGCGGCAAGGAGGATGGAGCAGGCTGGCCCGATGCAGTGGGACCCTGGATATGATTGATCAGGCAGTGAAAGTAACAAGCAGCCCAACGTGTGTGCGTGACTGAGTGCACGAACTGCCAGGAGGATGGAGCGAGCCAGCCGGAGACATTGTGACCCTGGCTAGCGATAAATGAAGAGGAGCGCAGGGCTGGATGGATCGGCAGGGTGGTAATGGTGGACTCTGCGCTGTGCTTGTGATCACACATTCGGACTATAAGACGCACTGACTTTTCCCCCATAGTTTTGGGGGAGAAAAAGTGCGTCTTATAGTCCGAAAAATACGGTAATTTTTTAAAAAATTTTTACTATTTATTGCACACTTTCTGTAAATCCAATAAACTTCATTTCACTTCTCAAATATCACTGTGTCACCTATCCTATATAATAAAACACCTGTGTCTCTGCATCGTGTGTGTGTGTGTGTGTCTGCCTGCTTCCAGACTTAACAGTTTGCTGGCTGAGAATCTCATTGCATTGTGGGAAATAACCGCTTTTTCCAACTGCCCAAGCAAGCAACATGTCCCTGTGTGCATATACTGCAGACAGTGGTGGGAGACGGGTGAGGGGAAGCGTCAGTATGCGAGTTGCCGTGGATTAGCGGGCATGGCCTAGCGCCTGTTTTCTTTAATGGCCTGTTTTACTAGTATGATGTATTTAACTGACATTTTTTAATGTAACAACCAACGATTTATACAAGAAAATCATGGCTATTAACAAGGTTTCCCAAACTTTTGCATCCCACTGTATATATGTAGGTAGGTAGGCAGATAAAAAAAAAAAAAAAAAAAAAAAAAAATATATATATATATATATATATATATATATATATATATATATATATATATATATATATATATATATATATTCTTCTAAAAAAATTAGCATATTGTGAGAAAGTTCATAATTTTCTGTAATGTACTGATAAACATTGTAGTTCAAGCCTTTTAATGTTTTAATATTGATGATTTTGGCATACAACTCATGAAAACCCAAATTTCCTATCTCAAAAAATTAGCATATTTCATCCGACCAATAAAAGAAAAGTGTTTTTAAAACAAAAAAAGTCAACCTTCAAATAATTATGTTCAGTTATGCACTCAATACTTGGTCGGGAATCCTTTTGCAGAAATGACTGCTTCAATGCGGCGTGGCATGGAGGCAATCAGCCTGTGGCACTGCTCAGGTGTTATGGAGGCCCAGGATGCTTCAATAGCGGCCTTAGGGCCCGTTTCCACTAGTGCGGTGCGAATCGCTGGGATTCCACCGCTGACAAAATCGCATGCGGATGCGATTCCGCATGCGATTTTTGCCGCGATTTCGCATAGGCAGGCTATCAGCGATTTTAACCATGTCACTGCCTGGCTCAATGTACATTAGCTTTAGTGCGAATTCGCACGCGAAATCGCGGCAAAAAACGCATGTGCGATTTCCCCTATTAAATACATTGCCTGCGAATCGCCTGCATTCCACACGCAGGCGAATTCTGCAGGCCCTACCGTGCAGAAAAATCCTGCACAGAAAAACGCACCAAAAAACTGACAAGTGGAAACAGTCTCATCAACTTGTATTAGTTATGCGAATCCGCATGCAGACAACGCATGCGGATTCGCTCTAGTGGAAACGGGCCCTTAAGCTCATCCAGAGTGTTGGGTCTTGCGTCTCTCTACTTTCTCTTCACAGTATCCCACAGATTCTCTATGGGGTTCAGGTCAGGAGAGTTGGCAGGCTAATTGAGCACAGTAATCCCATGGTCAGTAAACCATTTACCAGTGGTTTTGGCACTGTAAGCAGGTGCCAGGTCGTGCTGAAAAATGAAATCTTCATCTCCATAAAGCTTTTTAGCAGATGGAAGCATGAACCCACTTTTGAACCAGAAACAGCGGCAGAAGCGCCTGACCTGGGCTACACAGAAGCAGCACTGGACTGTTGCTCAGTGGTCCAAAGTACTTTTTTCAGATGAAAGCAACTTTTACATGTCATTCGGAAATCAAGGTGCCAGAGTCTGGAGGAAGACTGGGGAGAGGGAAATGCCAAAATGCCTGAAGTCCAGTGTCAAGTACCCACAGTCAGTGATGGTCTGGGGTGCCATGTCAGCTGCTGGTGTTGGTCCACTGTGTTTTATCAAGGGCAGGGTCAATGCAGCTAGCTATCAGGATATTTTGGAGCACTTCATGCTTCCATCTGCTGAAAAGCTTTGTGGAGATGAAGATTTTATTTTTCAGCACGACCTGGCACCTGCTCACAGTGCCAAAACCACTGGTAAATGGTTTACTGACCATGCTATTTCTGTGCTCAATTGGCCTGCCAACTCTCCTGACCTGAACCCCATAGAGAATCTTTGGGATATTGTGAAGAGAAAGTTGAGAGATGCAAGGCCCAACACTCTGGATGAGCTTAAGGCCGCTATCGAAGCATCCTGGGCCTCCATAACACCTGAGCATTGCCACAGGCTGATTGCCTCCATGCCACGCCGCATTGAAGCAGTCATTTCTGCAAAAGGATTCCCGACAAAGTATTGAGTGCATAACTGAACATAATTATTTGAAGGTTGACTTTTTTTGTTTTAAAAACACTTTTCTTTCATTGGTCAGATGAAATATGCTAATTTTTTGAGATAGGAATTTTGGGTTTTCATGAGCTGTATGCCAAAATCATCA